>NW_022681473.1:33046861-33639361 GCF_009764315.1 Trachypithecus francoisi
ATAATTTTTAAAATTTTTTGTAGAGACAGGGTCTTGCCATGTTGCCCAAGCGATCCGCCTGCCTTGGCCTCCCAAAGTGGTGGGATTACAGGCGTGAGCCACTGCGTACAGGTTTGCCATTGAGTTGATAAAATTTCTGAAAAAGCTGATACCTAACTTAACTACAGAACACAGCATATAGTTTAATTCCTAAGAGAGCTAAAGGTTCATAAAATACTCAAAATAAGTTTAAGCCCCATAGTTCCTTACTCTTGGTAATATATAGTTATTGAGAATGTCCTAAGCTTAACTTTTTGAAAGTAGCAGTGAATTATCAGTACAAGTTATTTTTGGATTGAGAAAGCAATGCATCTGATCACTCAGAAACATACAACATTCTGGTGAAAAGATGACTGATCTCTGCTATTATAATCATAATGTAATATGGTTAAATAATAAGTCATAATTAATTTGCATTTAATTTTCCCTTAGAATCATCTCGAATATCTAAGGAAATCATCTAAGTACAGGGGTATACAGGAAGTACTATTTCTAAAAAGTTGTATCTAAATTAAATGGACATGAAGTGAAATATGCTATTTAACTTATACTTAAGTGGGACCTATTAGGAATCCTGTGTAAAGCGAAAAGATCTTTTGAAAGACAAATATCATCTTCTAATGTTTTTATAATTCCACATTTAAAAAAATCTAGCATACTTAAACTGATACATATTTCTACTTAAGGAAAAGAACTTGCCAAAGCAAGAAAGATAAAATGAGGATGTTAAGATATAATCCAATCTGTTAAGCTGGGGTTTAGAGTAATTTCTTTCAAGGACTAGAGGCATTCTGGAAATATTATGAAATCCACAGGAAAGAAGAAATAGGACTTTTTGAGCCTAGATTAGATTTAATGTGGTGACATGTTTCAAAGTTGTACCATTAGGAAACAGCAGGCCAAATAAATGAGATATTGCTCAGTCAAAACTTGAGTTTTTCTAGTGTCCATGTAGCTAAGGCAAGCTTCTCCTTCCCTAGCACTGGAGGAGAAGTTGGTACGTAATTTGTTGGGAGTTTATGTGATATACAGCCCATCCCAAAGGTAGACATAAAAGTATATATCATTTATGGTAGTCAGGCTCATCAATATCTCATTTCACTTAATAAAGCACTGAAGCTGATGAATACAAACTATTCAAGCTGGTTATTAGAAAACACTGACCGACTGTAGTGGCTCATAGCCTGTAATCCCAGCACTTTGGGAGGGTGAGACAGGCAGATTACTTGAGGTCAGGAGTTCAAGACTACCCTGGCCAAGTGAAAAATACAAAAATTTTTCTGTCTCTGCTAAAAATACAAAAATTAGCTGGGCATTGTGGCATATACCTGTAATCCCAGCTACTTGGGAGGCTGAGGCACAAGAATTGCTTGAACCCCGGGAGGCGGAGGTTGCAGTGAGTCAAGCCCATGCCACTGCACTCCAGCCTGGGTAACAGAGCGAGACTCCCACTCAAACAAACAAACAAACAGACAAATAAACAAACACACACAAGAAACACTTAAACGAGGTATGGTATATTTCAAGAAAAACAATGCTATTAGTGTGTGAAAATAAGCCTTAATAAAAATTAAGCAACAGGATGTTTTGTAGTTTGTGGAGGTTTATGAGAAGATGCATATTACACAGTTAGTGAAATTATGTTTTTGGGAGGTTGGGAAAAGGAAAGTGAATTCTTATTTCAGACACCTTTTAGGATAAATCCCCCTTTAAAAATAAAGGATAGTATGAATATCCATGAATGATATATTTTCCTTATCCTCATAAGGTATGGCTAATGTTAGCATAGCTGCTCCAGTCATTCAGGATAAAAATCAACTATTTTTAAGCAGTGGATTCTTGTAGAATTATATATAGGCATTTAAGGCACTAAGAACAAAGGAAAAAACTCAAAACTTAATATATTCTCTAACTTTGCTTTTCTACTAGAAGGAAATATGTATGGGAAATAACTTCTTGATTTGTAAGTTAATTACTTTGGAGGATGATTAATGCATTATGTGGGTACACCAAGCAAAACTTCTTTTTGCTATTTGTTTTACAGGTACCAGAATATAAGATTAATTCTCAGCATGTGTAGTCATTTAAATAAAAACATATTAAGCAATTTTGTTAATTTTCACAGAACAGAATGATGGATGAAAGTATGTCACAGGCGTATATCTACCAACAACAAAACAACTAGATATGTTACATAATATGACATGAGCTTGTTAAGATCATTAAATTAAAAAAAAAATTTTTTTATTAAAAAGTTCTGGCTGGGTTGTGGTGGCTTACTTAGCTTAGGATTTCGAGACCAGCCTGGCCAACATGGTGAGACCTTGTCTCTACAAAAAATATAAAAATTAGCTGAGTGTGGTGGCATGCGCTTGTAGTCTCAGGTTATTCAGGAGGCTGAGGTGGAGAACTGCTTGAACTTGGAAGATGGAGGTTGCAGTGAGCGTGATTGTGCCACTGCACTCCAGCATGGGCAACAAAGTGAAACTGTCTCCAAAAAAAAAAAAAAAAAAGGTCCACCTTCTTTGTCAACATATCATTCACAACAGAATTTACTTCATATAAAACGTTTTAGTGTGAGGTGAGGTCTTGTACAATATATTTTGACATATACTATCTGACAAAACTTGTGCTGGGCAAAAAATGCAAAAGCAGATAATTTTCTAGGTTGACAACTTCCATGGTCATAATAGTCTAGTCCAGTTGAAACACACTGCAGTTACCATCTATAAAACCTTGGGCTTAACAATCTTAAGTTCCTATAAGTCTATTTGATCTCAATAACCATTAATTTCTAGTTGCTTCACTATATTGCTATATAACTCAAACAGATTCCATTTCTGGAATGATAAAGAACGAACATGAGTGTGACCCACAAATTAAAGGCTGAGATAATATAAAAAATCCTTGAGGAATTTACCTAGGGGTAGGAAATTCAACAATGGGATGGTTGTTAATACGCTCTGAAATTAGAAGTTGAAAACTGAATTGAGTACCTTTAAGCTGTGTTGAAAGATTTGTAGAACCACATTGTAAAATAACATTATTAACCATTGACTTGAAAATAAACATAAAATTTACCAATGACATTAAGTATAAAATTGCTTAATATAGTCTTGAATTGTTTTAGAAAATTATAATGATCAGGGAGGAAAAACAGGTTAACTCTATACCAGAAACTCATGGCAATAAGTCAGAGTCTGATTTCTTTGTCTAATGCCAAAGAAATGACAGACACTATTCCGGTGTATGTATATTTTGTAAGAAGAAAGTCTGCTACATTTCTTTTAAAATGATGTATTGAGCACACATTTATATAGAAATACAATAAACGATTACCTCCACTTCTATGAGTCACTTTTTACCAAGATGTTTCCTTTTCTTAGAATCAAAGTTTGAGCAAACTGTTATGTCTGGCATGTTGCGTAATGAGTCCTATCAGGCCCAGGGTTCCCTTAATCACATTCAAGTACCATTTGGAAGTACTTCATCTCTGACAAAGTTTAGTGTGCATGTGTGCACATGCGTAAGTGTTTTCAACTTCAGAAAATGAGCATTGAAGAGGGATACTGAATAACCCTAAGAGCTTATTAACCAGTGCTCCTTGTCATTTCCTTAAAGAAACACGGCAAGCTGAAGAGCTTCTGTAAGGATGAGTGGAGATAAAGATGTGGAGCATATTGTGTGTAAGAGGAACAGTGTGCTTATTTGTCAGCTCCCAAACGACAGGCTGCTTGCTCTGTACTACTGTTACTAAAAATATCATGCTTGGCGTGGTAGATGAAAAAAAAAAAAATCTGTAGTCTGATTTTGGAAAGAATTCAGTGAGGTAAAAATGTAACTGGGATCTTTCCCCTTCCACTAGCTTTATACTTCCCCTGCTTTCCCTCAGAAATTTGTTTTTCCTTAGGTAGTCTAAAAACTCAGGGGCTAATTTATTTAACCTCTTCCATGGTTTTTCATAGTCTGGGTATAGCAAATAAATACCAAGTAAACTCGTCAGTAATTACAAATACAGAGGAAACAAATCAAGTAAGTAGAAGGCATATTTTGATTTTCTTGCATTCCTTAAGATGGCACGCATTGTTTCAAAACACACTTTTTGGTGATAGTTCTATATTTTACTATGATTTTTTCAAAAAATTGGCATTGTCAAGTTTAAAGATGGTGAAGAAGTTAAAAATATAGACATTATATCAGATTCTCTGATGGTTACAATGAAACATGCACTTCATACTCTTAATCTGACTATTGATACCATTGATACCATTGTTATCAGTAATTGTTATCAGCAATTATCAGCAATTGTTTATGCCACAGTGGACAGCTTTCTAAATCTCCTACAGTTAATGTATATTTACGTTTCATCTATGTCAAAGGATAAGCAGATAATCAGGTAAAATAAATTACACAAATATGCAAGAGCCTGAAATCAAAGTAGAGAAGCAGAAAAGCAGGATGACTTTTTCTTTTTGCTTAATATTTACATAACTTTAAAACCTCCCTGTCCTTTTTCCTTTTTTCCTTTTCTTTCTCAACCAACGTTTATTGAGCACCACCACGTACAAGGCAACAAGTTAGCTGGAGATTCAAGTAATCTTTATCCTTAAGAAGGTGCTGCAAAGGAGTTGAAAGGTGCTGAAAGCACACTTAAAGAGAGACTTTAGCGGACAAGGAAAGGCTTTGAGGAGAAGGTACTGCTCCAGTCAAAATTTAAAAGGCAAGTTAGAGTTAGATGGGAAATTAGAGTCCTAGGAGAAGAAGAAAAACAGCAAGTGCAAAGCCAAAGAGTGGTAACAGTCTGGGTTGTTTAGTATGAATGGTGATTATGGTTTGTGCAAGGAAATAGTCAAAGATAAGGATGGAGAAGTAGGCAGAGGCAGAATCTATCTGTAGGGCTTCCATTCTGAAGGCAATGGTGAAGCGATGAAGGCTTTTAGTCACGGAAAGTGACATGATTAGATTTTCCCCCTGAAAATACTTCTCTGGCTATAAGGACATCATTCCTGCATGGGAATACAGGGCTGGGCAACACTGGAAGCAGGGAGACCAATTAGGAGGCCAGTACAACAATCTAGGCAAGTAAAGATGAGCTCCCATCCCCCAAACAGGCAAAGTCAGAGGCTTTGTTACTTCCATGTGCGATCACTTCTGTGATTCTTTTAAATAAATTTCCCAAAACTTTCAATATTTTTACTCTTTCAAAATAAAATCTTATCCTGGATATGTAGGAAAATTCATACAGGATCTACCAAAAAGTTGCTGCTCTGTTGCTGATATCATTTGTCTCCTAGTCTCTCTCCACAAGGAACCAGGTGTTAAATGAAGATATGGTGAGAAATTGGATGTGAATCATGAGAAAAAGGGAGGTATCAAAGATGGATGGATGAATGGATGGACAGACATATCAATGTGATAAGTAATTACTAAGCTACAGGTACAATTTCAGGTACCAGGTCCAGGTCCACTAATACTCTTTTTTTTTTTTTTTTGTAATTCCAGGATCCCACTTGCATTCAGTTGCTAGATCTCTATAGGTCTCCTCTAGTCTGTAACAATTTCTCAGTTTTTCCTTGTCTTTTATGTATGACTTTGATATTCCTAAAGAGTACTAATCAGTTATTTTATAGAACGTTTCTTAATATGGGTTTGTCTGAAGTTTCTTCATGATAGAAGTTATGCATTTTTGGCAAGACTGTTACAAAAATAATGTCTGCTTCTCAGTGCATTTTACCAAGTGGTTCATGATGCTGATATATCTTATATACTGGTGCTTTTTACCTTGACTATTTTGTCAGGTTGGTGTCTGTCAGGTTTCTTCAATATAAAATTTTACCTTATCCTTTGTAAGTACCTTGCTCAAATTTCTACCCATTAATTTTTGCATCCTTTGAGGAATCTTGTCTGCAACATTTATTACTGTGTTATCTGCCTAACAGCAATTCTCTATTTTCCTCTTTCCTTCTACATTTACTAATTCATTAATTTATTTATTACAATAGTATGAACTCATATTTATTTATTTTATTTTAGGGGTTAAAAACCAGTATTATTTTCTTGCTCAAATTGTTTTTTATTTGGTCATTAGGAGCTATTTCAGGCTGGCTCCTGTGAGTTTTTTTGACATGTCCCCATTCATGTTTCTTTAAATGTTTCCTTACTTTTTGGCACATGATGTTCAGTCTTGTTTTATATTTTCCCTCTTTTGGGTCTGGAATCAAGCAATCAAACACTTCTTCTAGAAGCCCTGGTTTCTTTTATTGGAAAACTGAGCTCAGAGACCAAGAACTGGCACTGGAATGCCATTGTTACAGGGGTGTCATTGCTTTAGACCAGGGAGAGGATTTATTTTTGACACGGAGTCTTGCTCTGTCGCCTAGGCTGGAGTGCAATGGCGTGATCTCGGCTCACTGCAACCTTGGCCTCCTGGGTTCAAGTAATACTCCTGCCTAGCCTCCTGAGTAGCTGGGATTACAGGCGCCCGCCACCATGCCTGGCTACTTTTTGTATTTTTCAGTAGAGATAGGGTTTCATCATGTTGGTCAGGCTGGTCTCAAACTCCTGACCTCAGGTGATCCACCTGCCTCAGCCTCCCAAAGTGCTGGGATTACAGGCATAAGCCATCATGCCCGGCCTGGGGAGAGGATATTTTAAAGATAGGTTGTTCAGGGAAAGCCTTTCTGAGAATGTCATTCAAGCAGCGACTTAAAAAAAGTGAAGTACAGAACAATGCAAGGAACACTACTGGTACTAGTATTACTGTACTAGAGGGTACAGTAGGTGCAAGTCGCTGAAGTAAGAACATGGTTGGCAAGCAACAGCAAGATGACGAAGGTGGTTGCACCTTGGTGGGCTGGGGGAAAGTGGTAGGGAATAAGTTCTGAGAGTAGACAGGACAGTAAATAGTACGGATTTTAATGAGAAGCCACTGGAGTGTTCTGAGCAGGGGAGTAGCATAATCTGATTTACTTCATGATAAAGGATTACTTTGAATGCTGTATGGCAAATAAGTATGGGCAGACAAGTTAGGAGGCTACTGTAGCAGCCTTTGTGAGAAGCTGATGATAGCAAGATATGATGGGGATTAGGCTCATGATTGTAGCAGCAGAGGTGGTAAGAAGTGGCTAGATTTGAGACGTGTGTATTTACGTAGAAATATTTCAAATATCTAGAAAACTCAGAAGATAACATTAATTGATGCACCCATGTACTAATCACTAAACTCATTGCCTTCTAACATTTGGTCACACTTGCTTTGGAATAAAAGAAGAGTGAAGATTCCTGTGTATCTCTCCACCACTCCATACCTCTCTAGAGGAAAGCACTGAAATAAATTTGACATTTATTTTTCTTATGGACAGTTTTGAATCACTACTAGATATATGTATATACATAATGTATAATGTTATTTTACATATTTAAAATTTCATAAATTTCATACAAATGCAATCATAATGCATGTATCATTTTGTAACTTATCTCATATTTTTCTGTCTCACAAGGAATGCTATATTCAACATTCTTTTACTTTTCCTCTTATTTATGTGCTGAAGTTGTTCTAGGGTGTGTTTCCACAAGTGGAATTTCCTGGTCAAAAAACATCCACGGTATCCATATTACAAGTTATTGCCAACTTTTTCTGAGAAGCAGTTGTAACCATTTATATAACCATCAGTAGAGTATGAAAGTTCCTGTTTCTCTTAACCCCTCTGCCAAGTTACTTGACTGCCAGACTTTAGAAAATGTACCAGTTTGATGGATATGACATGATAGTTATTTTAATTTGCACTGTCCTAGGCAGAGGGAATAGCAATATCAAGGCCCTGATGAGGTAGCTTGCTGGGTGAATCCAGGAATAGTGAGGAGGCCGGCATATCTGAAGAAAAGTAAGTAGAGGAGATGAATAAAGACATAAAGTAGAGGGCAAAATCACATAAGTCTTGTAAGTCACTATAAAGACTTCAGCTTTTCTATGGAGTGATTCGGAAAGTTACTGCAGATCTTTTTCGGTAAGCAGACCACATGACTTGACAAATAATCATTAGCTGTTATTATTATATTTTCTAGTTAGGTATAGTAAGACTGCTAAACATAGTGTATTAATTCAATGGTGCTAGTAATAGCTTATATTACTTACAACGCAGCAGGTACTTTACATCGGTTAATCTTCTCGATAACCCTTTTTACAGATGAGTAAACTGTAATATAGATAGTTAAGTAATGGCCAAGGTTAGTTACAGGAATAGCAAGTTGTAGGTCTGAGGTCCTGAATCTGGCAACCTTGTTGAATTCTGTTTGTAGATTCTCTTGGCTATAGATATGGACAGTTTGGTCTTGTTCTTTCCAGTTCTTATGATACTTGCTTCTTCCCCATTAGGGAGTTATTACAGTTTTCTTCCAGTAAAACTGTAAAATAGACCTGGAGAGAGTGGACATTCTTACTCCTGACTTTAGTTGAAATATTTCCAAAATTTTATCATTAAGAAAAATATATTCTCTTTGTTCCTGATGGTGACTAAGAAAAATACATTTTCTTTGTTCCTGATGGTGACCCTTTATGAGGATAGGAACTTTTCTTCTATGCTGTTTCCTAGGAAATTTGTTTTTTAAAATCACTAAGAATGAGTGCTAAGTTATATCAAGTATATTTCTACATTGTGATGTTGAATCATTCCTGTTTTTGTGAGAAACCTTATCTAGTAGTAGCAATAGTAGTAGTGTGTGTGAGTGTGTGTGTGAATAAACTGCCAAATTCCACCTGACACTGTTCTATTTAGATTTTGTTTTTCTACCTGCAATAGTGACACTGATGTACAGTTTCCTTTTCCTGTATTATCCCTATCTAGTTTTGATAATACTAGTTTCACAAAATTAGTTGAATAGCTTTTTTCCCTCAGTTTTCTTACACAACTTTTACAAGAGGGATTACATGAAATTGTAATAAAGTTATCTAGATTTTGTACCTTTTTTGTGGGGAAGATTTTTGATAGACCTGTCATATTGTAAAGGGTAGAGTTGACAGGACTTGTTAGACTGGAGGTGAGGAGTCAATGAGAGGATGACTTCTAGGTTAGTGGTTTATGTGGTTGGCATTTTTAGGTACCAGGCATTGAGACAGGGAACATTAGAGTAGGAGATGGGTGAAAGGCGATTAATTAAGTTTTAGACATGTTTAGTTTTTTTTGGAATCATCAAATGGTGATGTCCAGGTTGTTGTTGGGGTTTAGAAGAGAGGCTATGCTGGAGACAGAGCCTCAGGTCCATGGTTCATTGATTCACCTCATTTCATTCATTCAAAAAATATTTATTGAGTGTCCACTCAATGTCAAACTCTGAGTATGCTGTCTTTTTCCTCGTCCTCCCAATTCAGCCTTTCTGAAAGGGATGAAGCCATTTTTTCACCCTATATGGTATTAATGGCAACTGTGTTTCCTGTGTATCTCTTGTCTGACAGTAAAGTTTTGGTTCCCTCTTCCTCTCCCAGATTTTTCAGAAAGCAGAGTTGGGAGAGGACACATGGTTGACGAGGGTTGGAAAGAAGATCGTACGTATTGTTTGAAATTAGTTTTTAAGTTAGAAAAATGCTGGATATATGCAGAGGCTTGATGCATGAAATAAATTAAACCCTTAAAAGAACTTTAGGCTTTGTTCTTGGCTACGGCCATAGTCAGCTTTACAAATAGGTGCTGAGGCCAATTTCTACCAGGGAACTTGTTAGAAGGTCATCATTAAAAACGCACATATTAATTTCAGTTGAGGGAGGGTTTAGCATATGTATTTTATGTAATTCTCCAGGACTTAAATCCTCTCACAAATGAAATAAGTTTAGGACTTGGTGATATCCTAGGTTCTTTCAGACTTTAACATTGTATAATCTATATGCAAAGATACTGAAACTGAGGTATTAAATACTGGAGCCTGAAGAATTCTTGTCTGTGGAGGTTAAGAAAAGGAATGTTCCTTCTGTACATTTCATTTAAATGCATGTCTGCCTACAGGCTGGAGAAGGGAAAGGTGAATCATGAATAGAATACAGTGAACTAAGCCTGGACATGGAGCTGAACAGTTAGGGAGATTACAGGAAATAATGATAAAAGCCTGAATTTCACCACAGAAGAGCCCTGTAAGAAACACGCTATCAGGAAAATATTCTGGCTGGAAGGAGAAATCAGAAATTACACATTTCTTACTCTTTCAGGGCTCTGAGGAATTGGGTAGACAGCAGAACATGTAAAATAAAAACAAAAACAATTAAAAACACAACACTTTTTATGGAAGAAAACCTTTGTGGAAGTGAACCAAGCAACAGGACAAGGACAACATGTCACATCCATCTAGGTCACATTGTACCTTCAGGCAAGACAATCAAGGACTCTGAAAACCTTTGACTGCATCCCAGCTAGCCTGAGGGAAAGACCACTGTGACAGGGAAGAGAGATGGTTTTTACTGTGAATGAGTTAACCATGTACTAAAAAGAAAGTAGTTACTTTTCCTAAAGGCTTCGGTGTTCTGCAAAACCTCAAGAAGTTTCTCCAGAGTCTAGAAAAAGCCTCACCACAACGCTTCAGAGCTATGTTACCCGCACTGCAGCTGATCATCACCAATCTGTATTCTCTTCTTTGGGGTGATATTCTGCCAGCAACAAAGTTGGAAGAATAACTACCAAGCAAACCATATGCTTCCAGGAAGTACTTCCATCAACATCATAAAAGTCATAAAAGTTCCAAGATGTTGACAGGGAATAAAGCTGCTTAAATGGCTCTGAGCATGTTCAAGAAATGCATCTATTTAGTTTTATTTTCTAGTTACAGGAATTACTATGTGGTTATATTTATGTATTTATTTATTTATTTTTTTAGTATTTCTCCCTGCTCCTTTTCTCCCACAATTCCCTTCTTTTTACCTACATTCCACAGAGACCTAGTTTAAATACAAGGAAAAGCCTTTAAATTCCAATTATATAGAATACATAGAAGTTAAAAAATCTATGTTTTAAAGATCATGGGTTAGAATTAGAAATGACTGACAGAGGAAGTAATTTGGAGTAACAGTTGTATGAATATGTGTGAAAGACTTAGGGTCCAAGTTGCTGGGGGAAATACCACTTAGAAAAGTCAATGTGACTATATAGGGCCATATATAACAGCTGCATCTTTAGTCAGTTTTTTCTTACTCTCTATAACTAATCTGTGTTCAAATTTTCTTATCTGTTGAAAGGGACTTTTACGCATCTCTTTCCTTCCCCACTTTTACTAGAGTTTCCTGATGCTTTCATAAACTCACACTTAAGATAACTGCATCCCTGACTCTTCTCTGCCTCCATGAATATGTCCTGTACATTTTTTCCACAGTAGTGTTTACTAAATGCTGTTTTTTAGCATATCACCCAGAACCTACAGTGTTTCTCTATCCTCTATGGCTTTCAAGGCATTCCATAAGTCATCCTTATCATAGTTATTTTCCCCAATACAAACTTTCTTCTCTCAGGCCAGATTCTATACTGTTTCTAAGTATGCAACTGGCATTCATATCTCCTTGCTTTTACTTATGCTTTTCTTTATCAGGAAGATCTTCCTCTTTTAGTAGCCTTATACTAATGAACTTAATTATATCATACTTCAAAGTTTGGCCACATCCTAGCACTGTCCTTATTCTAGACCTAAATACCTTAACTTGCTGAGCTATAATCACAGACTATTCTGCAAAATTTTACTTTACTTGGCACAGATGGGGTCTTGCTATGTCCACCAGGCTGGTCTTGAATGGCTGGTCTTGAACACCTGGTCTCAAGTGATCCTCCCACCTTGGCCTCCCAAAGTGCTGTGGTTATAGGTGTAAGCTACTGCACCTGGCCTCTGCACAATTTTGTTTCATATCTACTAGGCTTTTCTGTCCTGTTATAATATAAGCTCACTGAAGGTAGAAGAGACAGTCGGATACATAGGGAAAAAAGACACCAATAATAGTCACAGTTTAGTGTTCATTAAAGTAAATGTCAACTAGAAATCTATGCTATAAGATCTTGGTTTATGACCAGGTGTGGTGGCTCACGCCTGTAATTCCAGCACTTTGGGAGGCTGAGGTGGGCAGATCACCTGAGGTCAGGAGTTCAAGACCAGCCTGGTCAACATGGCGAAACCCCGTCTCTATGAAAACTACAAATATTAGCTGGGCGTGGTGGCAGGAGCCTGTAGTCCCAGCTACTCGGGAGGCTGAGGCAGGAAAATAGCATGAACCTAAGAGGTGGAGGTTGCGGTGAGCTGAGGTCACATCACTGCACTCCAGTTTGGGCGACAGAATGAGATTCCTTCTCAAAAAAAAAAAAAAAGAGATCTTGGTTTACTGTGCTGTTAGAGCAACCTATTTAGATGTATAAGAGAAAGACTTAATAACATTAACCACTACTGTGAGAGAACATAACTACGAATCTGCTCATTGCAGAAAAAGGAAACAACTGGAGGATGTTCTAAAATTACCTTCAGCTGCTTATCTCTAAAAGGAACTGTAATCTACAATTGTAAAATATTCTGTTTTGCATATTCTTGTAAGAGCTCTTTTTTGGATATAGTCCAAACATAATTTTAAGTAATAGTTTTTCAGCTCTAATATGCTTTGTCTTTTAGAAAAGTTGTTTGGCACTAAACACTAAAAAGGTTTTCATGACTTGACACTAACTTATCTTCCAATTTTACTTTCTACTACCTGGCTCCTAGGTTGCTTGCAAAAATCATTAATCATTTGTTAAATAAGTGAATCTCTGTTGCCACACACTACAGAGCACGCTACAAAGAGAAGCAGCCAAGTACAGAGGCTTTGTCCTTGTGACATTTTATTTGGAGTCATATTTAAAGCCACTGCTGCTTTTCTCTGACCATGATGATTACTACTGATGTCATGTCTCTCCAGAGTGGTAGACACATTGGCCTTTTCAATGTATCTCAGTTTTGGCTGTCTGAAGGATGACTGCCTATCTCTTTTGGGTGACCACAGGTTACCCAAAGTGAAATTTATATAGGCTATGAAACTAATATAGTGTGAGTATCTCAAATGTATTCTACACATTTTATAAAATTCCATCTAGTCATTTTCCCCCAATTTGGTAACAGAGGGAAATTTACCTTCTTTTATATAACTTAAACCTCTTCCCCTCCACCTTCCCTTCTCCACACTTTATGGTTCTATAGTCTACTTCTATTCCTTTGCTTCCTCTAAGATGGGGATCATGCTTTAAGTTCTTTTAAACTAATTATATGGAGCCCTCACATCACCCTTCCCTTACTAACATAGCCTTCACTTGCCCCCAGTTCTCATACTCTCTAATGTCATATTAACTTTTGTTTTCCAAAAGTTAAAACACAAGGACTGTCTGCTTTGCATTAGAGTTAGTACTTGTATTCTCTCTCTTTCCATGTCTTCCCCTATTTGACTGTAAGTTCCTTAAAAAGAGAAGGTTATACCATTTTTATCTTTCTCTATGCTCATTTTTCCAATTAGGGCTTGCACAGTGACTGACACACACACACACCACACACACACACACAACACACACACACACACATACACACACACACACACACACACACAGAGTCTGGTTAAAATGAATAGCATATATATTTAAAAGTCTGAAAATAAAAGAAAATCTACCATATGCTTCCCCAACTCACTAAAAGTACAAATTTGTTTTATTAAAAGAAATAAAGGTCGTCAATTTCAAATTCTCTTTTCCTATTTCACATTTGTTGGCAGTATAGAAACTACTGAAGTTGCTGAAAAGGCACCTTAAACTAAAGCAATACTCTTATATTCAATTCAACTATGACTAACATTTCAATAATATTAATATCTGCTTATGCAAAAGTTAGGAACAGCCTGCCTCTATTATGAAGGAACCATAGACTTAATTGTATCTAAATGATCAGGATAAAACACACATCAAACTGTTTCACTGAAATCAACTTATGTAGTTGAACAGTTATTGTGTACTATTAAACAGTTGGCACATTTCACATCTTTGGCATGTAAAAGCCAATTGGGTGTAGACTTATGTTGTTTAAATGATGCCAATGTGTACTTCTCACCTTCTTAAATATATCAAAATTCCTTAGGATGCCAAACAAAATCTATCCTCTGGGACTAAAATGTGCCAGCAGTTTAATGGTACATGGGAGCATTACTGGAAAAACTTGAGAGGAGAAAAAAACTCTTTTCCCTGTAACAGTCTAAGGTCTCATAAATGGAAATGAATTACAGCTCTGGAAATTATCTGATGAACTCTAGGCCTGACAGCAAAACCAGATAATTCAGTACAAATTTTAAAATGATTGCTATATAGTTTTTTCAACTGTATAACCTCTGAGTATAAAACTAGCTTTCTTAAAGCTTGGCAACCGTGTTTGCTGATTTGAAGCTTCAGAGCAAAGCATGTCTATGAGTTTAGAGAGAAAAAAATTTCTTGATTTTCATTTTCAGAATTGGAGTGGTGGCAGTAATGCTTAAGGAAATGGGGACTCTATAAGTAAATATTCTGGTAAATAGGTAAATACGTTCTGTACTTAATAAATAAATGGAAAGGTTGACACCAATTGTGGAAATTATGGATTTGCTTGTGGTCTGACAAGCGTGTGCTTGCTTTGTGCTCGAGAGGAGCTTTAGTGTGTAATAAACATAACCTAAGATATTTGTAGGTAAACATATGGTATATGAGTATCACTAACTATTGGTATTTTAAACTTGGTCTTTTAAAACTCATGCATTTCACACTTTTAAAATAATGTCAATATAGCATGAATCTTAACATGAGATTCTCTAAATTAATCATTATTACCAAAATAAAAGTCCGAACTATAAAGAGTACTAGATTCTACTTTAAAGTTTTTCACTATTAATAACCTTACACACCAACAAAAAAGACTGAAAGAAGTATTCTGAACTTATTGTACATGTCAAGGAAACAAATTCAATAGCATGTCTACAAAAATCATACTTGAAATAGCCCTAAGAGAGAACAAATCACAAATAAAAAGTGCTATACAACACAGACCCACAGTGAAGAAAACAATTCCTCTGACATCCATAATAAATATCAATCTCATACTTTGAAAATGAACATATAAGCAGACTTAGTAAAAGCTGCATTTCAATGTATTATAGTCATGTATACTTCCCAGAAATGTTTAGTCTTTGAGAATTTTAATTGTGTCACTACACTTTTATTGGTTTTGTCTTTTTCAATACAAATCTGTCTCATCCTAACATTCCCCATTTGTCATGAGAATGCTGGTGTATGAGATCAAAACAGCTAGATTTATCTTTTAAAAAAATTGTGGTAAAAAACACATAACATGAGATCTACACTCTTAATGACTTTTTTAGGTGTGCAGCATAGTATTGTGAACTACAGGTACAATGCTGTACTTTATAGTCATTGAATAGCAACTCCTCATTTTTTCCTCCTTCCAGTTTCTGGTTACTACTATTTTATTTTCTGCTTTGATTAGTTTGACTATTTTAGATACTCATATATGTAGAATCATGCAATATTTGCCTTTCTGTGACTGGCTTATTTCATTTAGCATAATGTCCTCAAGATTCATCCATGCTAAAGCATATGTTAGAATTTCCTTTTTTTTTTTTTTCTCACTCTGTTGCCCAGGCTAGGGTACAGTAGCACGATCTCCACTCACTGCGACCTTGATCTCCCAGGCTCAGGTTCAAGCAATCCTCCCACCTCTGCCTCCCCAGGAGCTGAGACTACAGGCACATTCTACCATGCCCAGCAAACTTTTGTATTTTTTGTAGAGATGGGGTTTTGCCATGTTGCCCAGGTTTGTTTTGAACTCGTAGCCTCAGGCAATCCACCTGCCTCAGCCTCCCAAAGTGCTGGGATTATAGGCGTGGGTCACTACACCTGGCTTTTTTTTTTTTTTATTTTTATTTATTCATTTTTTTTTTTGAGACAGGATCTCACTCTGTCCCCCAGGCTGGAGTACAGTGGTGTAATCACAGCTCACTGTGGCCTTGAACTCCTGGCCCAAGCAATCCTTCCACCTCAGCCTCCTGAGTAGTTGGGACTACAGGCATGCATTGCCATGCCTGGCTAATTATTAATTTTTTTTTTTGTAGAGATGGGGTTTTGCTGTGTTGGCCAGAATGATCTCGAACTCCCGGCTCAAACAATCTTCCCGTCTTGGCCTCCCAAAGTGCTGGAATTACAGGCTTGAACCACCGTGCCTGGCTGGATTTCCTTCTTTATTAGGGCTGGATAATATTCCATTGTACATATATACCACACTTATCTGTTGATGAACATTCAGGTTCCTCTCACCTCTTGGCTATTGTGGATAATGCTGCTATGAACATGGCAGTGTAAAATATCTCTTCAAGATCCCGGTTTCAATTCTTTTGCATAAATAGCCAGAAGTGGAATTGCTGCATCATATGTAAATTCTATTTAATTTTTTGAGGAACCTCTATACTGTTTTCCAAGTGGCTACACATTTTGCATTTCCATCAATAATGCACAAGAGTTACAATCCTTGTCGACACTTATTTTCCAGGTATGAGGTAATCTTATTATGATTTTGATTTGCGTCTTTTCCTTGATTATTGTGATTCTGAGTTTTTCATAAACGTTTTGGCCATTTGTATGACTTCTTTGAAGAAATGTCCACTCAAGTCCTTTGACCATTTTTGAATTGGGTTGTCTGTTTGTTGCTATTCAGTTATAGGAGTTCTCTAAATATTTCAGATGTTAATCCCTTATCAAATATATGACTTACAGATTTGCAAGTACTTTCTCCCAGTCTGCAGGCCACCTTAATTACTTCCTTTATGGTGCAGAAGCTTTTATTTTTTAATGGTCCTACTTGTTTACTTTTGCTTTTGTTACCTGTGCTTTTCATGTCATATCCAAGATCAATGTCATACAGCTTTTCTCTTACGTTTTCTTCTGGGAGTTTTAAACAGTTTCAGGTCTTATGGTTAAGTCTTTAATCCATTTTGAGTTTATTTTTGTATATGGTGTAAGATAAGGATCCAATTTCATTTTTTTTTTTTGCCAGTGGATATCCAGTTTTCCCAACCCCATTTGTTGAAAAGACTATTGTTTCCTCATTGTGTATTCTTGGCACCTTTGTCAAAAATCAGTTGACCATATAGTTGTGCATTTATTTCTGGGCTGTGTATTCTTTTCTATTGGTCTATATGTATGTCTTTATGCTAGTATTATACTGTTTTGATTACTGTAGCTTTGTAATATGTTTCAAAATCAGGACATGTGAAGACTCCAGCTTTGTTCTTCTTTCTCATGATTGTATTGGCTATTTTAGGTCCTTTGTGATTCCATATGAATTTCAGATTTTTCTATTTCTGTAAAAAATACCACTGGGATTCCCACAAGGATTGCATTGAATGTGTAGATTGTTTTGGGTACTATGAACATTTTAACAATATTAAGTCTTCCAATCTGTGAACACAGTACTTCTTTCCATTTATTAATGTCTGCTCTAATTTCTTGTAGAAGTGTTTATAGTTTTCAATGTACAAGTCTTTTGCCTTCTTGGTTTTTTCCTAAGTATTTTATTCATGTTTATGCCTTGGAAATGAAATTGTTTTCTTAATTTTCCTTTTGACTGTTTAGTGCTAGTGTACAGAAATGCAACTAAGTTTTCCATGTTGTCTTTTCAATCCAGCAACTTTGCTGAATTCATTTATTAGTTCTAACAGTTTTTTAAAATGGAATCTTTAGGGTTTTCTACATATAAGATGTCACCTTAAACAGAGAGCATTTTGCTTCTTCCTTTCTGATATGGATGCCTTTAATTTCTTTCTATTGCCTAGTTGTTCTGGCTAGGGCTTCCGGTACTACATTCAAAAGAAATGGCAAGAATGGGCATCCTTGCCTTGTTCCTGATCTTAGAGGAAAAGCTTTCAGTTTTTCACCATATAGTATGTTAGCTGTGGGCTTTTCATATATGGTCTTTATTATGTTGCTATAATTTCTTTTCATTCCAAGGTTCTGTTTTTATCATGAAAGTGTGCTGACTTTTGTCAAATACTTTTTGGGGGGGCATATATTAAGATGATCATTCCTCAATCTGTTAATGTGATGTATCAAATTGAATAATGTTCTTATGTTGAGCAATCCTTGCATCCCAGGGATAAATTCCATTTGGTCATGATGTATGATTCTTTTATTGTGTTGTTGAATTTGACTTGCTAGATTTTTTGTTGAAGATTTTTGCATCTATCTTCATCAGAGATAGTGGCCTATAGTTTTACTTTCTTTGGTGTTTTTAATCTGGCTTTGCTATCAGAGTAATGCTGGCCTCATAAAATGAATCCAGATGTGTTTCCCCCTCTTCAAATTTTTGCAAGAGTTTGAGAAGAATTGACATTAATTCTTTTTTAAATGTTTGGTAGAATTCACCAGTGAAGCCATCAGGCCCTGAGATTTTTTTTGTTGGAAGGTTTTTAATTACTGCTTCAATATCCTTATTAATTATATTTCTGTTTAGGTTTTAAAATTCTTCATTATTTATCATTCATAGTCTTGGTAGGCTATATACTTCTAGGAATTTATCCATTGTTTTCTACATCATCCAATTTGTTGACTTATAATTGTTCACAGTAGTCTCTTAATCCTTTTTACTTCTGTACAGTCAGTTGTAATGTCTCCTCTTTCATTTCATTTCTTTTTTTTTTTTTTGTTTTTTCTTTTTTTGAGATGGAGTCTCACTCTGTTGCCCAGGCAGGAGGGCAGTGGTGTGATCTTGGCTCACTAGAACCTCCGCCTCCCAGGTTTCAGTGATTCTCCCGCCTCAGCCTCCCAAGTGGCTGGGATTACAGGTGTATGCCACCATTCCTGGCTAGTTTTTTGTATTTTTAGTAGAGGCGGGGTTTCAGCATGTTGGCCAGGGGGTTTCAGCATGTTGGCCAGGCTGGTCTTAAACTCCTGACCTCAAGTGATCCACCTGCCTCAGCCTCCCAAAGTGCTGGGATTACAGACATGAGCCACTGTGCCCATTTTAATCTTCGTAAATTTGTTAAGACTTACTTTGTGACCTAACTTGTGATTTATTCTGAAGAATGTCCTATGTGTGCATGAGAAGAATGTATATTCTGCAGCTGTTGGATGCGGTGTTTTGTATGTCTGTTAGATGCATTTGGTCTGTAGTGTTGTTCAAGTCCTGTCTCCTTACCAAGCTTCTGTCTGTTCTATCATTTAAAGTGGGGTATGAAATCTCCTACTATTACTGTCTTGCTGCATATTTCTCCCTTCAGTTCTGTCACTGTTTGCTTCGTCTGTTTTTGGGTGCTCTGATGTTGGGTACATTTATATAACAATTTACAATTATTATATCTTCCTGGTGAATTATCCCTCTTATCATTACATAATGCCTTCTTTGTCTCTTGTGTCAGTTTTTGACAAAAAGTATATTTTGTCTGATGTAAGTATGGCTACTCCTACTCTATTTTGGTTTCCATTTGCATGAAATATCTTTTTCCATCCCTCTTCTTTCAGCTTATCTAAGTGATAAGCTTTCACTTAAATCTAAGTGAATCTCTTGTAGACAGCATATAGTTGGATCTTATTTTTAAAACTCATTCAGCCACTCTGTGTCTTTTGCTTAGGCAGTTTAATCTATTTACATTTAAAGTAATTTTGAATAGGGAGGAAGTTACTATTGACATTTTGCTGTTTGCTGCCTTACCCTCTCTTGCAGTTTTCCTTTGTGTTTTGTTTCATTTTCTTTTTTTTTTTTGGGGGGGGGGACATGCTTTGATTCATCATTTTCTTTTGTATCTTCTAAAGGTATTTTCTTTGTGGTTACCATGGGGCTAACACAAAACATTTTACAGTTATAAGAATATATTTTAAGCTGATAACTTCAAGTGCATACAAAACCTATGATATTACTCCCCCCACCCACTTTATATTATTTATGTCACAAAGTAGATCTTGTTATACTGTGTATCCATTGTATATTTTTATAGTTATAGATACTATACTTTTATCATTTAAATTCTATAGAATTAAAAGTGATTTATATACTACTATTACAGTGTTACAGTCTTCTGTATTTGTCTATATATTTACCTTTATCAACAAGCTTTATACTTTCCTGTACTTCTGTGTTACTGTTTAGTGTCTTTTCATTTCAACTTGAAGTACTCCCTTTAGCCTTTCTTGGATGCCAGGTCTAGTGGTGATGAACTCCCACAGCTTTTGAATAACTGGGAGAGTCTTTATTGCTCCATTTTTGAAGAACAGTTTTGCCAGAGATACTATTCTTTGTTGGCATTTTTTTTTTTTTCTGCACTTTGAATATATTATCTCATTCTCATATTGCCTCCAAAGTTTCTGCTATGAAATTCACTGATAGTCTCATGGAGTTTCCCTTGTTTGTGATGATTCACTTTTGTTTTGTTGTTTCAGAATTTTGTCTTTTATTTCTGACAGTTTGATTATAATGTGTCTTAGTGTTGACTTCTTTGGATTCATTTTACTTGGGATCCACTGGGCTTCTTGAATTTGGATATCCATTTTTAGCCCCAGATTTGGGGAGTTGTTTCCATTATTTCTTTAAATAAGCTTTCTGCCTCCTTTTCTCTCTCTTCTTCACAGGACCCCCCCCCCCCCCACACACATACACAAAACACAACCTGCTTAATGGTGTCCCATAAGTCCCCTAGGTTTTCTGTATTCTTTCTTTTTGCTCTCTGACTGGATAATTTCAAATGATCTGTCTTCAAGTTTGTTGATTCTTTCTTCAGCTTGATTAAGTCTGTTGTTGAACCCTCTAAAGAATTTTTAAAAGTTTAGTTATTGCACTCTTCAGTTCCAAAATTTGTTTGGTTCTTTTATATTTTCTATTTCTTTGTTGAAATACTCATTTTGTTCACACATAGTTTCTCTGAGTTTGATTAACATATTTATGATGGTTACCTTGAATTCTTTGTCAAGTAATTCACATACCTGTTTTTTAAGGTTTGTTTCTGGAAATTTATTTTGCTCCTTTGATTGGGCTATTTCCCCGCTTTTTCATGTTTCTTATAACTTTGTGTCAGTATCCATATATTTGACAAAGTAACCACCTCTCTCAGTTTTTTCAGACTGGCTTTGTACAGAGAAAGACTTTCGCCAATCAGCCTGTTTAGAGGTTCTAGGAGTCTTTCAAGCTTTTTCTCTGGTTGTGTCATCTCTAAACTTGTGTGTTTATAGATTTTTACTTAGATTTGCTGGTTTCTTTTTTTTTTTTCTTCCAGGGGCTTGTAATCTCTTGCTCCCTCTGATTCCTCTGATATACTGAAGGTCCTCTAAAGCAGCAGGACATCACTCAGCTCTTTTTCATTCTCAGTGACCCCCAGGAATCTAGAATATGCTGGGTCCTGTCAGTGTCCTGTGTCAGGCTAGAAGGAATTCAGTCCCTTGGGCAGCCCTCTAAAATGCTAGAATGTTGAACACATGCTCCATTCTTCTCTTTCCCCTTGAGGTAGAGCTAACCAACTTGTATTTTCCGGTGTCTGCTATACTGCAGTTTCTGGCAGTAGCACACTGCCAAGCTCCTGCTCTCAGAGCCCTCACACATCTAGAATATGCCAGGCCATGTCAGTGCTCTGAGAGAGACGACACAGAAGCCAGTCCCTTAGGCAGCTCCCCTCAGAAGTCAGAATGTTGGATGTTTATAGTCCAGTCTTCTCTGTCCATGGAGAAGCTTGGAGCTGAGAGTTTCCTTCTGCATGATGATATTCCCTCCAAAATTCATGTTAAAACGTAATCCCCAATACAACAATATTAAGAGGTGTGGCCTTTGGGAGGTGATTAAGTCATGAGGGCTTGCCTTTATGAATGGAACTTGAGGTTGAAGGGAGTATGTTCTTGCTCTTCTGTTCCTTCCACCATGTGAGGACATTTAGACAGGCCTTCACCAGACACTGAACCTGTTGGTGCCTTGATCTTGGAATTCCCAGCCACCAGGATTGTGAGAGATAAATGTCTATTGTTTATAAATTACCTAGATCTGTGGCATTTTGTTATAGTAGCACAAATGGACTAAAACACCTCCTGATTGACTGGGAGTATGCAAGGACAATGGTGAGAGGGTGCAATGAGTTTTCCTGTTGGCTTACAGTGGCTAATTTTGCACTTGCTTGGGGTGCAGGAGTCTCTTAACTGGTTTCTGGATTTCTCACAAAGGGAACCGGTCCATGTTTTGTTGCTGAATTGGTATTTCCAGAGAAGGAAAGAATGTCTGGGGATTCCTATTCCACAATCTTGCAGATGTCACTACTAGACTTTTCTTAAGTTGGCTTCTTTAATAACACAATCTCACTGATTAATAGCCATTAAACTATATACAGAAGGATAAGTCTCAGCCAAACTAATAGTGCTGTAGTCAATGTGGCTGAATCATATGTAGTCAAGCTAGAAGAGAACAAGCATTTTTGGAAAAAGCTTTCATTCAAGCTGTGTCACACACTCATACTCATAACCAATTTTATAATTAATAAGCCAACTGGTTTGATGAAAATGGCTGGGTGTATAAGGATGGCAATCCGTTTTTGGAGTATAGTAGTAAATGGGTTAATTCATTAAACAGCTGAAGCAGTTATGCATATAGAAAGACCCAAAGCTTTCCCACGAATACAGATTACCATGATAGCCAAACAAAACGGGGTTAGAAGTGTATAACAACAAAAATGTTTTTTTGAGATCTGAAGTCTAATTTCTAGTATGTCAGTATTGGTATCTATTATTCTTTTTATTACACATTATGCCACTAATGACATTTTATATTTAATTCCCATAATGATTATTTGCCTATTATTTCATTTTATTTTTGTATCATCCCCATGAGGTAGAGCCTGAGGAAATGGGCCCATATATATTTTTATTGCTAAGTTAGTACATAGATACTAATTGCGGAAACAATCTGTTCAGAGACCATAGAGCATTGGTACTGATAGTTATTATGGTTTAGTATGGCCATTATAACTTGCAGTAGACATCCTACCTCATAAAACATTTTGAAATATACTGCATGTATAACGTTCTTAGCCCTTATAAATGACCAAGTGCATTTTAAAATGAGCTGCAATTACAACATTCTGTTTTACTAGTTTAAAACATTTCTTTGGATTTGATTTTTCTTTGAAGTTTGGAAGAGAATGAGAGCCAGGAATACCTTGACATTTTCTCCTCTAGCTAATAAGACTATTCTGTGCTTTAATATAAATGAATTTATTCTATATTTTCTTTCTATCTATTATGAAACAACTCAAATAGAAAGCTCAATATGCCTTCCTAAGATTCATGGTGTAATTTATCATGAGGTAAGGAGATCATACTGTACCCTTTCAACCTAACTTTAATTTTGGTTTCCAAACAATATATATCTCTTTCAAGGTTAAAAGCACTGAAAGTACACATGAACACTAAGGAAAATCTTAAAATTTCCTGAAATGCATTAGCCATCCTATTTATATAACAAATATCTTGTTTGTTTATGATGATCTACATCATTAATCCAGATAAATAAACGTTGAAGTGAAGGGAGCTGGGTTTGCTGTGTTGTTCATTGCCCAGCAACCAATGGTTATAATTGTTTTTCAGCAGAGCACTGCTGCAAAGACTTAGAGCTTTTGCAGCATATGCTACTTTGTATATATATACAGATCCAGGCAGGAAAGCCTAAGAACTCACACTTACTATTGGTTAGCTGGGCAAGTTTGGGGTATTTACTTTTTAAAAATTGTACTCCCCTAAAACATTAATGTTTGTCACAATTAGGGCACTAGGTACACAGCAGCTTTCTAATAGTATCTATATACTTGAAATACTTAATTTTTTGACAAAAGCATAAATGTCTACCAAGTTAATTCTATGCTTTTATTCTTTAAATGACATTTTTATGAACTTTGAAAAAATTATAACAGTAATATATGCTTATAATAGATCAATATAATGTAAAATAATATATGTATAAAAGAAAAACTAAAAATGTCGTTCCTATTTTTAATTCCCTAGTTCCATCCTCTGAGGTAACAACTCTTCAACAGACTATGTATTCTTCTTCAACCTAGCATATCCTTATTAATGATATAAAGCAAATAGCTTCTGAAACCTATAATCATCTTTATTCTATGCTGGAGGTTATTTCTAAGTTTTGTTTATATGCTTTTTTGGGAAATAATATAATGGCAATATTTCATGCTTGATGTAAAGTAACAGGCACTTTATTTCTGAGATAGATGAGCCTCTTTAAATTGAAAAACATACTTGTAGATCTATGCATAAGACACTGCTTAGCGTCTCTGCCAACAAATCTGCTATTCAACAGATGTGTACTTAAAGTACCTATTCTGAATGCTTGATGCTATGCAGTGTTTGTGCTACAAAGAAGCTGAAGATACATGCTCTTTCTGTAATCAACCTCTCCTATGACTGTGTTAAGTTACTACCTTTCTGAGTCTCAGTTTCTTCATTATTCAATAATTCTTCATTATTCAAGCAGTTATGTGAAACAATACTAATAGATAATGGGCATATTTCCTGCCTTCACCATCAGAGCTTACTAGTCTTTGATATTCTTTAGTGGATACAGTGAAAAGTACAATGACAAGATAGATACATTTACTATGTTCACTGACATTAATAAATGAGCAGAAGGGAGGGAGTCATGTCCAAGAGTAAGTGAACACAGTAGCTTCTGTGGCTAGGCCTCTTAACAGTTTGGAATAATTTACAAACAAAGGAAATGTCCTTTTGACATTCAATAGAAATGGTAACCTTATCTTCTATTCTTTAAGGAGAAGTGCTATATTAGAAAGAACATGAGACCTGATTCTCCCAAGTCCTCCTTCGCCAATAAACTAACTGGTCTGAGCCAATAAATCAAGATCTCAAATTTTTTATGTATAAAAAATAATTAATATCTACTCTCTTTTCATAATCAAACACATTTTTAGTTAGCAGTTATCATGTGAAACAATACAACAAATGAGACACAGCTTTCCTCGTTAGTCTCTCAAACAAAAACTCTACATATGTTCACTTTAAAGTTAAAAAAAAAAACTGTAAAAATAAAGTTCTTTTTCTTTTGAGCCCAAAGCTGAGGACACTGATACTGTCCATAGATAGTGACGTTTCTAAAGGCCACATTACCAGAGATTACTATAAAATTATGAAATTTGAGCCACTTATTCTTGGTCTTTTATTATAAAAATATATTTCATTTTGAAAATGAGACAAGGCCAAGTGTTAAAAGATATAGCTCAAGCTTAGGCAGTTTAAGAACTGCTTCCTACTCAGAAACAGAGTTCATTATAAATTATGTTTCTGTTTATTGTTTATTAAAGAAAAACATAATATTAACATGCAAACCGACACATCAATCAATTCACTTTGGTTCCCAAAAATCAATTCACTTTCGTTCCCAAAAATCAATTCACTTTGGTTCCCAAAAATCAATTCACTTTGGTTCCCAAAAATCAATTCACTTTGGTTCCCAAAGTGTATTTTTTGGAACACTGGTTCTGTATGATAGGATTTATATAAAAGAAGGTTCTATAATCAAATAATTGTTAAAAATGCTGGGCTAAACAAGGTAATGTGGTATTTTTTTTTCCATTAGGATTCCTTTTTTTTTTTTTTTTTGGCCACCTGCCCCTTCATTAGGATTTCTATGTTACTTTACAAATTTTAAGTAGAGACCACATTATGCTGAGTTTCCTCAGCATATTTGACCAGATAATTTTTTTGTTGATTTGTCGCATCTGATAGAATTAGTGTTACACAGCATGCATTTGGAACATGCTGGCATATTCTCTCCTGTAAGATTAGTTACCAAAAATCACAAATGATCCCAATATTGCTTACAGTCTCCCTTTTCATGTGTTCCCCTGTATCCTGCCCCCTTTATTTCTTCCTTTTTAAATTACTATAATACCAGTTCCCTGGTCTCCTTTCTTCCACCCTCTTCTGTACTTTGTCTAACAGTGAACTTCCCCAAATTTCCATTTCCCATAGGTCACTCTGCTGAAAAGCCTTTCTACTGTACTCATGTTTATAGTCTTCAATTCTGTCCTTGATAACCCCTTGATCTGATGTTCCCAGCCTGCTTTTCTGATCTTATATCCTGTAGTTCCATGAGAAGAAAGCTTACTCACTTTCCCCAAATCTGTTCCTCAATTTTCCAGATCTCAATCTCTGTTTACATTCTCCTCTAACTGAGATCTTCCCTCAATCCTATTGATTTTGTCAAAGTCTCTCTGATATACCACCCTCCTTTGTTAAGCATTCTTAGAATCTTAGCCTTTTCTGAAAAGGTAAGGAAACTGACATTTAAAATTTTTTTTTTACTGTGTGTCAAGAATTTCTTAAGAACTTGACTCTGCATCAAAAATTACTCCTTCTATCAGCATATAAGTATAACGGCATGGGGAGTAGTTGCTTACAGGATGGACCCATCCCTGGCAACAATAGGGACTAAGTAATGCCCAAAGTGAGGCTTCAGCAATTGGACCCAGATACCCCCTAAGGGTGGAAGAGGTATACCCTCTACCACAGCCAAGGCTCCAACTTAATAAGTTTCGGGAAGGAACGGCATGAGTTATGAGGTAACTTGTCTTTGTGGGAAATACAGTGCTTGTGGTGAAAAGATTCTATTCTGTGAAGCTGGTTTCAAAAGTGATGGGTGGAGCTCCAAGAGACAAACTCAAAGACTGGCCATGCCTGCAAGATGAAAAGACTGGCACTCCATCCCCCAGTGAACATCAGTCTAGGCAGAGAATGTGCTTATCTGTCCCTGTTCCTGTGAAGCAAGGCAGGGAGAACCAGAGAGAAATGGCAGGGCAGAGAGAAGGGGTGGTGGTGGAGCAGCCTGCATGACCATGGTCTGCCCTGGCAAGGATGTAGGAAATTCCTGTGGGACAAGCAGGGTGAGCTGCACTTGAGTCAGCTTGCTGGTGTTCTACCCAAGATGATGACCTGCCTGGCAAGGGGAATCCATCAGCAAGAGGCTGGAGAGGCATACCACTGTGAGCAGGAGAGGAGATGGAATAACTGCTGTACCCTGACTTCAGAAAGTATGATGTGGATGCCTCACAGGGCCTCTGAAAAGCTCAAACATCTAGCCCGTGAAAAGGCCAGCATTTGGATTCCTGCCTCAGAGGTAGTCAGAGAAGCAGTCATAATGAACAGAAGACTCTTGAGAGGCCAGCTGTGTAAAGAAACATATGCCTTTTCCCACTCTTTTTCCCTGGCCCAACAAATTGGAGGAACCAGGTCTTGCAAAGAGGAGGGAGAACCATAATCTTTGAACCAGATTCTGCTAATCCTTCAATATCTCAAATAGTGAGGATCCTCACTGAAGTCTGCATTGGGAAAAAAGGAGAGGAGATTTTAAACTATATTTGAGGTTAAAAATTTAAGGGTGCAATACTGAATTTTAATAAACAAGTGACCCTAAAGCTGCAGAATAACACAAAGATATGTGTAAGGGACAGGATAAGATTTTACAAAGCACACTTGAAAGCCACAATAACAACAAATCAAATTGTTTAATGAGTATGCTTCCTGAGTTGAGATGCCTCAATAAACTGGTAAAAGATGTTGGCCATGGCTCTTATTTCATGCTTTTGTATGGTGGCATCCTATACTCTGGAGTGAAAGAAAGACTGTGGAAGAAGTAAGTCATGGCCTCTGGCCTGGTCACTTGCAAAATCCACAAATAAAGTTAATGAGAGTTATTAGGATCTGTCATGTTGGTGATTTGAAGGCACTGGTATCAAGGAATTACACTGCCTATTATCTTTAAATTCTTCTATTTTGGAGACATAGCTTTAGACAAGTTGGTCCAGCAATGCCTCCATTATAACTAGTCAATATTTCATAACAGCAGTTTCAATTAAAACAGTGATTTTATAATTACAACCATGATTAAAATGAAAAGGTTGCAGTCAATGTTAGCTTTTATATAAAGAAACATGAAATCACCTTTGATCAGGGAGACAAGAAGAAAATAAAGCCAGCAGTAAGATGTTGGTTGACACTCCCTTTCTTCCCACATCCTTTCTCTTCCCAGTCCAGTCTTCTCGAGGGGCCTAAGCATGCACTAACAATATAAGAGGGGCCTGGTAACTTCCTTTCCACTTCCTTAACCAGGACAAACTGATGTGAAGTCCAGTTCTGTCATTAATTAGCTATATAACCTTGGGCTGGGCAATGTGCGGGTAGAGGTGAGGGTTAGCATAGCCATCTCTAGAAAGTTTTAAAATGTCGCAATTCTTGGAGTATCCACAAATCCCCTTTGCTTTATATTTAATATCTCCAGGCCTTTGACATAGACAACCCTATTTATTTTATACTTGCATTTGGTGTTCTAACTAGATGAAGGAAACAGCCTATTCACTCAAGGTACCTGCAACCAATTAGGATTTTATCTTCTAGAAATTTGCTTTAAGACAAAGCCTCAAACACTGCACAGTGTTTATAAATGTGATCTGCTTTTTCAGTGCATAAATAAGTAATTTGCTCCTTTTTCAGATCTCCTATAAGAATCTTTTGGAGGCAGATTGTCAGGGTTTGAATCCTCCGTGTGCCCTTTACCACAGAGTGATCTTGGGTATCAGTTACTTCAGCTGTAAAATGGGGATAATGATAGCATATCCATTAAAGTCTTTGAGGATTAATGACTTAATACATGTAAAGTGCTTAGCACAATGTCTGGTATAATACATGTTAGCCATTATTTTATTGTAGGTAGATTGGGTCTATCCAGCAGGTGGGCCCTGCTTCTTTGGCATCACACAGAAAATCCTGTGCTTTGAAGGGTCCTGTGTTTGGGGTTTAATGTTCTGTGCTTGCTGTCGTGAAATTTCTAATGATTTCATTATTGAATTTATGTTTTGTAAGTGAAGTTTGTGGGGACAATGAACTACGTGTGGACCCGGGGGAGTGGGTGTTGGGGGGTGTTGGCTACTATGCAGTCCCTGTCCCCTGGCCTCTAGGATGGATAGTCCACACCCACTCTGCCATACCCTGGGACTTCAGCCCTCACAGGACTCCCAGTCTCCTTTCTCCTTCCTTAGTGACTAGTGACTGCTATCGCTTTCTGCCTTGTTCAGGGCCCGGATGAGGGTGTAAAAAGGGTTAGGGTTGACCCATGGCATCTTGAGACGGGACATGGAGGCAGTTGTCCTGCCTTAAACTGGCAGTGCCTCAGGATGTTTGGTGGGTGACTGGGCAGGGGTAAGCTTCTTGCCGCCTCCCATCCAGGTACCTACCATGTTACAGCATGGAGGCTGCAAAAGCCATCCAGAGAGGGCTGGGACAGTGGGCCTGTGGGAGGGTGATGCCTGGCTCGACTTCCCCACTTCTGGTGACCACAGCCCATCAGCTCAGTGGCTGGCAAGAGCAAAAACCTGACACCTAATGGGCGGCTTGTGTCCCAAGTTGTGGGGTGAGACCCACAGGGTCCTGTGAAGTCTGTGCTGAGTATCCCTGTGCCTGAAGGAGCAAGACCTTAATTAGCAAATACAGCAATACAGGTAGAGAGAGGGAGAGAGAGAAAGAGAGAGAGAAAGAGAGAGAAAGAGAGAGAGAGAGAGAGAAAGAGACACCTTGGGAGAAAGGGAAAAGGTTCATATTTTAGTATTTTTAATGGCAAGTTTTCTGGTTTTTTGAACCATATGACCCACATTTTCATTTTCACTGGGCCCTGCAAATTATGTAGTCATTCTGTCTGCAAGGCTTACTTTCTTCCACAGAAGGGTTTTACAACTTTTACTAGGCATTTTCACTGAGAAATCACAGATGATTGATTATTAAACTATCTGAATATAGACAATGTCAATTGTAAACATCAAATATAAATTTTAAAATGTATAACCAATTTTAAAAACTCATACTAGCTCAATATTTCTAAGATTACCATTCTCTTTATTCCACATAGTGCAAATCAAATACTGCCTCCTTCTTCCTGAATTCTCAAGTCTTAATCATTTGTGTTTTGGACAAAAGAATAAACATTGAAAACAGACGACAACAAAAATAATACATTAAGAGTCTTCTGTGGGAAGTTTTCTCTTACTTCCAAGGGCCAGATTGGATAGACGTGTTTTTATCTGAGGAACACTGCAATTATTTAATATTTGAAATATTATGTATGCTTAATATGATATAAATTACCATTAAGTTATAATTTTTCACTCAAAATATCAATATTTTCCACAACAAATATTGTGGAAGCTGCTGGCCACAGGGCTGTGTATTAGGTTGCTGTGGGTACACAATAAAAGTGAGGAAGGCAATGTAGAGGGTCACAGCATCAGTCAGGGAAGAAGTAGTAAAGGTGAACTCATTATCATTACAACAGGTTATAAGTTATTGCCAATTATTTAAATTATAAAGACGGTAAGATCAAGCCTGAAAAGCACATAGAAACAAAACAAACGTATTGTGCAACCTATGAATTGTACACAATTTTAGTTTGGTAACGTTTTGGTTTTTTCAGTTCAATATCATTTTTAATTGAACCATTTTATCTGAGAAATGATTTGCTCATTTATATTTTCCAATTGATTAATGCCCCCAGGGTCCTGCCAAATTTGAATCTGCTACCCCCCAAATTCCCCACAAGACCTGCCACTGCTTCATAAGTGTGCTGAATGAAAGAAGGCAAATCCAGATTCCAGCTGAGCAGTCAGGAAGCATCATCATGGGTTGAATGAAAAATCAGGAGTTGAATACACAGTTTTAGAAAACATATTAAAAAAAAGCCAAGACAGTCAAAAATTCTAACAAACCAAAATCAGGGTTGTGATACAGTACTAATGATATTTGTGGCTAGAACCTATGTTATAGTCCATGAGCTTATAATTTTCTGTTTCTTTTAATGGCAACAGGTTAATATCCACAAGGAAAATCATGCATACCAAAATCAAAAGGGACCTATTGGCATAAGGCATCTTGGCATCAGACTAGATTTACACACGCTGACATGTCAAAAGCCTTGAAACAGAAACTTCAGAACCTCCTCATGAATGCTGAAGGCAGCTCATTGACTTCATACTAGCTCAAAAGTAATCTTTCCAGGGATGGCATTCAACCACACAATCAACAAAACTGGCAAACAAAGCCTGAATATGTACTTGGCAGTGAAAGTCTTAAAGCAGAACAAAATATAAGACAGCTTCCAAAGCTGCCAAGTTTCAAATAAGAATCCAAGACTCTAAATACAAAATAGGGAGTAATGCACATTTTGAATAGCAATTTTAACTGATAAGGTAGAGTGAGCAAATTGAGCAATAGCCTCCATTTCTGTACCATGATCACAAACTCCCCTGGCCTGTCTTCTTAGGCTGGGCAAGAGAGCAAAGGGAACATGATTTCATTCCATCTGGTACTTGGCACGTATCTTCTTTTTGCTTTATCTTGCAGCGTGAATCTGCTCGTGCCCTGGTGTCCTCTCCAACTTTTCTTCTTAGCTATGTTATTCATGTTTCTTAAGAGCAAGGATTTTGCACAGTATGTCACACTTAGTACCACTCACTGGTGGACATTTATGAAGGGTATTTTAAATGTTTGGTTGGAATAACCTCAATTGATTACTTAGTACTCCTCTCAGTTAAGGTGTAAGTTTCAGTGAGTTCAAATTCTACCAGAAAACTTAAAAAGTTGTAAAGTTTTACTATGCCTTACCAACTACTCCTTTGCTAAGCAAATGAAAGAGACTTTAATTCCTTTAATCTATTTTTTTTTTTTTTTTGGCCTTACTATAGTACAAGGGTGCTGAAGTGCATGCCTGCATCAGCGGGTTACCACTTCAGTACAATTCAAGCAAAACAATTTGAAAAAGTGCCAAACTATCTTGGGATTGGGCAGACAATAGTGACCCTTCATGATTCCATGAATAATGTAAACAGGGAACATATTGCTGAGGTCAAAGGAAAGTAAAAAAAAGTAATTGCCTAGAAAGAAAAAAGAGGTGTAAGATTTTAGGAGAACAAACAGCATTTGAAATGGAGATCATATTGTTTACACATTAAGTTCTGAGTTTTCATTTTTCCAGTGCCAAGGCTGTGTTAATTACAATTATTTATCTTAAAGGTTTCTGCAGGCACAGAACTGTGGTGAGAATCTGTGCCTAACTCTTCCCTTATGCTTGAATAAAAATTGAAGATGCAGTAGTCAATATAACTTCACTTCATCAAAACTGTGTCAGAACTTTTAATACAAAAAACACTTGAAAAAACAAAGCTTTTTTACAAAAGCCCACTCCAGTGATTACGTAGTGGTGTCTCATTATGATTGTTCCCAATATTTTATTGTGAAAAATTTCAGATGTAAGAGAATATGCATTTACAGATCACTTACGTTGTACAAGGAACTGTTCTCTACACTTGCTTTTTCACCTCTCTAAAGATCTATCCACATTCACCAGTCTCTAATTTGTGATGAATTTCAAAGAAAGTTGCAGACATCAGTATACTTTACCCCTAACCACTTCAGCATGCATATCATTATCTAAAAGTCAGTATTTGTTCATGGTTCTTTTTAAAAAATAGGTTTAATGAGATATAATTCATATACCATACAATTCACCCTATATTTCTTTTTTACATAAAAACTTTTAGTGAAGAAAACATAGAACATTTTTTTCTTCTGTCATTATTATATGTATCAGATAATACTTGTGGCTTTCAGATCTACTGATAAACACAAAGCTACAAGTTTTGGAAAAAATCAAATCTTCAAGTTTGGAAAAGACCACAGACTCTTCCTCCAACCCTAATAAAATGAGAAATTTCCCTATTGGAATGATAAAAACATAATTATAAACCTCAACTTCAAATCTGAGCTATTAAGACAAATGATGTTTCATCTATAACTATTCCACAAAATGCCACTGTAGGCCATGGATCCAAATACTTTACCACAGTTTTAGGCCTATTTACAGGTACACATTGTATTTTCTTTCTTTTCTTCTCTTTTTTTTCTTTTCTTTTCTTTCTCCCTCCCTTCCTCCTTCCCTCCCTCCCTCCCTCCTTCTCCCTTCCATTCCCCTCCCCTCCTCTTCCTTTCTTTTCTTTTCTTTTCTTTTTCAGGTTCTTGCTCTGTCACCCAGGCTGGAGTGGTGCAGTGGTGCAATTATGCCTCACTGCAGTCTCAATCTCTTGGGCTCAGGAGATTCTCCCTTCAGCCTCTCAGAGTAGCTGGGACCAGAGGCACAAACCACCACACCTGGCTAATTTTTAAATTATGTGTAGAGATGAGGTCCCACTATGTTGCCCAGGCTGGTCTCAAACTCCTGGGCTCAAGTGATCCTCCCACCTTGCTCTCCCAAAGTACTAGGATTACAGGTGTGAGCCACTGTGCCCAGACTATTTTCCAAATATACTGTACAGCATCACCCATTCCATATGCTCTTGTACACTGTGATCTCGCTCCTCCACCATTAAGTGTCAGGGCTTAATTTTTCTCCCCTTGAATCTGAGTGAACTTGTTATTATTCTAATCCATAAAGTATAGCAGATGTGATAGCTTTGTCAGTTTTGAGATGCGTCATAAAAGGCAATGCATCTTGTTTACTATGACACTAGCTTTTGGAGCCTAAGCTGCCATCTGAGTAGTCTGACCATCATGTAAGAAGCGATCACCATGCTGTGAGGAAGTCCAGGCCACATGCAAAGGCTACACACAGGTGCTCCAGAAGACAGCTCCAGTTAAGGTCTTAGTGGGCGGTCAGCATCAACCATTACATAGGTCAGAGAAGACACTCCTAGTTGATTCCAAACTTTAGCCATCAAAATTTTCCGACTGAGTACCTAGGTACTATGGAATAGTGCATCCAATGAGCATGCCTGCGGTTCCATACACAAGTTTCTGACCCACAAAAGCCTTGAATGTAATGAGTGTTTTTCATAACTATGTTTTGGTGTGGTTTAACACACAGCAATAATCACCAGCCCTTTTCTACTCCTCATTATGCAAAGCAAACCAGAAAGCACCACTGTTTTAAAAAGAAATATAATTTTTCTTGGGCAGGTATATCTGCATATAGAAAATATCTGGCAAGATACCACCTCAGATAGTTAATATTCAGGTCTATATTTAGGTAGGTAGAAATTTTATAAAGTACTGCTCTAAGAATTTCATGTTTGTCAGTTCCAGCTACTAGCTTGATGGTAATGCTATTTGCCTATATTCAGAAATAAACATAGCCTAAAGTAGCACATATGAAAAGAGGGTTTTAGGGGCTGGGCTCAGTGGCTCATGCCTGTAATCCTAGCACTTTGGGAGGCTGTGGCAGATGGATCACTTGAGTCTAGGAGTTTGAGACCAGCCTATGCAACACAGTGAGACCCTGGGTCCATTAAAGAAAGGGTGGGGTGTAGTTGATTGTAAACTCAATATGAGTCAACCATGGATGTGGTTATCAAAAAACTAATATATTCCTAGGTCCATAAATAGAAGCACTATGATGAGGTCATTTTTTCAGAATAATGATTTTAAATGTATAAAATACACTAAACTACAAAGGAAATAAACTTCACTGAAATGTTATCAAATAATAAATTCTTTTTTCTTTTTTCTTTTTTTTTTTTGAGACAGAGCGTCACTCTGTCTCCCAGGCTGGAGTGCAGTGGCCCGATCTCAGCTCACTGCAACCTCTGCCTCCTGGGTTCAAGCGATTCTTCTGACTGAGCCTCCCGAGTAGCTGGGACTACAGGCGTGCACCACCACGTCCAGCTAATTTTTGTATTTTTAGTAGAGATGAGGTTTCACCGTATTGGCCTGGCTGGTCCCAAACTCATGACTTCGTGATCCACCCACCTCAGCCTCCCAAAGTGCTGGGATTACAGGTGTGAGCCACCGTTCTCGGCCATAAATTCATTTTTTATATAACCATCTATCTGCACATTTTTATTAACCATTGAATAACAAGAATAGCAGCGGGACTAATACTAATATATTACAAAGGAGATAAGTAATACTTTGAGACTGCAATAAATACATGAAAAAGTCTGTGATTTCTGTTGACAACAGTCACAGTTACTGCTAATGCGACTGTGGTTTGTTGCCTAGATTTATAACTAAGAAAATGTTACGTTTCAGTGGGAGGTTAGTAAACATAAACATGTACATTTCTCTTCAACCCAAGTTCCTGGAACTGCCAAATTCTATCCACAGACTCCTTGTTCTTAAATCCCTTCAATTCCTTCATTTATCTATGATTCCTCAGGCTTATGGCATTTGTGGCCTCCTCATTCATTTTTTTTTTTCCTGCTGCCAAATTAACAAGTTGGGGAGAAAGTTTAGAATAAAAGACACATAAGACCCCCGGTTTGAGCAATTTCTTATATTTAGAACTGTTCATTATCTTCTCACCAGTCAATAGAATCTCATCCATTATTCCAGGCCTAGTTCAAGTCCTACTTTTTCTAGTAATGCAATATGGTCCATAAAGATTTCTCTTTTCTCTGAATTCTTACTACATTTGGCATCAATTTACTCTCATTTTAGAACTTAATTAGTCTCTATTTCATTCACTATCAGTTTTGTCTTCTCACCTAGACAGGGCGGTTTATAGAAATTGAGAATGTTTGTTATGTTGTATTATCCAAAGCATACTGCTAGGTACATTGCAGGTACTTGATATATCCCTGTATAATGCTTATCCTATTAGTGATGTTGTCCAGCTATGTAAATCACCTATATTGCAATGGGAAACTGAAACTACATGTATTATTTCTTACTATCACTGTCAACTACAATGGATCACTGATGGGCTACACATGGTATATCCTCGGTATTAATAATAACACTTATGTGACAATTATGTCCCAGATACACTTCTATGCACTTTGCATATTAATCTTATCAGCTCCATGATATAGAAACTGTATTTATCCCCATTTTACAAATGAGAAAACTGAGGCATAGACAAATTAGTAAAGAGATAGAATGTAAAAGCAGATACTCTTTTTCCAGAGCCAGTGCACTTAACCACTACACTGCACTGCTACTCAAGAACTTCATAAATAAAGAACTAGGCAGAGCACGGTGGCGCGTGCCCGCAATCCCAGCACTTTGGGAGGCTGAGACAGGGGAATGGTTTGAGGTTAGGAGTTTCACACCATCCTCGGCAACATAGCAAAATCCTGTCTCTACCAAATAAACAAATTAGCTGGATGTGGTGGTGTGTGCCCAGAGTCCTAGCTACTCAGGAGGCTGAGGCAGGAGGATGGTTTACATCCCAGGAATTTGAGGCTGCAGTGAGCTACGATCATGCCACTGCACTCTAGCCTGGGGGACACAGCGAGGCCCTGTCTCAAAAACAAACAAACAAACAAACCTCCTTGTATTAATATATATCTCTAACTTTACATGAAATCACTGGTTTGACAATTAGCTTTTCTTCTGCTAAACTCCTATATCCCTTGACCATGTAATCATTAACTCAGCCTTGTACTGTTTGAATTTTATTATAGTAAAGCAGTTACCATCTACTGAGTGCTTGCTCTGTGTCAGATCCTAGGCTAACTGATTTAATGTATAGTTAATTGTTGTAACAACCCAATGAGGCAGGAAAGGAAACCTAGGCTCACATATAAGTAGCAAAAGATGAAGCAGTAAAAGAGCAAGGATTCTAACCTAAAACTGTCTGACACCAGAATTCATGCTTTAAAACATTTAAGCTATGTGTTTAGCCTTATTTCTACAACTAGATTACAAATTCCTTGAAGGCAGGGATTATGTCTCATATTTGCTTGTTGGTTCCACAATACTTTGAATGCCTGATCTTAATATTTAGAAATTGTTTCTTGATTGATACAACTGACATTTCACACAATTCAGCACGCTGTAACATGAACACATTGGAATCTCTCAGTAACTGTGTGCATGTCTTTTGGGAAGCTACCTACATTTTTCCATCTTCAGCTTCTTATCTTTAAAAGGAAAATACAGCTAATAATAGGAGTGTTTAAATACTAAAAAGGTAATAATATCTGTAATATATTTATTACAGTGTCCGCCACATAGAAAGTAATCAACTAATTCTGGTTTCCTATTCCCTTCTTTGAAATACCGTTTTTTTGGCCATGTACACAAAGACTGATTTTAGTAAGCATTTTTAATACAAATGATTACACTTGGTTGTACAATTTTAATTTGTAGCATTTAGTCTAATTTATTTTTCTTCTTTTTCTCAAATGCAGCTAAAATGGGAAATATTAGCTTATTTTAAATATGAGAAAGAGTTGCCATCTGAGCCAATGAAGTGGTTCTTCTGTCTCTACGAACTATCATAGTGGTTACTGATGAGTAAAAATGAAAGAAATGTGTGGTAGGCAGAATAACAGTCCTCAAAAAATGTCCACACCATAGTCTTTGGAACCTGTAATATGTTACCTTAAATGGTGAAGAGGAATTAAGGTTAAACATGGAATTAAGGTTGCCGATCGGTCGACCTTAAAATAGGGAGATCTTGGTTTATTTGAGTGGGTCCAATGTAATTACAAGGATTCTCAAAAGTGAAAGAGAGAGGCAGAAAAAAACCCAGAGTTGGTAACGTAAGAAGGACTCAAACCAATGTTGCTTGCTTTGAAAATGGAGGAAGAAGCCATGAGCCAAGGAATGCAGGCAATCTCTAGAAGCTGGAAAAGGCAAGGGAATAGCTTCTTCCTTGGACCATCCAGGAGGAACGTAGCTCTACTGACCCCTTTTTGGACCTCTGCCTGCCAGAACTGTAAGAAAAGATATTTGTATTGCTTAACTCACTAAAATTATAGCAATTTTTCATAGCATCAATGGAAAACTGGTACAGCATGTAAATTCCACAAATTTGGAATTGTGTAAAAACAAATATGGTTTTAAACAACTTTTAAGTAACAATATGAATAACAACAGTGATATTTCTCTTGATTGTACCGGAAGAAGTAAAATGAAATATAGTAAACATCATCACTGCAGAGTCATTACTAACATTTACTTTTAAGTAGCTGGGTTAGAAATAAAAAATTTTTCTTTGCAATTTATCCTTTAGTCACTACAATGTCCTTCTGTTTGTGAACATGATAAAAAAATTCTAAGGAAATGATTTTAATTACAACAAGAGAGATGTTTGTTTTGTTTAAAACAAGAAGGTATTTTTCATTCTATCATTATCATGCCTAAAATACTACCTTGGCTAATTGTTACTAAAACGTATTGCCTGGCTCTCAAATCCTTACATCTTACCAGACTTAAGTAGTTTTACATCCAAAATGAAACTTACGATTATCATACAGTGCTGGTCTTTTCTATACTATCACAGACACTGGTCACCCTAAATCTCTTATATATGTCTACTCTGCTTGACATGTTCCTTCTCTTCTCTGTCCATTCAGCACAAACTGTCCTTCTCTAAGTACTTATAGCATTCATATTCTCTAACTACATTTTAGCTTCTATTGCACATTATTGTTTGTTATTTGCATTCCAATCATTATATTGCAGGTTTGTATGTTAATTTCCCTGTTACCTCCTTGAGGAGAGAAGATGGTCGATGGGTCCATAGGGGTTTATTATATTATTCTCTACTTTTGTGCATGTTTGAAGTTTTCTGTAATAAAAAGTTAAAAATAAATAAAACAAAATTGGGTAGGTACTCTTCTACCTGTAAAGCTTTCTTTCAATGTCTAGGTTTCTCCTTGCCTAGCACTGTAAGGTTTGTGGAATTGAGTTTGCCTCTAAAGTTACACCTCTTTTGGTTGAGGAAACACGGCATAAATATATAATAATATGATGTTCAAAGGGTCATGGCCTTATCCGACATTAATAGTAGATTTCTATAAATTAGAGTATATTATGCAAGATAAAACTTTTACCATTGCTCAGTAAAGAGAAGCACAAATAATTTAACTCACTGGTCAATTGTTTGTATCATCATTATACTTTGAAATCTTTGCTTCAATGTTACTGATACAGAATTCCTTGTTAGCATATTTCTGGCAAGAAATGATTGAGGCAGAAGGTTTTCATCAACATTTGATAAAGAAAAAGTTAGAATCAACAGTAAAACTTACCATTGCTAGTTTATACCATAAAGTATTAACAACACAAAATGTTAATTAATTTCTAATTCTCTATTCTATTATTTAGATTTCATGAAGGTTGATTGGACTTGATCCATCATTTTACGGAAAATTAATTATTTCAAATACATGCACCACTTTATGCAACCTGCCTGATTTGCATTGAGGAAAATTCAGCAGAAGTAATTGAGGCACAAGCAAATACTGGCACTGACTGAACTCAATTTTCATTCCAAATTTCTGCAAAATCCCAAGGCACAACAATATCAGATGCAAGGGGGAAAACAAACAAAAGCAATGTGAAAAGGGAACATGAAGAGAGAATATTACAAGAATCAGAGAACAAAGGGATTGCAAAACTATTTTAGTGCCATAGATGAGCAGTGAGGGCTTCATTCAGGCAAGGTGGAATAAGATATCATATGGCATCCTGACAATTGATGTCTTCATTTAAATGTAAGAATTTACATTCTAATTAGAAAGAATTTACATCTTAATCAGAGGCAGCTGTATTATCTTGTTACTGTTTTTTTCAAAGGTAATGAACTAAAGTACTGCTGTGCTTTTTCAACCAGAAACTAAATAGACAGCATCCAGTGTTATTTTATAGCTTACCTGCTGTAAGCTGTTATTAATATTTTCAAAGATTAAATTCTAACCAAAATCTCTTGAAAATGAAAATTGTATTTGACATCACTAGAATAGTATGATAAAGACATTTAAAGTATTTAAACAAATCCTTTTTAACTTGTATTTTAAATGTACTTATTTATCAAGCTAATAGAAGCCTCTTAGGATTTATTAATATAATATTGTTTTCATTTTGGGGGATGCAGAAAAGCTGCTATTGCAGATATGTATTACACTGGTGAAATCTGGTTGCTCTCAAACTTACTCTGGTTACAAGAGATCATTTACTAAATACAAAACTTTAACTTAGTAAGAACATTTAAGTTAACACAAATTCTTTTTTATTTCCATGATATTTAACAAGGAAAGATAACCTATACTTAAACAGAGTATTATCGTTAAATTTTACGCGATTTCGTTACTTCCACATTAATAACATTTAAAAATGTAATGCTTCACAATTCTGTTGGTGTCTAGTATTGCCAGTTAGTGAAATTAAAGGAAATAATGCATTCTAATTTGTATTGTTATATTCTAGGTTGTTCATAACATTGAAAACTAGACCTAGGTGTTGGTAGTCGGTGATAGCTTTGCAAAATCAAGCCCATCATTCATATGAGAATCAGCATGAGCTCACTGACCCATGGTTTAGAAGAAATTGGGCTTGGCCTAAAAGAAATCAAGCAGAAAAAAATTATAAGTGTTAATAAAAATGTAAAATGCCACCTTTGTCCCTAGCGTTGTGCATCTTTAGGTTACTGATACTTATTTTCATCAGCTGCATCATTAATATGGAGTTGTAGTATGGGCCAGTTGATAACTTGCAGGTTTATGATTTAATTCATTAGGAAATTTTTTTATTAAAGTGAAAAGAAGGAAAATAAAAAGACGAAGGCTATACTTACTATTAATAGTTTATTAAATAGATGACTAATTTGGTTAGTTTGGTCAAAATATTTAAAAATTATAGTCTAAAATAATGCGGAGGTACATATTTATCTTTATCACCATAAACTTTCTAAATCTATACATGTAAAAGAAAAATATATAATATTCAAATATGCTATATTTTACCAAAAATATAACATAATAATTTCAGGTAAATTTTAAAAGATTAAATTAGTTTTAAGGTGGCATTTTCTTAACCTAGGCCACTCTGATAACAAAGAGGAGATAATTATTAGTTCACTGGTGCTTTTTCTTGTATTCCTACTAAAGACGATTTATAGAGGAAATGATTCAGATCGGTCTGACTGAATTACTGGCTCTGAAAGATGGCTTTATACTGCTGTCAGAAGCCGTCAGCCCACTTTTGAAACGTTTATTTGTCTATGGCTCTTCTGGGTATGATTTGTTATAAGGGCACTTAACACCACCACATGGTACACACAGTGCCTTCATTTTCAAAAGTGTCCCAGATAAGTTTTTGATTATCTCTAGGTTCTATGGAACCTGTTTGCATTTTCATAAAGAATCTCTAAAAATAAAGTACATTTTGTTTTTTACATTTATGTATCATCCAAGCATAATATAAAAGACTATCAGTTACAGTGTAAGAGTGCATGTATACCTTCATGAATATTCTACTTGGTCTCATATTTACTGTAACCATAAATATTCATATCCAATCTAAAAGAGAACAGTGAACTATAATACAAGATTCCTCTTGCTTTATATCTTTTTTCCCTACTCATTTTTGATTTGGATTATAACAATTATTTCCTAATTAGACTCCGTGCTCCTAGTTACCTCCCCATCTATTTCTTACTTCATGGAATTGACAGCCTAAAGTCATGGGTTCTAGTCTCCCCTATTATACTGTAAGCTCTATTACTTACATGATATAGTACTTACATGCTTGGATAGTTACATGAAAAGATATGGATTCTAATACTGATTATGTCACTCTCTATGTCTTATTCTTCTCATCTGTATGCTGAAGAGGTATCCAAAGACCATTTACGCCAGTGAACTTTTCCTCTGAAATTTAATGATCCTTACTCTTCATGTCTACTTATTGTGTTTTAGTTATTCCATATCTTTTTTTTTTTTTTTTTTGAGACAGTCTCTCTCTATCACCTAGGCTGGAGTGCAGTGGAACGATCTGAACTCACTGCAACCTCTGCCTCCAGGGTTCAAGTAATTCTCCTCTCTCAGCCTCCAGAATAGCTGGGACTACAGGCACATGCCACAATGCCTGGCTGATTTTTGTATTTTTAGTGGAGATAGGGTTTCACCATGTTGCCCAGGCTGGTCTTGAACTCCTGGCCTCAAGTGATCTGCCTGCCTTAGATTCACAAAGTGTTGGGATTACAGGCTCAGTGAGCCACCATGCCCAGCTGTTATTTCATATCTATTAATACATCATTCTTTCTTCAATCTTAACTCAAAATGTACTATTGCCTCTTTCTGTCCATACAAATCCTGTTCATTTTTCAAGATCTATTTAAAGTGTATACTCTCCACAATGTTGCTCTGATCATGCTGGCCAACAGTAATTTCCCGCTTGTCTAATTCATGTATTCAACAATTATTGAGTGCCTACTCTTTTTCAGGCACTACAGTAGGTGCTGGAGACGCAAAGAATGAATAGAGAAACATGGCCCCAGTACAAAAACGGCTTATAATATAGTGGGGAAGACAGATAAGAAACTAGCAACAAAAATTAAAGACTGTGATAAGTGCAAGGAAGGCAACAAACAGCTTGCTGAGGGGGTGTGCACGTATATATACATGTACATCGTATATATAGCATGATCAGAGAAGGCTTGTACATAGTAATAATTAATAATTTAATCCATTATTATCTTAAATTGGTATTTGACACATTGTGGTTATAAATCTTACTTCCCAAGCTAGATTGCAGTAACACTGATAATTATTTTTTTGGCTAGCATACATTGAGTATTTAAAATACGCCAGTTATTGTATTAGGCAATTCATGTGTATTTTATCATTTAATCCTTAGAACAAAACAAGTATTTTTATTATTATCTTATTTTATTCAAGATAAGGCAATAAGGACATAGAGTCAAACTAAGATACTTTCTTTAAGTCAGACAATTAGTAAATGGCAGAGTTGGGACTAAAATCCAAGTCTGCAGACACTAAAGTATGGCATATTAATTACCATAATAAACTCTTTCTTGGAGAGAGGGATCATATTTTATAAGATTTGGTATCATTACAGAGTAATAAACAATCCTTTCCACATGCTTAACAATTACCTGATAGTGAGTAACTGAATGAGTGAAACTTGGATCGTTCAGTAAGTATTACACTCCCTTACGAGCAGCTTTCCAGTTTTAGCATAAACTTAGCTGGCCTCTGAAGACTCATCTTCGAAACAGAGACCCTTGGATTGAAAATCCTATTTAAAAGTATTTCAGATCTATAGTTTGTAATATGATATATCATCAACTTGTTCCTGACACCAGGTTGTATGCACATGCTTTCCTATTCAGGACCCTTGGTTTTGGGTAAACCTCATACCAGCAACTGCCCATTTTGAACTTATATTCTTTCACTCAGATGATTTTGACTCAAATACTAAAAATATTCAATGACAGGATGATCAGAGAGCTGTTACAGAGTAGAAAATTTATTAAAATCAATTATTCATGGACCTCCTGTCATAGAATTACAGTTAGATTTCAGATATTTTAAACACCAAAAGGATAGGCTGATGAAAGTCTAAATTTTAATCTTATATATAAAAGAAAAATTGGGGAATTAAATAACATTTTTACTACAAACAAAATCTTGGATGTCAATAACAACTTTCCTTGCATAATTATTCAATTAGTTACACTAATAGTGGAAACTTTAGGCGACAGGTAATTCAAAGGAGCAGCTTAAAGAAACATATATATTTGATTCAGAATATACTTCAGCATTGTTTTTATTATGGTTTTCTTAGGAAGAAATTAAAAGTTAGTTGACTTCTGTGACTTACTTTACTGCTCAGCTTTCTCACTGCTGGGTAAAACCAGCATCTTCTCTTCGGACATTCATACTGAGATACTAGTTGAAATCAGAGCTTAACAAGCACCAGTTTATAAATTTGTTGTTTTTCACTTTTACTGGAGCTCATTGATAACTTTTTGATGTCCAGATCTGGCCAGAAGTACATTATTTAAATAAAAGGTCCTTGAAAAAAAGGTCCTTACACCAGGAAATGAGGTGTTATTGTCAATAAAAACTTATTTTTGATACAGATAATCTTAAATGTGTATAATACACTTGTAGATAACTGATAACTGGCTTTAAAAATTATGCATTGGATGCCATACTGCTAAAATTGTGAAATATAAACCTAAATATCAAAGTTACATTTCAGGGGCTTACATGAAAACCATCTGAGATGAAATTGAACTCTGATGGCTTTGTTGTGGCTTGAGAACAGGGAAATTGCCTAGAGGACAACACTGAGTAAAAGGAATGGAAAAGGAAATGAGTCAAAACACTTTTCAGGTGAAAAAATGAAAAACTAGGCTGGGCACAGTGCCTCACGCCTGTAATCGCAGCACTTTGGGAGGCAGAGATGGGCTGATCACTTGAGGTCAGGAGTTCGAGACCAGCCTGGCAACACGGTGAAACCCATCTCTACTAAAAATACAAAAATTAGCCAGGTGTGGTGGCACATACTTGTAGTCCCAGCTACTCAGGAGGCTGAGGCAGGAGAATCACTTGACCCAGGGAGGAGGAGGTTGCAGTGAGCTGAGATGTACCACTGCACTCCAGCCTGGGCGACAGAGTGAGACTCTGTCCCCACCACCCCCCACCTCAAAAAAAAAAAAAAAAAAAAGAAACTAGAAAACACATCAATTGAAACAAAACAAGGAGAATGTAGGAATAAAACAGAGTTACAGGTTTACTTATGTACGTTACTGATAGACATTCTTTAAAAATATAATTCAAGAGCAAAGACAATGATCCCAAGGAGGTACTGAATTTAAGGGACAAGGAGACCCACTGCCAGAAGATAACTATTGACAATATTCATCTGAGAGCACACCTTGTCTGTCCTCTACAATCCCTAGAGACAGATTAATATACACTACAGTAAAAAGAAATAAATGCATTCATAATTCATATTCATCTCAAATGCAAAGAGCCTAAGCAAGAATCATACAACATTAAAATATTTAAGTACCCTCATATATTCAACAAATATAACTTACAACTAGTGAAATACACTATAAAGCAAATAGAAAAATACTTTACAATATAATTAATAACCTTAAATGGGTAAGATAGGCTGTTAGGAAAAGAATCAATGAGAAACAAGGAAAATAAGAATATTACTGCCAAAAGAAAAGTTCAACAGACAAACAGAAACGGACACAACTAAGAAATTAGTGAACTGGAAGATCACTAAGATACTCCCAGGATAAATTCAAAAAGCCAAAGAAAATAAAATGTTAGACAAAAGTTAAAATATGTGGACACCAAATTCAGAAACTCCATTTGCCTGATAGGCACTGCAGAAGAGAAGAAAAAGAATGGCAGTGAGGAAACAATATAGATCTTGAAGTGGGAATTTACTATGTTAAATGATTGACAGAGAAATAAAAGCAGCAGAAAAAATACTTGACTAAAAACTCTTTATAAGCTAGGAAATAGGAGACATCCCTTGCCTGATATATGGGACCTACTGAATATCCAAAACAAGTATTTTTTTTTAAGTGGTAAGATAATACAAAAGTTACAATAAAATCAGCAACAAAGACCAATGGCTAATTTCACCAACATATTTAACATTATACTGTAAGTCCTGGACAACACCAAAAAATATCACAAAGGAAGAGGCAAGTAATCATTATTTGTAGACAGTATGATTATGTATCTATAAAATTCATGAGACTCAACTGAGAAACTATTAGCATTAATGAGATGACTCAATAAGGTGACTAGATGTAAAATGAACATTTAAGCATCAATACAAAAAAATGTAGTAAAACAAAAAACGGAGTCCTATTCACAGTAGTTAGGAAAAACCCACCAATTATTTAGGAATAAATCTGACATGAAATGAACAGACTGTTCACTCCTTTCATAAATATTTACTGAATAGGCAATGGGAATACAAAGGTAAGAAAAATCAATGACAAGCTCATGGTACCTGTCCTTACAGAGTTTAAAAAGTACATTAAAGTCGAAGCCCTCATTCAAAGAATCACACTGGTAAACATATAAATAAACCGGTAAGTACTATGAAGTTCATGACGCTTTGAGGGTATAAAAGAGGAGAAGTAGAAGGTTTCCCTGTAGGATACATTACTCTGGGAGCTGAAAAGGAATTACTTAAGTAGGGGGAAAATGTAAGAAGTTACATTTCCAAGAAGACTGAATGGCAAAGGCCCTGTGGTAGAAGAGAACAATGATATTTTTTAAAAATTGAAACTAAAAAATAAAAGAATGCATGGCAGACTGTAATAATGCCCCTGCTTATCCTTGAAGATATACATGTCCTAATTCCTGGAATCCGTGAATGCTACTTTCCATGGCAACGAGGACTTTTCATATGTGATTAGGGGTCCTGAAATGGGGAAATGATTGCCCTGGGCACAATGTAGTCACAAGAGTCCTTATAAGAGGAGGAAGAAGGGTAAAAGTCAGAGAGGCCATGTGATGACAGAAGCAGAGGTTAGAGTGATGAGGCCATAGCCAAGGTATGCTGGTAGTTTACAGCACTGGAAAATGGATTCTCCTGTAAAGCTTCCAGAAGGAACTAGTCTTGCTGATACCTTGACCTTAATCCTCTGAGATCCTGACTGTGGACCTCTGACCTCTTAGAATTATAGGGAAATAATTTATGTTATATTAAGCCACTAAGTTTGTGGTGATTTTTTATAGCAGTAACAGAAAAATAATATAAAGTTAGTCATATATCACTTGTATAATTTAAAGAAAAAAGAAAATACCAACCATTCAAGTTGAATTGACAAATTCTTGCCATGGAATTATATTAACATAGTAAATTACAGAAGGTGTTATAAAATAATACATTGTTATAGAATAAAGGGAAGTAATAAAACATAAGTATCATTAAATTTTCCACACTTACAACATACAAAGATGATTCAGTATTTTTTGTATACATTATAAAAGTATATTGTCAATAGATTACACATGGTAAAATGACGACTTTGACTACCTTACATTTTCCGTTGAACATCAAGGATATTAGACAGTATTCCTATTAACATGAACTGTAAGGTTTTATTTCATATATATACTTACATGAAATTATATATATCTGGTATTAAATATTATGTATTACACTGTTGGTGGGAATATAAACTTATGCAGCAACTATGAAGAATAGTATGAAGGGTTCTCAAGAAATTGCAAATGTAACTACCATATGATCCAGCAATCCCACTACTGGGAATTTCTCCAAAGGAAAGGAAATCATTATATTGAAGAGATATCTGCACATCCATGTCTACTGCAGCACTATTCACGACAGCTAAGATATGAAGTCAACCTAGATGTCCAACAAAAGATGAATAAAGAAAATGTGGTGTATATATACACAATGGAATACTATTCAGCTATAAAAAAGAATGTAATCCTGACATTTGCAGCAATGTGGATGGAACTGCAGGACATTATATTAAGTGAAATAAGCCAGGAACAGAATGTAAAACACTACCTGTTCTCATTCATATGTGGGAGCTAAAAAAGTTGATGTCATAGAAGTATTATAAAGAGTAGAACAGAGGATACTAGATGTTGGGATGGGTAGGGGGAAGGGAAGGAGAGGGAGAGATTTGTTAAAGGATTACATTTACAGCTAAAGTTATAGTGTTCTTTTTTTGAAACTATTAGACAAAAGTTAAAATATATGAATTAAATATATAAATCTGTAAAATAATTAAACACAAATTAATTATATTAATTTAATATATTAAATTAAATATATACATCAATTAATTAATATATATAAATACATATGATATTTAATTAAAACTTTTTTTTTGGTAGAGATGAGGTCTCACTATATTGACTAGGCTGGTCTTGAAGTGCTGGCTTCAAGCAATCTTCCCACCTTGGCCTCTCAAAGTGTCAGGATTACAGTATGAGCCACCATGTATGGCCTTAAGTTCTAGTATTCTATACCACTGTAGGATGACAAGAGTAGAAAATAATATATCGTTTCTAATAGTAGAAGGAAGATATTAAACATTCCCAGCACAAGGAAATAATAAATGTTTGAGATGATGGGTATGGTAATTATCCTGAGCTAATCACTATGTATTTATTAAATGCATCAAAATATTATTGTGTGGCCAATGAATATGTACAATTAGTATGTAGCAACTTAAAAAGTAAAAAAAAGACAATATATAAAAATACAACACATTTTTTATTAAAAATATTATGTTCATGACCAGCCTGGGAAATCCTTTATTTATAAAAAATAAAAAATCGGCCGGGCGTGGTAGCTCACGTCTGTAATCCCAGCACTTTGGGAAGCTGAGGCGGTTGCATCATGAGGTCAGGAGATTAAGACCATCCTGGCTAACACGGTGAAACCCCGTCTCTACTAAAAATACAAAAAATATTAGCCAGGCGTGGTAGCAGGCACCCGTAGTCCCAGCTACTTGGAAGGCTGAGGCAGGAGAATGGCATGAACCCGGGAGGTGGAGCTTGCAGTGAGCCGAGATCACACCACTGCACTCTAGCCTAGGCGACAGAGCAAGACTCAGTCTCAAAAAAACAAAAAACAAAAAACAAAAAAAAAATACATACATAAATAAATAAAAAATAAAAAATCAGCCAGGAGTGGTGGTGTGCGCCTGCAGTCCTAGTTACTCAGGAGGCTGAGGCAGAAGGATCACTTGAGTCTAGGAGTTTGAGGTTTCAGTGAGCTATACTTGTGCCACTGCACTCTTGCCTGGGTGACAGAGCAAGACCCTGTCTCTAAAAAAAAAAAAACAAATAAAATAAAACAGATTTAAGTATTGTATGTATAGAAATACATCAGTCTGAAAATTTACCATGTAGAATATCAAACATTTATGATGTTTAAATATCACAAAGGTTAATACAGATTTCTTGTCTCTAGAGAAATTAATAGACATACTGATAATGGTGGTCCATTTTTTCCTTTAAGGGAAAGTTTAGAACTAAGACATAACCATTATTACCATTTGTTAACATTGGTAATAATAACTAGACTATCGTTGCAGAGAAATTTTAATCTGTAATGTTTTTTGAAGAAATAATTAAAATGTCAAAATAAAAAGATTCAGAACCTGTATGTTTAAGTGTATAAAGCAGTAGTTTTAAAATCTGTGTTTGTCTCAATCCAAAGTTCCTAGCAATAAAGCAATTAAACGTAAGTACATTTATATGGTATTACGGTTTGAATGTGTCCCCCAAATTTCATGTGTTGGAAACTTAGTCCCCAAATTCTGATGTTAATTGTATTTGCCAGTGGGGCTTTTGGGAGGTAATTAGGATTAGACAAGGTCATCAGGGTGAGGCCCCATGATGGGACTGGTGGCTTTATAAGAGGAGGAAGAGAGACCTGAGCTGGCATGCTCTTGCCCTCTCACCATGTGGTGTTCTCCACCATATTATGATGCAGCAGGAAGACCCTTGCCAGATGTTGGTGCCATGCTCTTGGACTTCCCAGTCTCCAAAACCATGAGCCAAATAAACTTCTGCTCTTTATAAATTACCCAGTTTATGGTATTCTGTTATAGCAATCGAAAATGGAATAACACATATGGTGACTTAGGAAGTCAGAAAATAATCCTTAAGTCATATATCATATAATCTTTTTTTTTTTTTTTTTTTTGAGATGGAGTCTCACTCTGTTGCCCAGGCTGGAGTGCGGTGGCGTGATCTCAGCTCACCACAACCTCTGCCTCCCAGGTTCAAGTGATTCTCCTGCCTCAGCCTCTCGAGTAGCTGGGACTATAGGCACGCACTACCATCCCTGGCTAACTTGTGTATTTTTAGCAGAGGAGGGGTTTCACTGTGTTGGCCAGGCTGATCTCCAACTCCTGACCTCATGATCCACCCACCTCAGCCTCCCAAAGTGCTGGGATTATAGGCGTGAGCCACCACATCTGACCTATATAATCTTTAAGTCATAAACAGGAATAGTGTTTTCTATGATCTAAATCAGAATTTGTTTTAAGAAACAAAGAGGAGTTTTGTGTCTTCTGTTTGAATTAACCATGTGTGATTTTTTTTTTAGTTGCTGAGAAGTTTTTCTATTTTCAAACAGATACAAATCCAAATTACAAGAACAGCACCTGAAATAATAAGAGATACTTTGCCTTGATGCATTTGTGATAAGACAATTGCGCTGAAAACTAAATTTTTTTTTTTTTAATTCTATTACTATTGTAAGCAGAACAAATGCCCAGATGGCATGGGCCATAAAAATATAATAAAGCTTTACAATACTGTTACTATCAGACCTCAGAAGTGTGCTGTAGTTTAAGTTAGAGTGCTGAATATGTGAGTGCATATAACATTTTTGAATTTTACTTTTTTGGACATATATATGCAAGTTGAAATATTTACCAGTTTCAAATGATTTCTATTTTCTGCCATATTCTTGGCCTTCAGTTTCAAACAATTTGAGAATTATTTTAGGAGAAGGCATAATAACTAAAAGATGTAACAATTGTACTAATTCTTATTTTTCAATCAAGAAACACTTTGATTTCTTTAAAAAAAAAAGTGAAATACTGGCACAAGATCACCAACAGAGAAATCACAGGCTTGCTCTAGGACAGTTGGATAATCACAACTAAGGTGTAAGGTACCTGGAGAGAAGGGTTTAAGGGTAACTTGTGCCTTGAAGAGAAGAGATTGAGGCAACAATCTTTTAAGGTTTCTTTTTGTCTAGTTATTTTGCATTTCAATATAATGGTTATAATAATAGCAATTAGGCAACTCCTTCAAATTCTTTCATAAATGAAGCAAAGTATATAGATTATGTTAAAAATATTCATACTTTACTCAGACTTTGAAAAACACTGGTTAAGGTTTTTGATCAATTATAATTGCTTAAAACTAGCAGAGTCACAGTATATATAAATAAAGAGGTTATCTAAATCTGAAAAGGTGTCATAGCTGTTTTAGAATCTCTGGGGATAACTGGGCAATAAAGGTTGTGCCACAGAAACACTGGCATGTTGCACGCCCTGTCTTCTTTTCACTGTTCCCTTTGCTTAGCAAGCTTGCTCACTGCGCCACTGGTGCAAGGCCTAGGAGGCTAAAGAGGTCCTAGGAGACCAAATACATAGTCACTGTATCCTCTGCATGTGTCATGCTTATCGAGTCAGGTACAAAGTAAACAAAGAGAATGCAGGCAGTGACTATAAGATGTAACCCACACATGCAGCCCCCAAAAGACAACCAAAAATTAAAAAGAGCTTTGGTGTGTTAACTCATCTGCAATGTTCAATAAAAGGTGCTAGCAGCTATAATTTTCTGAGTGATTTTAATGAATTTAACTGTTCTAAGTGCTTTACATAAATAATATTCATTTTCCCAATAAAATTTGAAGTAAATATTATTATATTAACTGTTCCATCTAACAATCTTTTGATATAGGCATTGATATCCTCATTTTACACAAAAGAAAATGAAAGTTTAGATGAGTTAAGTATCCTATACAAGGTCACATAGCGAAAAAATACCTCAAGCAATTTAAAAACTTTCAGAATTTTTTTATAGCCAGAATGTATACCTAACACAGTAAAAGTATATAACATATATTAAATGAATAATAGTATATGTTAAGGTTAAAGACTAAATGCTAGCTAATATCTAGGGTAAGGGAGAATCACCTACAGATGAAAAACTATGAAAGAGATTTTAAATATACACACAGTGGTAAAATATACATAGCATAAAATTTATCTCTTAACGATTCTTAAATGTACAGTTCAGTGGCATTAAGTACTGAACTGTACATTTAAAAGTTGTATGCTGTTATGCAACTTTTACCATTATCCATTTCCAGAACTTTTTCATCCCAAATTGAAACTCTGTGTTCATTAAACAATAAATCCCATTCTCCTCTCCCTGACATGTTTTAATTCAAGCCTAATTATTGTTGTTGTTATTATTATTATTATTATTTTTATTTATTTTTTTTATTTATTTATTTTTTTTTTATACTTTAAGTTCTAGGGTACATGTGCATGACGTTTATATCATATTATTATTATTTTTAGAGACAGGATCTCGCTCTGTTGCCCAGACTGGAGTGCAATGGCCCAATTACAGTTTACTGCAGCCTTGAACTCCTGGGCTCAAGTGATCCTCCTGCCTCAGTCTCCTGAGTAGCTGGGACAGGTGTGTGGCACCATGCCTGGCTCAAGTCTAATTATTTGTTTAATTAAAATCTCAAAATGTTAGCGTTTAAAGTCTTTCCATCTCAACACGTGTAAACATATACAATTATAGGAGACTAAAAAGTTCACCTTTGGAAATGCAACTATAATTTCATTTACTAAGTAGATTTAAAAGGACAGTCAGAAACATAATTCATCAATATATTTGCTTCCTACTGTGGCTAACAGTTGACGTTCAATTTTTGGGAATAATATATAAACATTAAAGTTATGTATGCTGAGAAATAAAGGTATAATATCAGGCATTTACAATACAAAATGTTTGTTTACCCATTTTAAAAAATGTTGTCTTTACTGATCAGTATTGAAAATCTCTCTCTTATTATATTAGGTAAAATAAAATTTATCAAGGTTCAAGTTGGAAAAATAGATTGAAATATATACATGTGTGTATATATTATATATTCTATAATATATATAAAATTAATTATATATTAACATATGATAGTATTAATATATAATAATATAATATAATAAATATACAATAATATTATATATTAGTCTACAAAATCTTGAAATACATATAGGGCTTAAGTTAATAAACTGAAAATACAGGAAAAATCATAACTGGCTTGGTCATAAGAGCAGAAAAAAGCAGTTTCAGAACCCAGGAGACAGAGCTACTATAAAATTATGCTTAGGCAATAGCTTTTGACATAAATTTAAATAGGATACAATATCTGTGCCCCAAGATAAATCGAGTGAGATTAGAAGTTAATTAAGGCAATAGCATGATTCTACTAATAAAAAAATCTTATTTTAAATATGTAGATATAAAATTGTAATACTTCTTGGTTACTTCCAGAAAATCTTTTAAAAGGAATTAAAGAATAAGAAGAAGATACAAGGAGCTTATCAAAACCCCATTTAAGCAATGTGACAGCTTATTCTTTATAATATTAAGTCCTCAAAATGGACTTTATATTGGCTATATAACTGAAAATATCCAAAAAATTTTATTTTCCTGGTAAGACAAGGAAATTTTAAAAAGGAAAAGAAAATGCTTGAGCACAAAGTCCTTAAATATATGTGAAACGGTCTGAGCAAATACAGAACGCAGAGAAGGCTATTTTCTTACACAGAGGTTCAAGTCACTGGCTATTTGAAACATTAAAAACACATTAGCCATTATGGCTAATCAAGTGATTGGTAAATCTGATTTTAAAAAGGTAGTGCTTGAAATCCAAGAGTATTCTATAATCCTGTAAAGAGGAAGGAAATCCTACAGGATAAGAGAATTAGGTTGGGATGAAAACCACGGAAGAGAGGAAGAAATCTACTCACTCTCACATTTATACTATTATATATGACATAGGCAAGGAGAAAGAAAAAGGTTTTCTATTATTTCTTTCTATATTCTCATTGCATACCAATGAGAATATTCTTACATTCTCATTGGTTTGCATTTGAAAACTACAACACAGAACATGCCCTCTTGGTGAATCTAATGATGTAGCTCTAAGGGACATTTTTGTAAATCTGACACTTTCCTGAATGAACTCCCAAAGTCAGAATTTGAATACAAATGTCCCTATCTTGAGTAAGCAATCTTTCCAGCAGTCTTCCAAGGACTACTGGGGAGGGAATCAAGAGACCTTGGTTCTGTTACTTCCTGTGTGAGACTGGGAAAACGTACTTATTTCGGCCTGGATACCTTATACAGACCCACAGCCTTTATTCTCAATTCCAAAAATCCAAAAACCTCTGAAAATCTTAACTCATTTGTCTACATGAACATAAAGCTATTTATAGTTTTTATTAACCTGACTTACTGTAACTACTCATATTATTACAGAAATATTAATGTTTATGAGGTATTTATTACCTTTCTAGTGATCATTTTAGAACAACTTATTTTGAAGTATTTTCAAACACAGAAAAGTATGCCAGAAAAAAACAAAGAATTCCCATATTCCTATCACCCAGATTCCCCAATTTTTAACATTTTTCATTTGCTCAATTTTTCTCTTTTTTTAAAAAACAGATACACTCCCGTAAGCATGTACATGTACACATGATTAGCCTTTTCTGAAGTATCCAAGAACAAGCAGCAGACATGATTCCTATCAACCCTAAATACTCCAGTATTTCTTAAGACAAGGACATTCTTCTACAGAATCACCACATAAGTCTTTGAGTCAGAAAATCAACATTTATACAACACTACTATTAATCTACAGACATCATTCAAACTTTGTCAACTGCCCCAGTAATGTCAGGACATTCATTCTCTTCCCATATTCTCATTCTCTCCAGGTCTTTCATGTTCTTGACATTTTTCCAAAAATACGGAACTTTCATTCTGTAGGCTAATCATAAACTTAGATCTTTCTGCTATTTCCTCATGATCATGCTTTTTGGGCAGGGAAACCACTAACATGATACTCTGCTCTTTTCAAGCCTACATATCAAGGTGATGTGCCATACATGAAGTTGACCCACTTGTGATGTCAACCTTGATCGTCTGGTCATATTTTTCAGAAAATTTCTCCACTGTCATGTCATCCCTTAGTAACTAACTAGTAGTGTGTAAGGGAGATATTCTGAGATTATGTCAATATCCTTTTCCTCACTAAACCTCATCAAACCCACAAGCCAGGCCTCAGTTTCCATTGAAAACTTCCATCTGAATTGAACTATGGGTGACGAACTATGACTGTCAAATGGTAATTTTCTATTTCTATTTTTATCATTCCTTCAATGTTTAATAGTTGGTATTCTATGGCAGGGAAGAGATTTCTTTTCTTACCTATCTATGCATCCATCTATCTCAGTATGGGCTCATGAATTTCCATTTTATTTAATGTTTTCCATTATTAATTTCCCAGACTGGCTAGTGGGAACTCTTTGAATTAAATCCTGGGCTGTCTTTTTTTCATGCTCCCATTGTTCTTTGAGTATCTGCTTACTTTCTGGCACAAATTCTAGTCTCATTTTATATTTTCTGTGCCTCAATCCTAGAATTAGCTATTTTGCCAAGAGGCTTCCCTCCTCTTCCCTTCCTGTTTTTTTTTTTAGTGAAGGAAGAGACTCAGAAACCAAAATTTGGGTACTTGGAGTATTCCCTAGGGTTGTCATTGCTTCTAGGCTCTTCAGAAGGGAAGGCTAAGAAATACACACATATATAGTAAATAAACTCACATACAGATACATCTATTTCTACATGTATATTGTTGTGTGTGCTTGAGTGTGTATGGTGTATAATCATGAGCGTTTATGTTTATTTGTTCTAAAATCATTTCTTTCAAATTTCAAGCAATGTTTTATACTGTAGCAGGCTTTGATGAACGAATTTTTATTCACTATATTCATGTGCTCCATGGTAGTACGTATTTTGATCTTAATCTCTTTTAGCTTCAGTCTCGTAAGATCTTCATACAGCGATCACCTCCTCCTTCTCATTCTATTTCCATAATTGTATTAATAAAGAAGATTCTGCTGAGGTCAGAGAATCAGGTAGAAATATAGGAAAAATATAATTTAAAATTTCCAGGTAAGGCATGGTGCTCATGCCTGCAATCCCAGCACTTTGGAAGACTGAGGGGGGGGTGTATCACTTGAGGCCAGGAGTTCAAGACCAGCCTGGTCAACATGTTGAAACTCCATCTCTACTAAAAATACAAAAATTAGCCAGGAGTGGTGGCCCATGCCTGTGATCCCAGCTACTTGGGAGGCTAAGGAGGGAGAATCGCTTAAACCCAGGAGATGGAGGTTGCAGTGAGCAGAGACATCACCACTGCACTCCAACCTAGGTGACAAAGTGAAACCCTGTCTCAAAAAAATTTTTTTTTTCTATGACTATAACAATGTCATTGTAAGCATATGCACAGGAAATGTATATACTTTGTGTTCATTAGTAATATTAAAGTACAAAAAGATAAAAATAAAACATAAAAGGTATGAAAGAGGTTTTAATTAGTTAAAATCTGCTCAATAAATAAGTTACAGAAAGATAAAGGTATTTATTTAAAATAGGCTCATATGACTAAAATTTATCAGTTTAACACAAATATGTGTTTAAAGTTTCAACTTTAAGTATACTATGCATATTTTATACCAGATTAGACTAACATGCCACCCCCACTACAGCTGGGAAGGTTAAACAACAGTATGCAAATCTGAATTGGATATAACAGCTGTTCAAATGCCAGGGCTTTTTACTGGCATTACAGGTCACACTTTACTTTAAAATGTGACCATTTAGTTCTGTTAAATATAAACTGCTGTTCTAGCTATGCGCATTATTTTCCTTAAAAAATCCTTTTAAAAATAAAGCATTTTCTGATATGTAGTAGAAGCACTACTAAAGTTCAGTTTCTTTTTTTTAACTTTTTCTTTCTCAACTTTCTGAAAAAATGAATGAGACAATTCTCTTCTTCATCTCTTACATCCCACTCATCTCATCAGCTTCTTTTGTTAATATAAAAATATGATGATTAATCATTGGAAGAGTGGTATTGCTTTTGATGAGACCCTGACTGCATTTCAAGTCCTCATTTTTGACAGAAACAAGTTTAGACACTTTCAATTGTGGACAATAATTCCACCCTGACTATGTGGTATACATGTTAAATTATAAGTTGTATAAGTACCATTCTCAAGGATAAAATCAAGAAATAAAGTCCTGAAGTTTCCAAGAATGACTACAAATACTTTATTTATAGAATGTCATCATCATTAAAAGTCTGTAAGATTATTTGTAAATGAAGGAGATGGCCCATTTTTCAATTTCTTGGGACCTAGAATTTTAGTAAGATGATTTTAAACAAATTGCTTTTGAGAGAAGGCTCCTTAATCTGGTATCAATAATAAAAACACACACACACACACAAACAAAAAATAGGCTTTCTTCTTCCATTATAATACAGAAACTGAAACGAAAACCCTGATGTAGAGAAAACCCACTTATAATACAAGAAACACAAGAAACACAAAAGCTAGGTACTGGAGGTATTATTACTGGAAATGGAAACGAAGACTTAGAGATAACTCTTCTAAAGTCACACAGGAAGTCAGCAGCTGCTCAATAAGAAACCAGTTTAAGATTCATTCCATTCAGCATGTTACTCCTTTGAGTGGGCAGTGGAGAGTCTACATCCCTTCCTTCCTCCCCTAATAAACATGGGGCATGAGTCATGTGTCAGAAACTCTGCTAGGCTTGGAAGAATCAATGATAAACAAGACACTCGTGGTCTATATTTATGGAATTGAGTATTTAAGAGGGGGATGATATAAGTAATTGCAATCTAGTGTGGTTACTGCCATGATAGAGAAAATACAGGATGCTACCAGAGCATAAACAGAGGTATTCAATCTAGACTTGGTGTGGATCATAGAAGCCCTGAGGGAGACAGTGATATTTAAACTGCAGCCTGAAGGATACACAGAAGTCAGCCTGGCTGAGACCACAGTGGTAGGAGGTGGAGGGGGTGTGAGATTGGGGCTGTTGCTCCAATCAGAGGCAACATCATGTACGAATGTGCCTTGGAGGAATTGGAATTAAGTAGAGCACAGGAAAACTCCTGTTTTGCTGATCTTCTCCTGCTTTTCTGCAAAGCCAAGGTACAGAACTGGCACCTGTCACTGTGTACTCTTCCAAAATGAGCAATGGAGCAAGAAGTAGAGTCAATGTGCTGGGGTAGCTATTTGCCCTTGCAAATGAAAAATTGATGGCCTACTTTTTTTCTACACAAAGATAGGTCAATTCAGAAACTGTTCTTTAAATAGTTTCCAAAATTCATTATTTACAGTAGTAGGGCTACAGTTAGTAGGGAAAAGATTCTATCACTAGAAGTACTTAATTTTTTTTTAGATTCTAGATCATAGCACTTACTGACTATATTAACTTAGGCTAGTTATATCTTTCGATTCCCTAACCATTAAGATGAAGGTCTGAAAACCATGGTCTGGTACTTTCCTCCCCAACTCTAATATTTGGGCTACGTTAATAATATAACTATCAGGATCATAGTATCAAAACACCGCTCCTTGGCAGCCCTGGATTCCTTCAAGTTAGTTTAGAAATTTTCCAACTCAACCAGAGCAGCTCCAGTATTGTTAGATTTCTTTATTGGACTTCTGAGTAAGAAGTTTCTCAGAGTTTCACAGCTTAAAAATTTGAAAACCACTTTTTGTCTCACTGTTCTGTTACACAGATAAAATGCTTAAATCCTTACTTAGTTGCTCAAAACATGGAGGCAATCCTCCTATTGGTGTGAATAAGGCCAAATCTATGAGTTCTTAATGATGTTACAATATCATATTTATTACTCAATAAGAAGTTAATGTTAAGAGATACCGTAAATTCTATCACAATAACCTGTTATGTGTCATCTCGGGATGAATAACCAGCTTTGTGTCATCTGGGGATATCTAATTAGGAAAAGTGGTATGATAAATATTTATATTCCTAGTTCAAAAATTGTTATTGTAAACATTGTGCTTATTGTTTTAAATTCAGAAATCAGAAAGAAACTTCAGTCATGAAGTATGTCCTTTAGTTAAACAAGTGTAAATACATGTACCATTCTATTTGGTAAGGTTAAAAAAAAACACTGGCAGTAAGGCAATTCTAAATTTACCATGGATTATTTATTTAAGCTTGAAGATAAAACTGAGGTTTTGTAAATGAGAAAATGATGTACTAAAAGCAAGACACTAAATCAATTTTAAACACCAAACACAATTTATGCCTGACTTTAAAACTCATCCACAAAACATTAATCTACACAAAGGCCAGAAGCTGAATGAAGCATAATTTGTGAAACTGATACCTTTCATCACAACCTCTAACTGAAAAGGTCATTAGATATATTATATCTAAGTGAGCAGCTTATCCCTGCTTCATTACTGATAATTAAGACAAGTAATATTTTCTTGACAGTAATGTGTCCGTTAACAGATATAGTCTAGTTTGCATAAAATAAGCATTAATTAGCATAGTACTATCCCAGATTTTTTAAAAAATTGAGTACTTCTGTAACATGGCTTCATCATTTTTTCCCTTAATTTCCAGGCTCAGAAAACATAATGTACACATTAAAAAATTCATCTTTAGTCATATTTAAATTCATAAGGTACATAACTAAATAGGTATTCTGAAAACGCAACCAATGAAAGTGAAGGTACCTGTGACTGTGTATCATTTAAATTATCTGTACTAACTTGCCTTACTCTGAGCTATGTGAAATGCCAGAAGCAGCTATTCTTTAATGTTAAGACTTTTGAAGTCTTAATGTAGGAAATTTGGGGAAGTATAAAATCGTTTCTAAACTGACTGAAAACTAACAAGTAGGGCAAAGAGCCAAAAAAGTACCTTTAAAAGGCCTTGAATAAGAAAAGACATGATTTGCCTTTGCTTTTCTGGTGTAAAAAAAAAAAGGGGGGGGGGAACCCACATGAAACTGAGTACTCAGTACAGAAAACCTCAACTATTACTAGTAATGACTAGTTATTACCAGATAAGACAGATAAGACTTTTATTGTTTTTGGCCAGAGGCAAGATTTTCAGGGCCAACATTTTCTTTAATTAAATAAGAAAGATCAAAATAAAATGATGGTAGGAAGCTAACAGAATTGTGCTTTTTTATTATCTCAGACTTTGTAAACTAATTCAGTGTAAGAGGATAAAGATTAAATTGGGATAACTGTGTCTCATACATGAAGTTCTAATTTTACTTTTCCACAAAGCTATAGAAGAAACTCACATTTTAGTACAAACAATCCATCACAATATTACAGATATAAACTATACATTTTCTTTTTAGGAAAAAGAAGGAGTATTTGTCTGGTCAGTGACCAAACATTATTGGAGATTCTACTGTGCGTGCTCCCTCTCACTTGAAGGAAGGTGAGGCAGATGGACTGGATTGTGGCACAGGTTTCTCTTAATTTGCCACATCTAGAAAAGGAGGAAAACAGCTATGCCCCGAATGTTGGCAATTTAGCTAGTAGAATGAGATGGAAACAGATGGGCTTTTGAGTCAGCTACTCCTCTGACTGAATCTTGGCTTTGCTATTCAGCAGATATTTGATCTTGTGAAGAAACTCTCTTGAGCTTCAGGTCTTTCACATGAAAAAATCAGCTAATAATATTTATTCTGAAGGAATTATTCTAAAGATTAAGTGAGATAATGCATACAAAACACATGTTATTTTCTTTTCCTTCCCTTATGAGAGGAATATTATTTTGGTTCCATTTCACAGACCACCACCATTTCCCTGGTATATGGAGGATGGTAGAGAACAGAGTTATTGTCTGCTAATAAGCACTTCTCCAGGTTTCCATTAGCAGAGCAATGCTTTTTTGCCTGAGTGAAAAACAACCACCACCATCACAACCACAACCCTCTGAGAAAGATGCCAATTGTCTCTATTTAATAGGTGAGAAAACTGAAGCAAAAAGACATTATTTGCTGAGCTCACACATCCAGTAAGTGGCAGAGTCAACTTTCAAATTCAGGCTGTTGAACTACACAGCCTCATTCTAAATCACTATACCATACTACTTTATAGAGTACACAGAACATAAGATGGGAAATCAGTGGCCACAGACTTCCTATCATAAGCAAGGAGCTGGGCAGGGGCTTTCACATAATGTAATTCTCAGTCTTTCTTCCACCCTCCATTTGGATAAATGCATCAACCCAGAGAGGAGTTGGGAAGGAGAAATGGACTACATCCGCCCAGTGTGTAAGCCATGTTTTTCATTCTTCTTTCTTTCTTGTTGTTTTTAGAGACAGGTTCTTACTTTGTTGCCCAGGATGAAGTGCAGTGGCACAAATGAACCTCACTGCTGACCCCCAAACTCCTGCACTCAAGTGATCCTTCCAGCTCAGCCTTCGGAGTAGATGGGACTACAGGTGTGCACCACCATACCTGGCTAATTAAAAAAATTTTTTTAGAGTTGAGGTCTTGCTATGTTGCCCAGGTTGGTCTTCCACTCCTGGCCTCAAGTGATCCTCTCACCACTGAGTAGGCGAGAACCACTGCACCCAGCTTGCCACTATTTTCAAGTAAAGATGAACCTATTAAAGCTAAACACATTCTTGCAGGACAAGATACTAATTAATAATTAATCATACTTTAATCAGTATACTAAATAGTCTATGCCTAAAAGCTTCTTAAATAATTAAAGCGAACCCTGTGCAAGGTGCTTATATGCCATAGAAATTTTGTTTAGCATTCCACTCAATGACAAAGTTAAATTGCCATAAATTAGAGAAACCAAATATATTAGTCTAGATCTAATTTACTGTTCTCCCAATGATAAAAGCTGCAAACAGAAGTACTCTCATTTTCCCCCCTTGAGCCCTCACAAATTTTTTCTCTTTTTATAGAGGCTCAAATTAATCTAATATGTATGTGAAAGTTAGGGACTCTCATAATTTCCTATCTCTAGGCACTTCTACATACTGTTCACTCTTCACAGGTCAGTGACTATGCATATTAGTAAAATAACAGCAATACTGGAAGTTCATTTTCTAGCATAGTATTACTAATTCTACATTTCTTGAGTGTATACTCTGCTTAGCAATGTGCTACATAGATTTTGAATATTATACAAAATGGTACCTTCTTGTTCTATTTACTACATGAAATCTTTGACATTAATGAAACATGACACAGTACTGTATTCTATTATGAAATTTCCTCTATTCCAATATACCTGGTAAGACTTAGTGGGGGTGAAAAAGATCAAAAGAGTGGGAGGAAAGAATGCCTGAAAGATTAGATTTATCTTTAGATTTTAGTTCAAATTCAACTACTTGGGTTATGACTTTCAAAGGTCAATTATTTTTAGCTAAATAAGTAGAAAATTGGTCCTGGTAAGCAGACATGTATCTCCCAGGGGTGAGGATGGAGGTGGGGATAAGGAGAAACCATTCCCTTGCATTACAGCAAATGATACAATAATTTCACATTCATATATATAAACAGTATTAGCATAACATCATTCTTTGTAGAAAGGGATGTTAACATTTAGAAGGTTGTAATTATTTTAGGAATAATGAATTTTTATAAGGCATCTGTTTTTTCCAAAGTATTTTGGTTAAAGCCTGATTTGCGTGAAAACATAAATAACCTCTTGCTCCAGACTCAGAGCATCAGCAAGCTTTAACAGATGGCCTCATTTAAAAATCATTTGTTAAGATATCTCACATTTATCCAACACGCTGTCAACGTCTTCCTTTCATTCAATTGTGATTTTACATATTTCTGTCATAAATATTTTTTAATCCTGTGCATTCATGGAAATAACACAATTTACTATTTATACTTAATTTGGTTTGAGGGTAACCCTGATTCTTTTAAACTTATGCCATTAACTAAAGTACTGTAGAATGATTAATTACAGAAAAATACAAAGTTTAACATTAACTCATGAAAATGCAATCAAAAGCAACATTAGGCTGGGCGCGGTGGCTCACGCCTGTGAATCCCAGCACTTTGGGAGGCCGAGATGGGCGGATCACGAGGTCAGGAAATCAAGACCATCCTGGCTAACACGGTGAAACCCCGTCTCTACTAAAAATATAAAAATTAGCCAGGCGCGGTGGCGGGTGCCTGTAGTCCCAGCTACTCGGGAGGCTGAGGCAGGAGAATGGCGTGAACCCAGGAGGCGGAGCTTGCAGTGAGTGATCGCACCACTGCACTCCAGCCTGGGTGACAGAGCGAGACTCGGTCTCAAAAAAAAACAAAAAAAAAAAGCAACATTTTAATCAAGGTACAAGTGGAAAAAGCAAAATAATTGAAAAATTATCTATCCTGCACCCGCCTCTATTATTCTTTCCTTCTCCTTTCTTTCATTCTCAAGAATCTGGAACAGTGTTGATACTTGCTGTCTCTATTTCCTTACCTCCCATTCACTTTTTACTTTCAAAGAAATTGCAGTAGTCATTCAATCTTAAACCAATTACATGTAATTAAGGTTTTGAGCCCTATGCCCCAATTTTTTGGTCAATGGTCACCTATGAGCCTCATATTGCCAAACGCCATAGACTTCTCTACCTATGAGTCAATTGTTGACTTTCTATTCATTGTTCAATGCATTTGGCATTGTTCATTATTCCTTCAAAATTCTCTCTTCTCTCAATTTCCATGAGACCACTCCACATGATTCTTCTGCCTTCTTCTCTCCTGAATCTAAACATGTTTTCTGATCTTACATGTTCTAATGTCTTCAACTATCAGCTATATAACAATGATTCCCAAATATACATCTTTGGATCATGTATCTCCTTAGAACAAATTCACACATCCAAATGTTGAAAGGTTATATCCACCTGTATGTCCTATTCTACATGTCTCAAACTGCACCTTTTTCTATGGTCCTTATTTTAATGAAAGACATCGACCCCATCTAGTCACCCAAATCAGATATTTGGAAGCCAGTTTAGACTCCTCCTTCTCCTCTCTTACAAAATGACTAAGCTCAGTTGATTTTATCTCATGTCTAATCATTATGATGATGGTGATGGTGATGATGATGATCACCTAGTTTCTGCAACAGTTTCCTAACTTAACTCTTGGCCTCTAGTCTTGTCACCCAACCCCACCCCGACTCCAGTCTCTTTTCATACTCCTGCCAGAGTGATTTTTTTTTTTTTTTGAGGCAGGGTCTCACTCTGTTGCCCAGGCAGGAGTGTACTGGCATGATCTCAGCTCACTGCAACCTCCACGTCCCCAGCTCAAGTGACCCTCCCACCTGAGCCTCCCAAATAGCTGGGACCACAGGTGTCCGCCACCATGCCTGGCTAATTTTTTGTAGAGATGGGGCTTCACCATGTTTCCCAGGCTGGTATTGAACTCCTGGGCTCAAGTAATCCACCTGCCATGGCCTTCAAAAGTGCTGGGATTATACTTGTGAGCCACTGTACCAGGCCCAGAGTGATACTTCTAAAACACAAATCTGATTGGCAATCTCTGCATAAAATACTTTAATGGTTCCCTATTACTCATAGGACAGAATCCAAAATTGTGAGCTGGAAATCACATCATGATCTGCCTCTCTCAGACGGCTTCCTTCCTTTATCCATGTTTAATCTGAAGTTTTAATAAAATAGTCAAATGCTAGAATCTGATTATAGTGAATATGTTTGTATTTAAGATAATTAAGATGAGAAGCTATTTCATACCAAAAAAAAAAAAAAAAAAAACTCCACAAGATCATGAAAAATCAGAAATATGGTACAGGTGGAGTCTAGAATAAAAATTAGTGTCAGGATAAATAATAACAAACCAGACTTTCTTGGTATTGATTAGAGAAAGAAGGTGACAACCTTAATTGTATTAGGGCTAACATGACAAAATAAATAATAGATTACTAATATATAAAATGTATGTATTTTTCACAGGTGAGTTTGGCTTTCATTTTGACTAAGTCATAAAGCCTACAAGAAGGTTAGAAAAGGAAACTGTATTATAAGAGACTACAGAGAAGTTGTGTAATAATCCCTTGAAAAGACAATTTCAACATAAAACATTTACACATAAAAGTATTAATGTGCTATAATCATTTAACCATATATAGGAAAGAATTTTTTTATTTCGAGAAGGAGTCTCGCTTTGTCATCCAGGCTGGAGTGTAGTGGTGTGATCTCGGCTCACTGCAACCTCCACCTCCTGGGATGGAGCGATTCTCCTGTCTCAGTCTCCTGTCTTAGCCTCCCAGCTAGCTGGGACTACAGGCATGTGCCACCATGCCCAGCTAATTTTTTCTATTTTTAGTAGAGAAGGGGTTTCACCATATTAGCCAAGATGGTCTCGATTTCCTGATCTCGTGATCCACGCGCCTGGCCTCCCAAAGTGTTGGGATTACAGGTGTTGAGTCACTGCACCCGGCCAGAAATGTTTTTAAAATAAACTTTATTAATAAAATTCCTTAAAGTCTCTGCATTTCATATGTCTTCACTAATTTATTAAAGTTTGGATACAAATCTGTTAAGTTTCAACTCTTCTGTTACAAATTGGTAATTCACTACACTCCTCTTGAAGTAATTGCACTATTGCATTGAAACCCATTTCAATTAACTATGTAATTGGAAATAGAGAGTAAAAAAATGCACAGGTTGGGTAAATTATTCAGTAACTTAAAATTGTTTTTTTCAATTAAACTTCTTTTGCTATTTTGTTGTTGTTGTTGTTGTTTTGAGGCAGAGTCTTGCTCTGTTGCCAGGCTGGAGTGCAATGGCGCGATCTCGGCTCACTGCAACTTCTGCCTCCCGGGTTTGTGATTCCCCTGCCTCAGCCTCCCAAGTAGCTGGGATTAGGCGCCCGCTAGTACGCCCGGCTAATTTTTTGTATTTTAGTAGACACAGGGTTTCACCATGTTGGCCAGGATGGTCTCGATCTCCTGACCTCGTGATCCACCCCCTCGGCCTCCCAAAGTGCTGGGATTACAGGCGTGAGCCACAGTGCCTGGCCTAAACTTCCTTTGCTATTAGGACCCTTTCTTTCTGCATAACTTTTTGTAAAAGCTTTTCAGTATTATGGCTTAAGCATCAATTTATGCTTACATAGGTACATATATTGAAATCATTTTATTTTATAATTTGTTTAGTAAGATCAAAATCAGGAATATCAGCAGCTCCTTGAAAGTGCCTTCAGATCCTTTCCAGACACTCCCCGTGAAGACAGTGTCCTGTGTTTCTTTCTAAAAGTCTATTGTTTTGTCTTTCATATCAGACTGCAGTCCATCTGGAATTGATTTTTGTTTACACTGTGAAGAAGGGGTCAAGATTTACTTTTGTTTCTCATATGGATCATACGGATACCAGTTTTGACTGAGTACTATTTATTGAAAAGCACATCATTCCCCATCTGCACTAGTGTTATTTTTGGCATAAGTCACAGGTGATCACATACGTATGGGTCTGTTTCTGGACTCTTTTCTATCCAGTTTGGTTACAATGATCTGTCCTTGTGTCAATACCAAAAATCTTGATATAGGGTAGTCCTCCAACTTTGCTAAGTGTAAAGATTATTTTTTGGGGCCAGGTGCTGTGGCTCATGCCTTTAATCCCAGCACTTTGGAAGGCCGAGATAAGCGGATCACTTGAGGTCAGGAGTTCGAGACCAGCCTGGCCAACATGGTGAAACCCCATCTCTAGTAAAAATACAAAAATTAGCCAGGGGTGGTGGCGCACATCTGTAATTTCAGCTACTTGGGAGGCTGAGACAGGAGAATCACTTGAATCCCCAAGGTGGAGGCTGCAGTGAGCCAAGATTGATCCACTGTACTTCAGTCTGGGTGACAAAGGGAGATCTTGTTTTTTTTTTTGTTTTTGTTTTTGTTTTTTTAAATTTAAAGATTATCTTTTTGATCCTTTGCATTTTTTTATTTTACAAAGATTTATGCTGGGATTTTTATAGGGACTGCACCGAATATAAACATAAACTCTGGAAGAAGTGATATACCAATTTATATTTGTAGTAGCTTTAGTTAGACTTCAAAGTTGTGCAGGAGCATAGCAGTTCTTAATTGGGTAGGACTGCGTAGAGCATTGTTGAATGCCAGAATACCCTAGCCTCATGCATTAAATATTACTGACAATCACTGTAATAATCAAAACCATGGTGATACCAAAGAACTGAAAAAGTTCATTCAGTAATGTTTCTTTCCTATGTTTCAAGTCTATGATTCCTATTGTTCATTTAATAATCATTTACTTAGTATCTAATAAGTGATCTTTTCTACCTCTCATCAATTTTGACATTTATATCTAGTTAACTGAATTTATCCCATAGTACAGATAGAAGAAATCTCTTCTTTATTAAATTGTGAATTCTTTACAATTGAAACAATGTCTTGTTTTTGTATCTCTAGTACCCCCTATATAGTAGGCTTTTAAATAGATGTTTAGCAAATTATCTTAATAGACTATAAAATAATTTTAACTCACTTAGAACATTAATCTTAAAATGCCCATGGCCTTGAAACCTGCAGAAATGATGATGGATTTAAATGTTCATGAAGGAAAATATCACTGGTGTTTCACAAAATTTAGAAGAGCTTGAGTCTGTTTCATCTGTCCTAGAGTAAAATTCAAAATAATACACTCAATTTGCCAATTTGAAACTTTAACAGTATGGTAGTTTTAACACAGCTTTTAAATTATATTTTTTTAAATGGAAACCTCAGACTTTGAAGTGGTACAAAAATTATAAACTTAAAAATTTTTCAAAAGCTATATGAAAACTAAAAAATTCCAAGCTTTGTATTTTTAATCAAGCTTACACAAGACACCATAAAAGCTCCTAAAGAGTTGCATAGCAAAAATCTCAATGCTTACTTACAAGATATGGCATAGAAAGAAACTACACATTTGTGTGTAAAATAAGCTGTTCTAAAAATGTATTACATGGCTAATGTTAATAAAATAGGATACAAAAATAGGAAGAAGAATGGTGACTAGCTAAGCTTGGGCTTTGTGGGGAGGAGAAGGGAAGGTAAATAAAAATAAGAAATAAATTTATGTAAATATAAATAAAATATTTGGATAGTACCAAATACACTGATTCAGTGAAATATTTTGGCACTATGGGTGAAATAAAGGCATAGAATATATACTTTCTGACCTCAAGAAACTTACAGTCGAATGGGCAAGATAAGTGTCAAAATAAGTAATATAAATAGAAAGTGATGAGTACATAAATATTTTATAGTCCAAATGACTTTCAAGATGCAACTCAAATATCTTCCTTCTGTAGCTTTCCCTGAACAACTGCCTCATTATTAGTCTTTGTACAGTATTTTCAAACCTAACTATTTTTGTACCAGTCAATTTCTATTATAGTTGTTTATATATCAGTTTTCTCTACTAGACTATGAGCTCTTTACGGGCAGGAGTTGTGTTAATACATATTTGTATCCTCACAAAAGGCCTGGCACATGGTAGTATTTCTTATACTTACTCAACTTGAGCTAATACAGTATCATACAAAATGTACAAAAATGAGAGAACTGAACAATGAATGTCAAGGTTCTAACTTTACAAATACAAAAAAAGATCAATTTATGATGTAACTGTCAGGCAAGGCTCAGGGAGCAGGTGAGATTTGAGGTCAGCTCTGAATATGTATGTGAGATCTCAGAAGGGGCAAAGACAGTAATCATCCTGGAAGTGTGACCAAAGTAGTGCTACCAGACTTACTGCTTCTGCACCTTTCTAACAACAGCAGCTAGTGAGGAAGGCAAATATGTAAAGAAGCACCTATGAGTCTCATTGATGGGCCACTAATTTTACAGCCTTGAATAATCTATGATTCTTCCTCCTCTTTCATCATTCAGAACCTGGCAAATATCAAGTACAGTATCAAGTACAGCTCTTCATTTCAATCTCTCTTATATTTGTCAATAGCTTGGCTGAAACTGTTGCATAGTTGGATGGGATGCTGACATTACAGAAGCACTGAATCAACATCAGTATCTACTTACCTTTACACTTGTTCTCTTTGAAATATAAAGCCCTAGGCCGGGCGTGGTGGCTCATGCTTGTAATCCCAGCACTTTGGGAGGCTGAGGCGAATGAATCACCTGAGCTCAGGAGTTCGAAACCAGCCTGGCCAACATGGTGAAACCCCACCTCTACTAAAAATACAAAAATTAGCTGGGCGTGGTGGTGGACACCAGTAATCCCAGCTACTAGGGAGGCTGAGGCAGGAGAATTGCTTGAACCCGGGAGGCGGAGGTTGCAGTGAGCCGAGATCGTGCCATTGCACTCCAGCCTGGGCAATAAGAGTGAAATTCCAACTCAAAAAAAAAAAAAAAAAAAAAAGGAAAGAAATATAAGAAATATAAAGCCCTATTTGTTCAAGCACCTATCAGTTTTCTTTTATATGCACTGTAACTATTTCCTCACTGATGTATCTTCTGTTCACGTTCTTCCAGATCATCAAAAAATGTTACTTTCCCTTTCAATCTTCTTCTAATTTGCCTTCAAACAGATGTAACATCTCTCTCCTTAAGTCTCATAGCATTTTATGCTTCTTTATTACACTTAGGATATTTTGCCCTGTATTGATTTTTGCACATCTATCTAATCTCTTCTACAACTGTATTCACTTTTCTGGTGGAAAAATGGTGTTTTACTTATTTGCTTTATACATAGTAGGTGTCTAATTTTCTGAACTGATTTAGACTAAGTATACTTTACTGTGGTATGCAGGTTTACAAACAATTCTATATGGTATGGTGCAAAGCCTGGGCAGGTAACAAATCAAACCCTGTTTTTTCTACCCTTCCAGAAACCCTATTCACAACATAGAACCAAGCCTAATTATACATGACTGTTAGATGAATTTAACATGCTTTTCTCTGTTCAGCTTGAATATACCTTTCAGAAGGAGAAAAGCCTGAAATCTTATTTCAGACTTATCCTCAACTCCCCTCATGATACAAAGTCAAATTTCAAAAAGAAAAAAAAAATCTAAATATGTGAGTGTAAATTTTTACAAAAATAGAAGTTACCAAGTTGGTTAATTTCAACTGTTACTAATGAGTCAGGATATACTGACATTTATAACTTTCAACAAGAAAACTTAACCTCGGGTTAATAAAGGTACAATCAAACTTTATCTTTTTTGATACATAAGCTAATTAATACCTCAAAAATACTTAATTTGGGAATACCTGAGTTCCTCAGGATAAATTAACTATATTTTAAATTGAGTTTTTATAGTCCCTAATAGTTTTATTTCAACATGATCACTTTACATTAAATAAAATGAGTCTACCTTAGAGTTCTTCCTTAACAATTTCATTACTAAACTCTGCAAAGAAGCATTTCATGATGTAGGTTCATCTACTGTGCAGCCTACTGAATACAACATTAGAAGATTAAATACAACCTTCTCTATTGCATACAACATTCGCTAACACTCAAAGGCAGTGGATTTAAACATATTTTAATTGTCAAACCGCTACTTCAAATGATATATATGAAACAAATACAACACATATGCTCTGATTCAAGCAGGGGTTAGAGTATAATGAACTTAGTGTCTTCCTTGACCTTTGGTTCCTTCTTGCTTATACCCCTCCACAACCCTATCCAAAACTCAAACCAGCAATTTCAGAGGATCTTCTGGGGAACCACTGGGGCCATAGCATTTTGCAAACCAATGCTCTAGGGTAAATATGTTTCAAAAACTAATGATGCAAGTGCAGAAATATTTTCATAAATATCATTTTAGCAAAATGGGATTCTCGCCAGTTTCAAGATGTATTATACCTAATTCAATTCCTTCGGTATAATAAAGAACCAGTAAGTGCTTAATTTTCTTCACAATGATGTTACAAAAATAGAAAGTATGTTGGAGACTTCTGGTTTCCAGTCCTGCATGTAATGAACTTGAAGTTGTCATTCCTGTCTCCACAAGCAAAAAGCTGAACAAACTGAAAAATCAACAAATCTTAGATCCATCAGATAATTGGGGTCACAGGGAAACCACTGCCCTCTACAATTGTAGAGATGATAGGTAGATACAGAGAATCACAACTTATCCACGTAAAAGCCCAGAAAAAAAAATTCTCCACAGGGACCAGTACCAAAATCTAAACTGTAAAAGACAAACTGTTAGAAGCTCAGGGTGGATATTAGAGAGTACACAACTCCAGGGGGACCCAGCCCTAGAAATGAAAGTCTCAATACTGTCAAGATTTCAGTTCTTTCCAACTTGATCTATAAATTCAATGTAATCCAAATAAAAATCCAAGTAAGTTATTTTATGGATATTGGCAAACTGACTCTAAAGCTTATATGAAAAGGCAAAAGACCCATAATAGCCAACACGATACTGAAGAACAAAGTCGCAAGACTGAAACTACCTGTTATGGGCTGAATTGTTTCCCTTCAAAATTCATATGTTAAAACCCTTATGTATAGTATCTCATAATGTAACCATATTTGGGTATAAGGTCTTTGAGGAGGAATTAAGTTAAAATGACGTCTTTAGGATGTGCTCTAATCCAATATGACTGGTGACCTTATGAGAAAAAGAAATTTAAACTCAGACCTGTGCAAGCACAGAGGGAAAACACAGGGAGAAACAGTCACCTATAAGCCAAGCAGAGAAGCCTCAGAAGAGATTAACCCTGCTGATATCTTCATCTTAGACTTCTGACCTCCAGAACTATAAGAAAATAAAATTTCTATTGTTTAAGTCAGCAAGTATGTGGTATTTGTTGTGGTTGCATAGCAAACTAATACACTGCCTGACTTCAAGATACAATATAAAGATACCATAATCAAGACATGTGGTATAGTCTTGATTATGGTATATGTGGTGCATGAATATAGATTATGGTATATGTGGTACATGAATATAGTCAACTGAACTTGAATATAGTTGCAGGAAGACAGTCAACAAACAAATGGTATATAAAATATACAAAGAACTTTTAAAATTCAACAATAACAGAAAAACCAAATTAATTTAAAAATGGGCAAAAGATGTGCACAGACAACTCACCAAAGAAGAGAGATGGATGGCAAATAAACATACAAAAAGTTCCATATCATATGTTCAGAAAATTGCAAATTAAAACAATAATGAGATACCACTCTCATTTTCTATATTTTAGAAAAATGGCTAAAATCCAAAACACTGATAACACCAAATGCTGACAAGGATGTGGAGCAACAGGAACTCTCATTCACTGCTGGTGGGAATTTAAAATGGTATAGCTACTGTGAAAGTCAGTTTGGCAGTTTCTTACAAAATGAAATATGCTCCTATACAATCCATCAATTACACTCCTTGATATTTACCCAATGAGTTGAAAACTTATGTCCACACAAAACCTGCACATGGATGTTTATACCAGTAGCTTTATTCATAACTGCCAAAACTTGGAAGCAACCAAGATGTTCTTTAGTAAGTGAATGAATGAATAAACAAACTATGGTACACCCACACAATGAAATATTATTTAGCACTAAAAGAAGTGAGTTATCAAGCCAGAGAAAGACATGGAAGAATCTTAAATGCATACAAACACACACACACACATATGTATGCAATAAATAATAATAATTATTTACTAATTTTGAGACAGTGTCTTGATATGTCACCTAGGCTGGAGTGCAGTGGTGTGCGGCCACGGTTCTCTACAACCTTGACCTTTTAGGCTCAAGTGATCCTCTCACCTCAGACTCCTGAGTAGCTGGGACCACTGCTGCACACCACCACACCTGGCTAATTTTTAAAATTTTTTGTAGAGACAGGGGTCTCATTTTGTGGTCCAGGCTGGTCTCAAACTCCTGGCCTCAATTGATCCTCCCACCTCGGCTTCCCAAAGTGCTGAGATTACAGGCATGAGCCACCGTACCTGGCCTTAAATGCATATTGCTAAGGGAAAAAAGCCAATATGAAGAAATACAAACTATATAATTCCATGGCATTGTGAAAAAGGCAAAATTGTTTATTGAAACAGTAAAAAGATCAACAGCTGTCAGACATTGGGGGAGGGAGGAAAGAAGGAGAGAAGAATGAACAGGTAGAGAACAGGGGATTTTTAGGAAAGTTTCACGATTCCATATGACACTGAGATGGGAATACATGTCATTATACATTTGTCAAGACCCACAGAATGTCAAAACAGAGTGAATCTTAGTATAAAGTATGGACTTCAGTCAATAATAATGTATCTATTCTGGCTCACCAATTGTAACAAATATTCCACACTAATGCAAGATGTTAATAATAGGGGAAACTGAGGAATGAGTGGATGGGTATATGGGAACTCCATATTTTCCTTTCAATTTTTCTGTAAGCCTTTTAAAAACTCTTTAAAAAGTCTATTAATTAGTTTACATCAATGTTAAGTATTTAATTCCATTTTTTAAAATCACATTGGCATAACCTAAAGATCTATTTTTGTAGATTATAATAAATTACTATAACCACGAAAAAACTTGGAGTATTTTCTAAATTTCAATGTACTACATAACATAAAGCAGAGGTCTTGAAACTGGAAAATGCATCCCCTTTGGGTTTTACAAAGACTTTCCAATAGCTATGTGGGCATGGGGAGTTTCAAAAGAATTCAATTTTGAGATCCTCAGTTTCCATAGTTATTCTCTCTTAAAATTAATCTACTTGAAAATGTACCTACAGTCTGCAAGTTCTCCTTTCCCATTTAATTGAACTTGGCAAAAGAAGGTATAGCTCTCACCCACCTTGGACCTTAGTGTGTGGTACATTGCTCCTAAGGGAGAGTCCCATAATTGCAAAATAGATGAACTAAAGGGACTTGCATTTTGTTTCATGATGACCATGGGACACATTCATGGTAACAGAAAGTGGGGAGATTGTCCTGGAAACTGTTTAATTAGAACTAAAAAATGAAGTTGGACTTTGTTCTCATCAATTTGACAATGATTGCCAAATAGACTATATTACAAACCTCTTCTACTAATTGAATGAGCTAAGCCTATACTTCATGATTTGGATGAAAATATACTAAAGCATGTATTCAATAGGTCAGAAATTACACCCTTTGTCACTATTTAAACATGTAATAGAAAATTTTATATCAACTTAAAAAAAGTGTGAGGAGGCACATGGTTTTAAAAAATGATGTAAATATAAATAAAAATATTGATATTGAATGAAACTTGCTAAACTTGGCCATAACCCAAAAGCTACAAAGAGGGCTTGGCCTTTGGAGTCTCTTACAGGCTTGAATTGGAGCTTAGCCATTCATTTGATATGTGATTTTGGGCCAATGACTTAACCTCTCTAAGCCTCTTTATCTGACTCTGAGAACTAGCTGTGGGGATTAAATAATACCAGCAAAGTGCCTATACAGTGTCTAACATTTAGTACCTACTAAATAATAGCAATAAATGATATTATTTCAACTAGCATAAGCTTCCAAATTCATTCATTCTTGTATATAATTTAACTAGGGAAGAAGAGAGGAAACAATTTGAGAGAACTGAGACATACTAACTTTTTTTTTGAGCACCTTATCATAGGTGAGATACTGTTCTAAACAGAATGGAATGGACAAAAATCCTTGCTCTTCTGAAACCTACATCCTAGTACAGGAAGATGGAAAGTGAACATAACAGATATGAAAATTATACAGCATATTAGAAGGTGGTGAGTGCTATGGGAAAACATGAAGCAGACTAACAGTGATTGGCAATGGCAGAATGGGGGTAGGTTGCTACTTGGAAAAGAAGAGTCAGGAAACCCTCATTAAGAAGGTGATATATGAACAAATATTTGAAAGTACTGAGGAAGTTAGCTATGAAAAGATCTGAAAGAATAACATTTTAGGCAAAGGAAACAGGCAGCAAAGGCCCTGAGGTGTACTGTGTTCAAGTAAGGAGGCCAGTGTGACTAAAATGGAGCCAATAGTAGGAGAGGAATAAAAGATGAGACCAGCGAATAAAGGCAGCCAGGTCACATGGGGTCTTGGTGGCCACTTAAGGACTTCTGAGTGAGATGAAGAATCAACAGAAAGTCTGAGCAGTGAAATCATATGATCTGTCTCATGTTTTAAAAGAACCATCCTCTTGGCTACTGTATGAGAACAGATTGAAGGAGGTCAGGGTTAAAAGAAGAATTCTAGTTACGCTTGGACTGAGTGGTAGCATTGGAGGTGGTAAAAACTGCTTAAATTATGAATACATTTTAAATCAAAGCCAACAGGATTTTCTGTCAGATTGAATGTTGGGTAAACAGTAATTGTTTTCTTCTATTTAAAGAGGGAAAAAAATATTCCTATAAACACCTGAAAAAGATTGTATAACTACAGAGTTTTTAGAGGGAAGAGACTTCTTTCATAACTTTCACCGTATTAAGTATCTAAGATGTTAAGTGAGAACAGAAACCATATATAGCATTTGCATTTCCCATAGTGCCTACATGATCACTTTGGCACTGTATATGCTTAATATATTTTTGAAAAAGATTAAATGTATTAATTGTTATACTACATTCCCTCTCATGACTCTTGCGGGCAACAATTCCACCCATTCAATCTGTCACAATCTCTTCCCTGTCCTGCCTTTAACTCTTCACTTCTGACAGTGATGATTTTTCCTACGTGCAAGAATGTATATGCTAAGGAAACCAGATGGACAAATAACTGCCTTTTTGTAGTATTAGCAATAAAATAGAAAAAAGAGGGTTACAGCAGTAACCAAGCATTTAGTTTCCATAATTTCCAAAGCTTTGTTACTGCCACATTTTGTACAAACATGTACACACTTTACAATCCAAGTGCTTTTTTTTTTAAAACTAGGTACTAGAAACCTGAATTAATGAAGACAATGCTACTGCTATTATACAAAGAGGTAACATTCAGTTTTGTTTTACTAATATGGATAGAACGTTATTTCAGTTCTTAAATGTAAATTCTTTCAGAAATCCTGTTCTTGAATAAGTTTAACTTTATGAGTGCCTTCAAGTTTGAGAGAAAAGTCATGTCCTGGCATTTTTTAAAACAGCCCTTACATGAAGACTGCAGTGTTGTAGGGAAGAGGGTTTTATTTCCATTTACTTCCAATCCTAAAATGTACACCTGGTAAATGAAGAAAAATGGTTGGCAGGTCAAGTTAAAACGGTAACTCTTTTCACAGTTTTATAAATGAGACTTTCCTTTCCATATTAAATATTTTAGCATAGCTTTCCAAATATTCTATAGACTTCTGTTCAAATTAGATGGAAATACATGTTTCCTTATTTTCTACCTTTTATTTAACAAAATGTGTCAACTGAAGACATGGTGATGACTGGTTGCATCACACTTAAAGGTTTTTCTATTAACTTGCCAAGATCATGCAAGCAATTAAACACACCAATTTGGAAACAAGCTTTTCCATATTTTGTTAGTGAAAAAGGTGTCTCCAATGTTCTAGTGTGAATCTTTATTAAATAAAAATTTCTACAATGCTTACAATGTTTAAAACGTTCTGAAAAGTTTATGAAATAATATTCTATTAGATCCTCTGTTAAATAAAAATTTCAAGAGATTCCACACAGATTTTGTCCTATTGTTCACTTCCAATAGAAAACAATACCAATGACCCCAATTTCTCAAATGCTGTAATTAGAAGGATGAATTGTTGATGTATTCTCCATGCAGGATACCACCAAAGGTCATAATTTGGTTTGTTTTTATGACCACACATTACATTTCCTGTGGACCCAGGCAATCTTAAATACTCAGTTATATCTTAATAAGCAAGGAGTTCTCTAATATGGGCAATATTTTGAATGAATGTTTTACTATAATGAATAGCACTTCTAAGAAAAACTTCTCTATTTCCGTTAGAGTAACCATGAGCTAACTAGCATTTCATTAGATATCAAAAAAATCAAGAAGTAAATACTAGTGCATCATATTGTGTAGAAGAAATTCCAAACATATTTAGCATGCTTAAACATAGATTACCAGGTGTTCTCTTTTAAATAATTCATATCTATAGCATATAAAGTTTTGACAATTAAAATTGTGGGGCTTATGATAGATAACTGATAATGGGACTATGATTTATGCCCTAAAATTGTGGCAACTGAGATCACATCAAAAACTACTGTTAGGCCGGGTGCAGTGGCTCATGCCTGTAATCCCAACATTTTGGGAGGCTGAGGCAAGAGGATTGCTTGAGGCCAGGAGTTCAAGACCAGCGTGGGCAACATAGCGAGACTCCATCTCTACAAAATATAAAGTTAGCAGGATGTGGTGGCACGTGTCTGTAGTCATAGTTACTTGGGAGGACAAGGCAGGAGAATCATTTAGAGCCCAGGAATTTGAGGCTGCAGTGAGCTATGATCACACCACTGTACTCCAGCCTGGGTGACAGAGCAAGACACTGTCTCAAAAACAAACAAACAAACAAACAAACAAAAAACAACCCACCAATGGCTCACGCCTGTAATCCCAGCACTTTGGGAGCCTGAGGCGGGTGGATCAACTGAGGTCAGGAGTTTGAGATCAGCCTGGCCAACATGGTTAAACCCCATCTCTACTAAAAATACAAAAATTAGCCAGACATGGTGGTGCATGCCTGTAGTCCCAGCTACTTGGGGGGCTGAGGCTGGAGAATCGCTTGAACCCAGGAGGCGAGGCTGCAGTAAGCCGAGATCACACCATTGCACTCCAGCCTGGGTGACAGAGGGAGGCTCCATCTCAAAAAAAACAAAGACAAAAACAAAAAAACCCACCAAAAACCAAAAACTACTGTCATCCCTTTATAGTTTTATTAATTTCCAGGTTTCACATTTCCATACTTAAACTTAGAATATCATCAACTTATATGGAATTCATTTGGATGAACTGTGTATGTGATAACTGTTTTACTGAATTATGACTTTCTTTTTAAAAAGATTATTTTATTATTTTATTTTTATTTTTAATTTTTTTTTGAGATGGAGTCTTGCTCTGTCACCCAGACTGGAGTGCAGTGGCACAATCACGGCTCACCACAGTTTTGACCTCCTGGGCTCAGGTGATCCTACCTCATCCTCCTGAGTAGCTGGGACTATAGGTGCCCAACACCATGCCCAGCTAATTTTTGTATTTTTTGTAGAGATGGGGTTTTGCCATGTTGCCCAGACTAGTCTCAAATTCCTGGGCTCAAGCCATCCGCCCATGCCTTAGCCTCTCAAAGTGCCAGGATTACAAGTGTGAGCCACCGTGCTCGGCTGGAATTACTACTTGCAATTCACATATGCTCAATACAAATCATATCTAAAAAGTTACACAGGTTTTTCACAGCACTAGAATAAATACCATCTCTAAGAAATGTCATTATAACAAAATCACCTCATAAGAAAAGACTTCTAAGTCCTAAATGACTGCTCCATTTTTTAAAAAAGTAATAATCAGTACAACTTCAATAAACAAAACATTTGAACAGTTCTTACAAACTTCTGCAACAGAGAAGACATTTATTGAATCATATAATAATAATACTCAGTATAGAGTGCAGTCATGCTGGCTCCATTGTCATAAATCACTTAAAACTGGGTTCAGATGGTAAGCTGGCAAAAGTCAGGGAGTGTCCTTACAGGGAGCATCCAGAGGTTTTCCTACCCCTATTAGAAATCAGGGTTGAAGAGTAGACTTTAGTCATCAGCCTTGCTGCCCCAGCCCCCTCATCGACCTTCTAAGTTCCCCCCAGAAAAACAAAAACAAACATTAAGCAGCCAAAAGCCAGTTCCTACACAACAAAGTTCTTGACGGGAATGACAAAACTGTAAGACTGTAACAGACCTGGAGCTTGATGACCTATTTTAGCTGCTAGCAGCTAAACCTTAAGTCACATGGCCAGTTTAGAGGTTCACAGAATTCTGTATGCAGCAGTCAGGCATGAAAAGTGGTTTTCACAGTCACTTGGCAAATAAGTCTTGTTGCTTATTTTCTACCTTGAGATGCTGCAGTCTTTACTCACCAGGTTGCTCCATGTGCCATTAGAAATGTTGTGAGGATACATGTTTTGGTATCTGTGTTTAGTCTGCATCTAAATATTCATATGTGTCTGTGAGGGCTATTTGATGCTAGGCTAGGCTAGGTGAGGTTTTTGTTTTATGCCTTTTAGTCCAACTGGAAAAAAGTAGGAAAGTGAAAAAATACCTTGTTTATAAAGACATAAAATCTTACTTATGTCTCAATTTAGTAAGCTGTTTATCTGTAACGTCTTAAATTTCTGAGATTATGTATAATGCAAGACGTTTACTTTTAATGACTGATAATGTGCGACGTTTTCTTTCAATGGTTTAAGTAACATGAAATAATCACATACTTTCCATTGCAAACCTTAAATACTTTCTAATGGCACTAGGCTAGTTAAATCATTTTTGCTCTCAAGCTTGCCATATCAAATGAGCTACAAAATTCATCTTTTAAGTTTTGTGCTCTAGTATAAAGATACATTAACAATTTAACAATTTTTTTTGGGTCCAAAAAACTTCTAAGTGGATAGTTGTTATTCAGTGTATAAATGTGTACATAAAGAAACCATTTTATGATTTATTTTATGGTTTTATTTTGAAAATCAGGCTGATGTGAAAGGGAATTAAGGCCCTTTAGTTTCTATCTGAAATCTTTAATTATGAGCACCATACAGTTGAAAGACATCCTAAATTAGGTATTATCTTACCCTTACCTTTATTTACTTTTATATAATTATTCTGATGAATGATATAATTATAGCATTACACAAAATTACTAACTCATGTTTTTTTAATGTTTCCTAAGTGATAAACACATTATATTACATATAGATTAAGGCAATAAATCTCTAACTAAAATAGCTAACAGTAAATCAAAAGTAGGAACTATAATTTCTATTTCCTGATTAGGAAAGAACCTTATTAAAAAGAATGACTTGGGGAAATATTTTATAAATAAAATTTTAAGATATAATTATGCTTTTCTAAAAAAATGTAAAAATGGTTATTTTAATACCCAAATTAGAGAACAAAATCTGAGACACATGACTTTTTACACTGTAGATAAAGCAAAGGCTCCCTTAGCTTGAAATTTTCACTTTGTATTATTGTGGAGTGTCATGGAGACAGAATCACAATGTGACATTTTCGTCCTCATCTTTGATGTCCCTAGCATAAAATTATTACTCTTACAGAAAGAAGGAGTATCCTATTTGGAAAACAATGAGGTTTATTACGTAACAGTTAGAAGGAGAAACCATCTTCCCTAAATAGCGGAGTGGCTGCAAATCTTCTAAAGGAATGGTAAAAAATGGCAGGGACACAACACAACACTCTGCAAACTGAATTTTAAACAACGACTCAAATTATCATAAAACAATAAATCATGTTTCAGTCAAGTGATAATAGATATAAATGTCAACTGACTAGGAACAATGAATATGTAAGCTCATGGGATATTACTATCCAATGTTATCAAGATGTTATCAACTTGGCACCTCCCCTCTATTTGAAGGGTACATTTCAAATGCTCAGATGGTTTGGCCTTAATTAGTCATCCTGATAGGTATCCATACCGAATCACTACCATATGTCTATAGAGGGAAGAGGAAGAGATAATATAGATTAGCTAAAAAATGCATTTAAATTTGAATCAAAATTATTTGATAGGGTTTTAATGCATCAAGCAACAAACTCATTATTAAAAAGTTGAGTTTTGCATATGCCAAAGATTTAGAGGGAAGTCAGTATATTGGCAGGGAAGGATGAATGGTGTGAAGGAGGAGCTAGCAAGATCTTCACTAAGAAGGAAAGACTGAGTTAGATGTTAAAGTATTTTTAAAAACAATTCCAGGTTGATATGGAGGTGTATCCCAAGTAGAAAGCATAAATCCTTAAAGACACTATATAGTTTGGTAATTAGGGAAAATAATCTAAACAGTTTAGTTTGGGTTTGGAGGACTGATTACTAATACCCTTCTCCACAGAACAGACAACCTAGACCCATATAGAGAGCTAATTAAACATGCAGTCAGGTATTTAGCAGAGTTAAACATTAGTTTTCCACTCATTCCACATATGTTTAATACATATCTATTGTGTGCTAAATCCTGTGTAAGGTGCTGTGGGTGAATCAATGAGTAAGAAAAAGACAGTTTCTGCCACTAGTTTACAGTATGGTGAAGACAGATATCAAGGAAACATGAAATTAAAATAATGTTGGAGGTGCGACAAACACTTACGAATTACTCTGGGAGCACAGAGGTAGGCTATCTAACCTAGTCATGAAGAATCAGAAAAATCATTTTAAAGAAAGTGACATCGAAGTGGAGGACTACATGAAGAGCAAGATTGATCTACTGTAGCAAAGGGGAGAGCATTTTTGGCATTTACAAAAGATGAGGGCTAGGCATGGTGGCTCACACCTGTAATCCCAGCACTTTGGGAGGCCGAGGCAGGAGGACAAGGTTAGGAGACTGAGACCATTCTGGCCAACATGGTGAAACCCTGTCTCTACTAAAAATGCAAAAAGTAGCTGGGTGTGGTGGCGCCTGCCTGTAGTCCCAGTTACTCAGGAGGCTGAGGCAGGAGAATCGCTTGAACCTGGAAGGCAGAGGTTACAGTGAGCTCAGATCATGCCACTGCACTCCAGCCTGGTGACAGAGTGAGACTCCATCTCAAAATAAAAATAAAAATAAAATAAATAAATAAAAGACGGGGAAGTAACAGAAGCATGGGCCATTGAGGAGACTGCAAGTGAGACTGAAGCTGCAAGTCAAAGTTTGAGACAAGAGGTGAGGCTGGGGAGGCAGGCAGAGGCCAGATATTAAGGACATGTATTTTAATAAAAAGCATTGGACTAAATTAAAAATTTACCTAAAATACCTTCATAAATATTTACTAATTAAGTTAATAAACATCTATGGTTGATCTCACCCTCACGTAATTAGTCCTTGTAAGTTCAACTGACTCAGTATATATATTATATCAAAATAAGAAAAACTTTCATCCTAGGTCAGGAAATTAAAAATCTGACAGATTTCGGCCAGGCATGGTGGCTCACGCCTGTAATCCCAGCACTTTGGGAGGCCGAGGCAGGTAGATCACGAGGTCAGCAGATCGAGACCATCCTGGCTAACACAGTGAAACCCCGTCTCTACTAACAATATAAAAATATTAGTCGGGCGTGGTGGTGGGCGCCTGCAGTCCCAGCTACTCGGGAGGCTGAGGCAGGAGAATAGCGTGAACCCGGGAGGTGGAGCTTCTAGTGAGCGGAGATCATGCCACTGCACTCCAGCCTGGGCGACAGAGTAAGATTCTGTCTCAAAAAAAAAAAAAAAAACTCACAGATTTTACATTTTTCTATTGGGTTCTTACACACACACACATACACACACACACACACACACACACACACACACACACAGTACCAATGGAAATTTCATTCTGATATCTAAAGCAAAGCAAAGAATCACAGCTAGGTGTGGTGGTAAACACCTACAGTTTCAGCTACTCAGGAGGCTGAGGCAGGAGGATTGCTTGAGCCCAGGAGTTTGAGTCCAGTCTGGGCAACATAGCCAGCCCTTGTCTCTTGGAAAAAAAAGAAAAAAGAAAAAAAAGAATTATAGCACATTACTGGAAAATAATTATTCCTTTGTGATGTATGAAACAAATGACTTGAGTGTTGCCAATCATTTTATTAAAAATAGTGTTAATCTGTCACAGGAGTAGAGTAAAAAAGTAGTCTGAGGAATACAATAATTTTGCCTTATGTGATGGTGTTAAGGCATTTTTCAGGATAATTATTTTTTGTTACTTAAAAAAATAAGATTCATAATGTACCATGCTTGGGCACATATGTATATTAAAAAGAGTGTTGAGGCCGGGCGCGGTGGCTCAAGCCTGTAATCCCAGCACTTTGGGAGGCCGAGATGGGCGGATCACGAGGTCAGGAGATCGAGACCATCCTGGCTAACATGGTGAAACCCCATCTCTACTAAAAATACAAAAACTAGCCGGGCGAGGTGGCGGGCGCCTGTAGTCCCAGCTACTCGGGAGGCTGAGGCAGGAGAATGGCGTAAACCCGGGAGGCGGAGCTTGCAGTGAGCTGAGATCCGGCCACTGCACTCCAGTCCGGGCGACAGAGCGAGACTCCGCCTCAAAAAAAAAAAAAAAAAAAAGAGTGTTGAAAAGAAACTTATATTAAAACCAAAATCAAAAGGCATAAGTATTTAAATATTATACAAAACATCATTTTAATTTGCTTGTTTTCTAAGTTTAAAATAAATTCCGCTTTCCAAATGAAGCCATTACTTTTTTGGATCATCTCTATCCAATATTTACCATTTAAATATTTACTATACAGTAATGTTATATGAATTCTTCTGATTAGAAAATAAATGCTTGTGGGAAAAATGGGAGCAATTTTATTTAAAAAATGATGCAGATGCATCTTATAATAAAAAAGTACACTTAATGATCAGATAATTAGATGGGAGGAGTAAGGGCGTATGATAAGATGATATGATATGATCATAGATTTTACTGCCTAAGTTAAAATTTAGCACAAAATTCAGTCTGCCTAGCATGAGTGAGTGTTTAAGTTAGACATTTTCATTTAACTGCTTTTGGTATAAAGAATATATATAAATAGTTTACTAAGTTACTTTCATAGTACTCCCTCTTATTCAAAAATACATGTCACTAGATTATATTATGCAGTTTACTGGTAGAAGTTTTATAGTTAAAGTTTTAAAAATGTGGAATTATATACACTTTATTTTGAGTTTTCTTCAGGATACTTATTTTAAATGGTGTTACCGAAATCTTACATGGCTCACTGGTAACTATTAGTTAAAATACAAATAATGTAGAAAAATAATAAAATTAACAGATTAAGTTTGTTAAAAATAAATTATGTTACATCCAAAAATATAAGACTGTTTCACTCACTATACTAAGTAATCACTTCTGTGATGTCAGGAGATTAATTTCCATGAACTTCCAAGATAAAGTTGATGGTTATTTGACATTAGGTGCTTTAGAAAAACTTTGTGTAGAATGCATTAGTGATTAGACTACTGCTTCATAAGATTATAGAAAATACTCCCTATACTAAAAGGAATCTTTCCAAGGGAATAATAAACTTTAATTAAAAGTAATGGATAATGAGAAATAAACCTATTAAGTGCTTGCTCCAATGATATAAGACTCTATGGGCCAACCTTTTCAGGCCATCTAAACATCTTCAGGTAGGATCACATTTCAACAATCCAGGACAGATGAAAATAGATTGCATTTTATAATAAACTTATCTATATGTGGTCTATGAGAAAGCATTTTAATATCCCAAAGACTTTGCTTACCCAAAGCCTTTGTTTAAATAACCTCAATCTTTTACAATTTGTCTGTTGTTCACTTGGTCCTCCATGCTGGCTGTAAAAACTAGCCTTACTATTAAATCCTCCACATATTAATACATTTTTGAAAATTACTTCAGATTTCTCTTATTTTCAGAGCATTAGTAAGTCCTTTAATCACTCTTTGTCCATCATCTCAGAACGTTGATATTTCCTAATTCCAAAAGAAAGATATTTTCATAAAAAAGATGAAAGGCAGTAAATAGCAAATAAGTTCCTTTTCTTAGGTAGCCGTTTTTCTTTAGACTTTACACGGTGACAGTAAAAATGGTAATTAAGTCTACGTAAGGAAACTTTTTTTTTTTATTTTTTGAGACAGAATCTCACTCTGGTGTCCAGGCTGGAGTGCAGTGGTGTGATCTTGGCTCACTGCAATCTCTGCCTCCCGGGTTCAAGTGATTCTCCTGCCTCAGCCTCCTGAGTAGCTGGGACTGCAGGCGCACACCACCACGCTTGGCTAATTTTCCTATTTTTATTAGAGACAGGGTTTCACCATGTTGGCCAGGATGGTCTCGATCTCCTGACCTCGTGATCCACCTTCCTTGGCCTCCCAAAGTGTTGGGATTACAGGCGTGAGCCACTGGACCCAGACTACATAAAGAATCTTTATCAAAACAATTAAAATGTTTTCTGCTATAGTGTTCAATTTATTATTCTCTTCAAATTTATTTTTAAAAATCTTTAAATAATTTGAAGGATGGGTGTGGTGGCTCATGCCTGCAATCCCAGAACTTTTTGAAGCTGAGGTGGGAGGATCACCTGAGGTCAGGAGTTTAAGACCAGCCTGTTTAACATGGTGAAACACTGTCTCTACTAAAAACACAAAAATTAGCCGGGTGTGGTGGCCCACTCCTGTAATCCCAGCTACTCGGGAGGCTGAGGCATGAGAATCACTTGAACCCAGGAGGCAGAGGTTGCAGTGAGCCTAGATCGTGTCACTGTACTCCAGCCTGGGGGACAGAGTGAGACTCTGTATTTAAAAAAAAAAAAAAAAGAAACTTATTTTAAAAAATATTTTATGTTAAAATGAGAGAATTAAGCTGGGCGCGTTGGCTCACACTTGTAATCCCAGCACTTTGAGAGGCCTAGACAGGTGCTCTGCTTGAGCCCAGGAGTTCAAGACCAGCCTGGGCAACATGGTGAAACTCTGTCTCTACAAAAAATACAAAAATCAGCTGGGCATGGTGACAAATGCCTGTAGTCCCAGCTACTTGGGAGGCTGAGGTGGGAGGATCAATTTAGTCTGGAAGGTTGGGGATGCAGTGAGCCATGATTGTGCCACTGAACTCCAGCCTGGGTCACACAGAGTGAGACTCTGTCAAAAAAAAAAAAGGAAGACAGAGGATTAAACATTTTTATAATATAAAAATTTACTGAGATGTTTCAAGAACTGGTCAATTACTGGTAAGAGTCAAATATTAATAAGAATTTTTGATATTTGATGATCATGGTATATCAATAATAGAATATTTTAGAAAGCATAAATACTTTGAAAAATGACTTTATAGTTTTTAAACACACGGTGAAGCTAACCTAGAGGAAGTATTTGTAATGGTAGAAAGTATTTACCAAACATATTTGTGTGAAAAAAGTTTTATAGTACAGAAGTAATACTACTGAAAATTAAAAATATTAGAGAGAGAGAGCGAGACAGAGAGCAAGAGAGAGAGAGAGAGAGAGACCTCCCTTCTGCTACAGGCATAGTTTAAGTCTTGTGTCACAAATAAAAGGATCCTCCCTAGCATATGGAGTAGTTGCCATGTCCTCCCAGGGATGGTCTGTAGCTATGTTCACCTCAGGCTCATCAAGAAGAGGTAAACTGTCAAGTATAATTTCAGTCACAGGGTGGTTTGGTTGAGACAGATTAGTGGTATGCAATCATGATAGATAGTTTATCCCAGCTCCAAACTGCCGCTTGGGAAATCTTGAACTCAAATGAACAGAGACTCAGTCATTATTAGTGTCAAAAAGGTATACAGAGACAAAATTTGGTTGGCAGCACGAAAGATGAATCAAGGCGAAAAAGTGACCAATTGCATGTTCAAAATTGAAATTGAGATGCATACTACAGTTTGCAAATACTTTACATAGCAGAAAAGTCATACATTATTAATTGTTCATTGATTAATATTTAAAACATGTTTCTGTAATGTATTTTCAAAGAGACAATATAATGACATGTATTTTCTTATTTCAAAACCTTTATTCTCAAGGTGATGCATAGTAAGGAGTACCCTTTTAGATACAGAAGTAAGATAGCAAAATGTTTTTTCAAAATTTGTATAATTTTTAGTATCTTTCCTTCAGCTAGATATTTCCAGAGATAAGACTTTTTAGAAGAAGAATTTAGTTTTATGGGATCACTTTAATATTCAAATGTCTTACAGTTTGATGACTTTCTCAGGAAGAAATCAGGATATAATAAAAGCATGAACTTAAAATGTGGAAGAACCTAATCTAAATAACTTTCCAAATATTTCCTAAACACTGAAAAATACATATTTATACACTGTAAAATACATTATTCTATTAGCAAACACAAACTTTGGTATCTTTAAATCAGACTCCCCCCCAACCAAATATCCACAAAAAGAATGTCCTCAAGTGTCAATGCCTGAAGTGATACGCTCTGACAAATCTAACAGCTCTTTCTGTGTCATTCCTAATGCACTTGTCACTCAGTATTATCCATCCTCATTAATGACAATGGGAAAGTTTATCTTGGGAACACGTTTTAAATCATCTACTCTTTACAATGGGACCATGAAATCTCTTACAAAACATGAGGCGGGAACTACTCTGACAACAAAACCCCTTCCTGGCAGCTTTATTCTTAATTCCTGTTCAAGGAGTAATCTGTTTATTATAAAATCATACAGAACAATATATTAAACAGAATTTGAAACAAGAATAGCTAGTGTGATTTTCAAGCTTACAAGTATTTTTACAACATTTTTATTAGGCTGAAAACACTACGTTGAGTTCTTTTTGTATGATTTCATGCAATCTTCTCTTCTATTCTACATTATAAACAGCTTTGAAAAGAAGTTTTGTTTTACATAATTTTAAATAATTTTCAAATGGCAAGGGCATTGGTGTTTATATAATTATTTTAAAATATAATAACTTACATTAACTTAAATAAAAACAATTACTAAGTAAAAATGTCCTCGTGTTTAAATTTCCTAACCAAAATGCCAAAATATTCCAACTACAGCATCTTATAGCTTAAAAATAATCTTACCAGGACCAACATTACTTTTAATAATATATTCACATTTTAAACTTCAGTAAGATCTTGTTTACTTGTCTAAGAAATTCCTACATTAAAAAAAAATGAATATAAGCAAGCAAGACTTCATAGCACCCACTTAAACTTACTATTTTGACTATCAATTATAGACACTGGATAGTGTGGCTAATGAACAGTTAAACTTTTTGCATATACTTCTGCTAATAAAATCAAAATATCCTTATGCCCAATATAGAAATGTATCCTTATGCCTCTCAATATTCAGTTATCAAAAGTTTAATGTTACATTTTGATTAATTTACTGTATAGTAAAAAAATCTTAAGTAGATTATAATAAAAAACTCAACAATATCACATTTAAAGTTGATTTTATAACTTTTAATAATCTGAAGTTGTTTGCGTATTCAAACATGCTACAAATGAAAACGCTGAATTTTAATATTTAAATTGTATGAAGCTACAATTCATAAAGCATTTTAATTTCAGAATTCAAAACTTTTAAGATTTCTAGTTAATGCTTTATTTTAAAAAAGGTTTCTTTAAAGGATGTTGTGCTTAAGGTTCTAAGTTAAATGTATAATAAACATCATAAAATGGTTAATTAAATTTATGTTTTATAAAAGAAATGTAAATCAAAGGAAAACTAATATATATTTATACATTACAATTGTTTCTCATATATTAGGTATTTATTATCAATCCAGTAACATTATATCAAAAATAGCAATTTATCTGTGGCTTCAGAAAGCTGAATTAGTACTAATGGTTAAGAGGTTGCTTTAGCATTTGAAAGAATCTGGTAGAGTCTGAAATGAGGTGCCTCTAAGAAAGTGAGTTCCACATGATTACAGAGAGGCTGGATGAGAAAATATGTGCACACAATGAGAAGCTGGCTTTGAAGCACTTTAAGCTCCCTTCCAATTTTAACCTTTTATGAAATCTACGTATTTTCTCGGACAGACATTAACGCAGAATGTTTGAAAAATCTAGGTATTTTCTGAAAGACATCGCATAAATTCTACAAGTGCAAATTACACAGCAAATGATTGTATGTGTTTGTTATTTTTCAAATAAAGCTTAATTTTAAGAGTATAATTATTATCACCAAATTGACAACTCTCTCAGTAAATTTTCTTTAAAGTATGTGGCTCTTTAAAGCAGGGGTTCTTCTTCATAGAACATTTTCTTTGTAAATGACGAGACAGAAAATATTTTTGGCTTCACAGGCCATAAGATCTCAACTTAGTGATGCACTGTGAAAACAGCCATAGACAAAATGATACGAATGGCTGTTACAATAAAATGTATTTTTAAAAAAAAACCCATGGAGTTGGATTTGCCCCATGGACCATAGTCTACTAACTACATGTTCTATGGCAACATGGGCATAGTTGCTTTAATATTGCCCTTTACTTACCCACTTTTACATGGACAAAAGCTTAATAACCTTTCCAATAAAATGATTGGAATGTTATAATAATTGAATGCCAAATTAATTGCTCATGTCTATAGTACTATTAAGAGTAGATCACATTTCCAAAACATCTTTACATGTACTTTTTTGTTTTTGACTGAATTACACATTAAGTCAATAACATATCTTAACGAAATGCATTCAGTTATAAATCACACACTGTAAAGCTTTTCTCCTAAATATAATTGTCCTTAATATAAATTTCTGTTTGGATCAGAATGGTTTCTCAGGAGGAAATTCTGAAGAAGCCAAACTGAAGAACTAGACTGGAATTTGTCAGCTTCGAGTGTATAATAAAGAGATCAATGGGATGATTTTTCAATAAGGATTAGTCCTAGATTCTGTTATGAAAGTGATATCAGTTACTTTACTGATAATGTGTATTTAACTAAAAGTGTAGAATACGCAAAATGTGTTAAAATTCCATTTTACATAATTATTTCATCTGTAACTCATAAGTCTCATGAACTGTTTTCAACAATAACAGCTCACTGTATTATTAGCTGATATTTTTTGAAGGTTATTTTACTTACGTAAAACTTTACAAGTATATTAAGCATCTACAGAAAACTGTATTCACACTATCAAACTATTCCGTATAATCTGAAATGATTTTTTTAATAGTCATACCCTTTTATATGTTTTGAGCAATATCAAGAGGACATTCATTCATTTATCCATTCATGCAATATTTGACGAGCACCTATATGATCAGGCAATGAACTAGGAAAGGGAGATACAATGATGAATAAAAATACCTATGTTCATAACACCTATGCTCTAAAAGAACAACATTTTCTCAAAGTTTGATACTTTATAAAAGAAATGCACGATGTTTGCCATGTACTAAAGTATGGCAAAACAAAACAAACAAAACAGTACAGAATGGATATTCAAGAGGTAAATAAAAGGCAGAGAAGATTACTTGAGTAGTGCTCTTCTTGGCTACATTTTTCATGATTGGCTTTTGGCCTTAGTATTTTTATAGACCAATCAGTCCTACAGGTTTTTAAAGGTTAATTTATCATTATTTGATTATTGATTCAAACCCACTGTTAAATTACTTTTGTTAATCCTAGAAGGTATTGTTTGAGATTGACTAGAAATTTCATTTTTTAAATAGTACACAGCAATAAAAAATATTAAGGGTGTGTGTGTTGGGGAGGGGAGTTGCTGTGTCTGAATATGCAAGTATAGAGGGAAAAATCTAGGAAGTGTTGAACAAATATATTTCATTATATTTTAAAAATTTGAGATTAAATAATGACTTGTATCTCACAAATATACATACATAACGTGTAAAATCTAAGTGTATTAAAACTGTTAAAAGAACATATTTTCTTTGTATTTAGTACAGATCATTACTAATTCATTTAGAATAGATCATCACTAATACTTTATCTGGACCACCATTTTTTTTCTAAGACTACTGAAAAGGCTATGAAATATAACTAAAATAAATCACCATCTAGTTGGATTCCTTTTTCATACTTATGCATGACAAATTTTGAATCTCAACACAGAAAAGATAGACTGTATACATCCCAACTATTTTGAAACATGCTAGTTTCATGGTAAAGGAGAGTTGAACACTATCACTGTGTTGTGTTTTGCTACACTTAAATATGGTTCATATGTTAAAAAAAACAAGTATATACATGTATATATATGTGTAATCAATTTTCCCTTAAAAGCTGTAATTATGTATTTTAATAATTTTCTATTATTATTTATGTAAAGGATATAGTCCTATTGCATTTGGTTATGATCAACGTTTTAGCAGTTTGTTTGTAAAAATATTAATAAGCTACTGTGTGCTAGCCTTTTCCTTTGCCTACTGACTACAAGATAAGTTGATCCATTTATTTACAGAATAAATAAGGGCAATCCATTTCATGCTATAGCACTGACCCTTCACAAAGATCTTGTAAATGAGTAGCCTGTTACAATACGTACAAGTGACCTTTAATTGCACCAAGAAGCTTTTTGTTACAATCTTTTTCAATGCTATACCATAGCTACAGTACAAGTTGGGAAGATATTTCTTATGTATTTGGCAGAAATATCAACAAAAAAGCCCCTGTATCAAAATATGTAAGTGGAAAGTTTGAGGCATTTAAGTCTACACTATAATATTGCCTTTTAAATAACTATTGATCAGAAAGATAAGATTTTTTTCATTCATATAATTATTCAGAAAATTAATAAACATTTCATTAATTAAAGACTTAAGAAACATAATTAAATACAACTTGGCTTTTAATAGCCTTTGGAAACAAAGATAGTTCAATCAAAATTGATTATTTTTTTGAGACAGAGTCTCGCCCTGTTGCCCAGGCTGGAGTGCAGTGGCACGATCTTGGCTCACTGTAACCTCCACCCCCTGGGTTTAAGCGATTCTCCTGCCTCAGCCTCCCAAGTAGCTGGGATTACAGGCGCCTGCCACCATGCCCAGCTAATTTTTACATTTTTAGTGGAGATGGGGTTTCACTATTTTGGTTGCCCAGGCTGGTCTCGATCTCCTGACCTCAAGTGATCCATCTGCCTCGGCCTCCCAAAGTGCTGAGATTACAGGTGTGAGCCACTGCACTGAGCCTATAATGGAAAACTTTAATTGTAGTAAAATATACGTCTCTCTTTTTATTAAATGACTATGTACTTTCAAGTTTTATTATTTGAAATGTTCAATGAAGAATCCTATACCTTAAAAAACACCCAAATAAATTCCAAATATCATTTATATTGGGCAATAATATTTGAAACAACTTTTCAATAAAGCATAAGGTCAGGTATTTCAACTGATTTACTCAAATTTTTGAATGAATGAAATATATATTTGACAGTCTGACAAGAAATTGAAGCCAAATACTAAATTTCATTAAACCCTTCATCTTGGGTATCTTATTTCTGGAAGGCTCATGCCAAAATGATTTAGTCTGATTTTCTACAACAATGGTGGGTTGACTTGACAGCACCTGACAAAACAGTTCAGTGAATTTCATGATACCAGATACAAAGAACCTAAACTGGCTACTCTATAAAATGTTCACTGTGACTTGGAGTGATGACAGTAATAAATTTGCCAAATTTTTTATTTCTACTTAAGTAAGAGAACTGCTTTACCAGTTATTGGGTTAAAGACATTCCCATTACATTCTACTTTCTCTTAATTATTTATTACGGTCCCCAATTCTACCTTTTAAAAACTAATAATTTATATTTAACATCATATTTTCTTAATGAGGAACATAATGTCTTCATATTACTAAAATGCAGAAAACTTTTTCATATTCATCAATAAATGAGGAAAATATTTTACAATCATAATATTTATTGCTTAATTTTACTTAAAGATGGTATTTAAAGAACTTCCAGCAAATCAAATTTTTTGCAAAAGCGAAAAATAGCTCTTAATATGAAAGAATCAAACCTTCATTAGAACCAGTTATGATAAAAGGGGAGGAAAAAATTAGAAATTTGAAAAAGGAATTCAGTACACCCTTATTAAAAGTTGTGTATACCTTGATTATCTCACAGGATAATTTTTGATGCTCCAAAAATAACAAATATAAAATAACTTAGAAAAATTTAAAATATAAAAAGAGGTTGATTAGGTATAAGCAAATTAATATTGGTAAAAGTACCTGAACAGAGAACTTAAGTGAGTACAATAATAATATATTGTAATTAAATTTGGCATACTTTTGGACTATATCAAAATAGTTGATAAGGAAAACTACATTTCTTTGTATATGATACTTTTTCACTTTCTTTCAGATTTAGAAATCCTGTAACAGTAAATAGTATTTTAGAGAATAGCTTTTTTTTTGCAAATTAATTGTTCCATAAAAACCCACCATACTAGAAATAAGTAAAAAATAGAATATCATCACCCTAATGTATTCACACATACATATGAATATATATATATATATATACACACACACACACACATAATAACATCATGTTATATAAGGGAGAAGCTGTGATTAATCCAATCACAACGTTATAATGTATTTTACAAAGAGTTGAAATGCAAGCTAGGGAACAGAAGAATTTTTAATATGAATGCTATATATATATACATATATTACATTAACACATTTTCTGAGATTAAAAAATCATTTTTCATTGAAGAATCCTTCAGGACAGAGGCTTTCTGGCTTACGTAATGAAGATGAGATAGCAGTACAGCTTAGGGCATGGCAGACAGTTGGTGGTTAAGAGCACAGGCTTTAGAATAAAACAGGCTTCAATTTCAGTGTCATTTCTGCCAGTTATCAGTTCTGTGACTCCAGATAAGTTAAGTTGCTTGATCTCTCTGAACCATAAGTTTCCTCATTTGTAAAGTGAAGATAATAATGTTACACGGGTAGTTGTAAGGTCTATGAAATAATGCCTTTAAGTACTTGTAGTAGTCCTAGCCCTCTGTTAAATATGTAATATAACTTATTTTTAAAAATTAATAATAATTAACAGTTTGTGAACATGTTAGCTTTCCACTGTTATTCTGCATACGGCTTCAGAAGATCTGAATTTTATCCTGGCTCTAACCACAGATGTATGACTTTGGGAAGGAAGGTTATATAACTCCTATCTATTTCTTTTTATTAAATATGTGAAATAGTATGTATGCAAGGGTTCCTACGAGGATTAAAATTAAATATAATAATGTATATGGGCCGGGTGTGGTGGCTCACGCCTGTAATCCCAGCACTTTGGGAGGCTGAGGCAGGCGAATTACAAGGTCAGGAGATTGAGACCATCCTGGCTAACATGTTGAAACCCTGTCTCTACTAAAAAAAAAAAACAAAAAAAAAACCAAAAAAAACTTAGCTGGGCGTGGTGGTGAGCGCCTGTAGTCTCAGCTACTCTCAGGAGGCTGAGGCAGGAGAATGGCATGAACCCGGGGGTGGAGGTTGCAGTGAGCTGAGATTGTGCCACTGTACTCCAGCCTGGGCACAGAGCAAGACTCCGTATCAAAAAAAAAAAAAAAAAAAAAAGCATATGAAAGCACCCAACACAATACCTAGAACAAATCAGATACCAAACACATTTTTTTAAATAAACTTACGGTAGGCATGAGTTACTTTAAAAACTGTAGGTTCACAATTTAACAAATATTTATGGAGCACCTATTACACACACGCAGGATTTAGCTGCAAATAAGATATACTATGTTCTTACTCTTATGGAGCTTACATTTTAGTGGTGAGGTCAGGGAAATAAACAAATAAACTGATGAACAATTATAAAATACATTACACTGAGAATTCAAACAGTATATGAGGATGAGTAACTTAGTGAACACTTCAGACAGGCCAGTCAGACTTCTCTAAGGAGAAGGTTGAGATAGTTAATTTACAATCCAAATGACATGAAAAGGCCTTGAAAAGATCAGAGGGATGAGGATTCTGAACATTTGCTGTGCAAAGGCACTGAGGCAGGACTAAACTTGAAATGTTTTAGATACAAAAATATCCGCAAAACTATCTACATCACAAGCTTAAGGATACTATATTTACTAAGTATTACTGTTACAGGCACCTTGGAGGATATACTAGTAAAATGCATCTTCTTACTTTCTAGGAACTTAAAAAATACATTTAAGTGAGGAAATAAAATAGCTGTGATTTGTCATCATTTTCTATTTTCTTTTTCTCTATCTTCCTTAGAGACTATAAATGACACATTATTAAAGGAAGTGTTTCAGAGAGTATCATGTAAACTGGACTAATTCTGCTATAGCAGTTCTACAAAGGCTTGAAGAAAATCTTTGAAGTACTGCAATATAATTTTCTTGGAGCCAAACCATAAAACACATATATAAATGCTTATGTCTGCAAAACTTAGGAAGAAGGGAGAAGAGATATTTTCCCCTTTGCATACTTAGACAATGCTGAGTCTGTATCCTCCTGGTCTAAAAATTGAGATAACTCCACTCACTACAGGTAACCATGGTATCTTTATGAGAGACTGTTAGTAAGATTCTAAATATTTGACTTTGCTTTGTGCAACCATCTCATTATTCAAATATATATTTTCCTTAAATTTCCTGAGTAATGTAGTTATGAATAAATAGTGCAATGTAAAATATTAGACCCTAAGTTCAATTTATAAAATGAAGATTTTTATGTAAAAATTATGGTCAAGGTGTCATATGTTGATAGTATTTCTCAAAGAAAGATGACTCATTTGATATAACTAATTACAAGTTTCATATCCTACATGTTGATGACCATACAGAAACTATAAGACATGTAACAGTCAAATATGAATCTACTCTTCCTTGCCAAATGAAGCAATGATGTTCTGCCAGCCAAACTAACAGGAAGCATGTGAAATGAACACAAAAGCAAACAGGCCTTACACTGCCTAAGGGAAAGTCAGCAAGATGGCAGTTTCAATCATTCGGAATAATACTAAAGTAGCCTTAGGCTTTTCTCAGAATGGAAACATGTCACTATTACTGCAATATTTCAACAAATCAGAATGCAGAGAAAAGAACACTTATGCAACCACATCTCAGAAGGGCACTTTACTCAACATTTAAGTGGAAAACAATTATAAAGAAATTTCAGAAAAACTGTCAGTGAACATAAATGACTCAGGGAAAAATGTTTTTTCTTTCAAAGTGCTTAATAGATTTTTCAAAAGCTTACCACTTAGAAACAATTTCCTTATATATTCTCCTTAAGGAATTATTAATGTAAAGACAAATTTATATAAAGTGATAAGTGAAAAGTCTGATATTCAGGCTGCCAGTAAGAAATGCTCATTTTTCCCCAGTATAGTACTACTACTTTGGAAGGTTTGATCAAAGGGAATAAGCTTTCACAACATTTATATAGGAAGTTAAAAAATACTTCAAATATTTTGGGAACTTACCTAATCAGTATACTTTTAGCATGTGTCTAGTCATGTAGCCATCTTTGGTCAATCATCAAAAAATCAAAGGGAAATTGGCATGACTCAACCCTAACTTTAATACCGCATGATTGTGTCGTGTAAGCTTGTTTTGTGTGAGAGCTGCTGTGGTTTTAGCAGAGAGATTAACAACCGGACCTAAGCTGGCCTCCAAACCTTGCCCTGCTGATGCCTCAAGCTCTTTGAAGTCTGACCATCATACCTGGCAAAACAACAGTGGGAACTAGGATGGTGTCAGATCTAATCAAATTGTTTGCTGCAGCATAGCTAACTATGGGGTTCACTAATTGGCCCAATTGCGGATTATACCTTTTGCTACAGATTCAAGACAATAATTTAGCTAAATGATTTTTTTTTATCTCTTCTAATTAAGATTCCAAAGTGGGAAGAAATAGGATTAGACAGATTCTCAAAACTGCGTTCTCCTTAAGGTGGTATGCACTTTTGATAGGTTAACTATGGCATGTGAAATATATAAAGTATAGTAAGTATTAAACCAACTTCTGGAGATTCTGTGAAACCTATGTAATGCTATTATATACTGATATCACTTGAGAATAAAAGCATAAATATGAGAATGATAATATAATGAATATATCAAAATGTACACATGTAAAAAAATTACATTTCCATTGTTAAAAAATGTTAATTTGGTTTATTTTTGACAAGTGATTTAATCTAAATGAATAGATGCCTATATTCAACTTTGATTTTTTTTTTCTTTCTGCTAGGTGCAGTGTATCTAGGAATAAAAGTTAGTTGAAATAACAAACAATATTTGTAGTATATTGGACTACAGCCCATGATGCTACAACTTAACAAGGCTCCCAAGCCAGACATTCATATTTCCATTATTTTATTATAGTAACATAATTGTGAGTTGACAAGCAAGTTAACCATCCCTCTCCCCATCTCTAGATATAGTAAACATATTCAACGTTCTACTTCTCATTTAAAAACTGGAAAGGCTGCTGAAAATAAGCATAGGGAATAAAGTAAATCTAGGACCAAAGATATCATGAAATACTCCAAATTATTACACATTATCATAGCCACTAGCACTCCTTAGTTTGTAAGAGTTTATGCTTTTCCAATATGTAAATAATAATCCTATTGAATAATCCTACTGAATAGTACCAAGTTATATGGCAATATAATTATAAATCTAATTTATATTGGTTCTATTCTAGTCTTAATACTTGAGAATAAATCTATTACATGAGTATATCAACAATAATAGCTACTTAATAAAAACTGATTGGTCAATTATTTTGTTGAGAATAAGTTCTTGGTGACTGGAGAGGTACTGAGGTCCTATTCTGAATTAGGGACAAAGTATGATAAGACAATCTCGAGTAAACATGATTTACTTTGACACTCTACTCTCAATATTCATTTAGTTTATGAGGCCCACAAAGATACACTATTTATGATAATTACTATTTTTTTGACCAATTACAGCCTACACAAGTAGTGTTAATCTTTATATTGAAAATTTGTAGTAAATACCGTAAGTCTTCTGTATATTTAAATGTTAATCCAGTTACTGTACTCTCTGACTTGAACTTAGAAACACTGAATCTTTGAGCTGGAAAACTGTCCCATTACCAAAGTGGAAACTCTCTTTGTAAAAACCTTAATGGATGGTGCAACTAATGTAATAATACATTATTATCATTTATATTAATTTTATGACTAGAATGTGCTACAATATGATCGAGCTCAAAATACAAAATCAAAACAGCAAAATATTATTAAGTGCAAGTGAAAATGTTGCATTTATGTCATCAAATATGCAGCCACATTTCAAATTCTGCCAAATCTTACTTGTTTATGTACTATAATTACATCATAATTACTAAAGAAAAAACTGGTTAATGATAGCCTGATATTAAAGAAGCAAAAATTACAGAAGCTAAGAAATGCAAGTTTAACCAGTTATTTTAGCTTGGAAGTGATGCTATGTATTCAAGTTATCTTACACATAACTAAGAAGACAGTGTGTACAGGTCACTTGACTGGTGGAGCTTATATAATATTTATAGCTATATTATTTGCACTATTTTAAAAAGCCCATTCATAATTTATCTATATTATATACATTTAAGCAAAGATTTTATACCTATTAAGTAAATAACCCTGTTCTTGATTCTTAGATACAAAGATGAAAAACACACCATTTATGTGTATTGAATCTATGATTATATCTTAGTAAAGCTTTTGTTTAAAATGTTTAAACACTATATAAAAGTATAAATAAGTTAGTATAGTACTTGCTACTTAACAAAGGCTCAACAAATGTTTGCGGTTATTAAATGGAGGTTAGGCAAGGTTAGGTAAATTTGATCTGGTTAAGATCAAGGAATAAGTAGCATACAATGGTTAATCACATATGCCATACTGTTCCTATGTATCGCTTATAAGAATCATCAATTTTCAAAGAATTGGAAAGCGATTTCTTTTAACCTGAAATCATGGTTTAAACTTTCACTTTTACTTATCTAGAATGCATGTCAGGATTTTAGTGCAATTAGTATGGATATGATTCTGCTATGGTTTTTGTAGAGGGGCTAATTTATAGAGCTTTGTAGTTACAGGTATCAGCAAAAATTTTTACTCTGATTAGATAAATATTTTCACTTGAATCTGGACAATACCAACACACACTCTGAGAAGGAAGAAATATTCCTTTGCTTTCTCCAAATCACTCAAAGAAATTAGAGACTATGAGTTAAAGCTGCTCTAACTGTTAGAGGCCTTTGGTAGCTGCTAGTAAAAAGATAATCAGTTTTCATACATATAAAGGGCAATGACTTAACAAATCAAAAAGGTGCCCTAAAAATAGAGATGAGAGTGCTTGCCTGCTTCTTTTGCCCCATGTTTCCAACCTTGCCCCCTTTTGAGACATGTGACTGACAGTAAATTCCAACATGTAACAAATTTGCCTGTGGAATTGGAAATGTTATTTCGGCTTTCCCTGCTAAACTACCTTTCACTTCTGAAAGTGAGACTCTGATTCAATGCCTGATTCAATGTCAGATTCAACTATCTTTGACTTCAAAAAGTAAGACTCAGATTCAATAGACTATTTTAGTCTCAGACTTTACAGGCTAGCAAGGTTACATTTTATTTTTAAAAAAGTATCAGGACATTTAAAAAGAACATTTATTTGTTGTGAGTATTAAAACAGTAGCATTTGCTCGATTATTTTACCCTCAATAAAGGAATCCTTGAACTAGTTACTTTCAGGTCATTTCTACTCCTGTTTCTAGTTTCTTTAATATATTACCAAGACTTACTATCTGTTTGGATATGCATTTTAGAATGTACGATGCTACATTTAAAACATTTTAGGTGAACCACATGATTTTATTGTATTCTAATCATACTTATATATGTACTTCTATTTGGTTTGTTTGATTCCTTAGTTTTTATTTTTTCTAATCACTAAATTGAATATTATGGCATAAGTAATTTAGAATGTATATATTTATATTAAAATAACAAAAAAACTCAAAAAAACCTTAAGTGATTAGGTTATTAGCCAAAAAGGTACCGTGTTTGATTATATAGAATTCTCAGAAACAACAGTCTATTTGTATTTTGTTTTCAAATATTGCTTCTAAACCACAGGTTGACCAATTATAATGATTCTTAGTTTAGCATAGTGGGAACAAGAGAGAAAATGAAACAGAAACCTGTGTGATTAATAAAAGATCTTTCATCAGCTCTGATGGTGAAGTGCAGTTACCATTAGAACCTAAAGTGGGACCTCTCCTCTCAGAGAGGCCTCTGAGAGGAGAGGTCCCACTTGACATCATGTAAGTTCTTTATTTTTCTCTTTCCCTCAATTCCCAATAAGACTCAATGAGACAGAGAAAGAGAAAGTCATAAACATGATTCACATTGCTGTACTACTTTCTTCTCTGGGTACAATATTTACTTTCACAGGGGAATCATCTTGCTTAGTTTGTATGGTAATAGAAATGATATATCAGATGTCATTGTTAGAATACTGATTTTGGGGAAAAGGTGCCACATGGAGAGAAAAAACTTACGTCTTCCATTAAAAATATAAATTCATAAGAAAATGATAAGCATGCTTTCCTTGTGACACTAAACTATAACTGTACCCTTCTCAACGTTTTAAGCAATATTATGGTACATTACTCAGTATTCTGTCAGAAAAGCTGAAACAATGTTTGAACAATTACAGTGTTGGGTTCCACTTCAATGGTTTCTTTTGAGAACTAAAGCAAATTAGCTCAAGAATCACCATTTCTACACTCTCGCTCTTTTGGCTTTAAGTGGCTTTTGAAGGGAGTGTCCCCAGATGAGAAACTTCTAACACTCCTGCAGAGATGACCTGCTTGAAGAACTGGCTGCCTGATTAACTATTAACTGCTCTCAATAGGATTAGATAATTAAGGACATTGATGACCATTAATTAGGAGGAGGGCACATTAATTTGTCACTGGATAGGGTCCTTACAATGATTTACAGGTTAGTGCTACTTGCAAATGTGAAGGGAAAGAGAAAAAGAGAGAGAACCATTAAGTTACCTTATCAAGTGGCCAGCTTAAAGAGGGCAGAGGGTCAAAAAAGGGCCAAAGTGGTCACTTAAGGGTGAAGTCCCAAACACCAAAGCAGTGCCAAGCCACATTGACCATCATTTGGTGATGAAGTTAAAAATATGCTAATTTATTGGTGGCAATTCTCTTTTTTTATGGTTTCAAGCAGTTAAGACAAGTGGCCTGCTTAGGAGCTTTTCATTTGAAAAGAGATTAAACAAAATGGTTTGTCAAGGCTGCTTGGCTGTTTTATGTCTTTGTTAAAAAAAAATTGCGCCGACTATACTGATAACTATCACATCACCCAAAAGCCATCTCTCTCTAAGCATTTACTTTGTTAATAAATACATCAATTTTAATTGCTTAATAGTTCTCTGTTCATTTGCTCTTTAGCAAGATTAAGTTGAAATAAATCTTTTGTCCTACTACTTTCTGTCACCATTGCCTACGTAAGGGTCACAAAAAAAGTTGCAGTGTCTTAGAAAATGTACTTAAAGACACTAGTGTAAATTATAATTTGTTTAGTTCCACAAGAGGAAAGGTAATTTCACTAACAGTAAAGAAAAATGCTTTTAAAATGTAGATAAGAATCCTCTTAGCCACAGACAATTATGGGTAACATTCACATTCCACACCCAAGTAAGCACAGCTCATTAACATTTAATTAAATATGCTTTTGAAAGCCATGGAAATATGCATATCATATTTATTATGTAAGTTTGGAGCTTACTTTTAATAGATATTCAAAAGAAAATCATCTTTGCCATACTTGATATATTGTAAAAATAAAACAATAGTCTAAAATATTATTCTGTTATATCAGAAGAACTTAATAATATTTAGCATAAAACATGTCCTAAGAATTTCATTAAATAAGTGAAAATAAAAATAAAATAAAGTAAAAATAAGTTAAAAATAACTTTACCTCAAGACTGTAAACTAAAACATAAAAATTCTCTTACCTCAATGGTGAACAGCTTCCTTTTTAACTTAAAAGCTAAGTCTTTGACATCTGATTCATCACAGATCAAGTTATTAAGCCGAGGAATCTGCCGTATATGAATCAAGCCTTGTGGAAAGGAAATTAAAAGAAAAAAAAATTAAACATTGTCATCGGATGCATAAATTAAATAGTCTTACAGCAGAATCCTGTAAATTTACACACAAGCATCCTCCCCTTTTAAAACTGGAGCTTACTACCAGGAGCAATGAAGCAAATGGTGTGATTATACTCAAGTAATCAAGCAGAATAAGATAAACAGAAATCCTTGTGCGACGAAAACTAATTGCACTTTGGTACAGAAGTACAGATGTAAAGAGGGATCTTAATACTTGTCAAAACTACAGCTGGTTTGTGTGTGATTTTCTCTTGTATTTACAGTAAGCAAATATGGCTATCACCTTGCATGCTGCCCACGGCACCACTGAGTGATCTTTATTTTATTAAATGCACCACTAAGCAGCCAGCAAAACAAGGCTTATAGGTTACTGATAACCAGTGAAGCACTCATGAAAAGTATTTCATTTTGTACCTTATTAATGACTTGAACAAACCATTGAAGAAAAGTACATTTCAGGGTACACTCTAGGACCAAACATTAACCCCTGTGCCATCCCAAGACACTCATATCTATGGCATGTTAGACCTTTATGTAGCTGCTACAAGCTTTGCAACAGTGCTAGGTAAACCATGAGCTTTGGCCTCTTGTCAATAGAAACACTTGCTAATTTTTTCTGACAAGGGCACTGGATGGCTTTTGTGCAGCCTAATGTAGTTTCTGACTAAACTAGGGGTCATTTCCCACAGATGAAGACATGGAAGGTTCTTCACTACATCTTTCTGCCTGATTCAGCTCATATTTAAAAATTAACATCCCGAGGACACTGACCCAAAACATGGGGAGGAAAGGCAAATTATAGATTTGAACAAAGAGACAAATCTTACTTACAGAATTGCTTCTCTAGTACAAGGTTTTGTAAGTATGTTTAAATGCTTAATAATGCATCTATTAGTCTTAGCTTAAACCTTTAAAAGTACTTAGCTTGAGAAATGGCCTCTTCAAAAATAATTAACTAAAATACCTGACAATTTTTCAAACAAAAATGTAAAAGGTGTTTCAAGAAGACAGTTTTTAGCTACAAATTAAGACTATCTCATACATATTATTTAGTAAAATATATTTATTAGAAATAGGCACACCACACTTTTATTTGCACATTTCTTATTTTAACCTTAAATGTGCTTGCTTAGCTATCAAGAGGCCTTACAGAATAAATTAATAAGGTCCTCCTTATTAACAGAAAGCATACTAGTCTTTAGAACCACTCATTACTGTGTGGAAAATAATTTATCAATTCAGAGATTTTTGCACAAAGAATCATAGCCTTTCAACCTTTGAAATATTTTAATCAAAATAGTATTTTTCAGAACATAAAATATTTTACAAAATGCATAAGCTCATAATATTTGTCTTACAAAATCTGGTAGCAGGCTTCAAAGAAGCTACTCAGTCTTTAGAGGTTTCCATAGAAGTATGGTAGCTCCATAATAATGGTAGCAATAATTTGTATATACTAAGAATAATAGGTAAAAATCTGTTATTCACTGCATTCTATATTTGGTTTAGACCTATAATACTTAGACCTAACTACTACATTTTTACTATTCATATAGTTCTACATAAGACTCTTTGTTAAAAAGAATCCCCAAATTAACCAAATGACTACAATATTACTAAAGGTAAAAAAAAAAAAAGTAGAAAGTCTGATGAATTCACCTGTGTTTATATCAAGGTGGCAATATTTTATAATTTGTTCATAACTCAAACTAACAAGAAAATGAGTAAACAGAGAAAAGTTCAAATATAATGAAAGATCTTCTCTTTCTGAAAATGTAATTGACTAAGAATCTGTAAATATAATCCAGTATGTATCTTATCATACGGCTAGGCTTTGTAAAGTATAAACTGCTTTAGAAAACTGTCATTATTAGAATACGGTATTTATTTCAAACATGGCTAGTAAGTATGACTGATTACACGGCTACCCTAAGACACTAGGACAACAAAATATACACCTGATTCAGCCATGCCTTAATACTTGGGTTTGACTCCTTTCAGTTATTATAGTCTATAGTCTTAATGTAATTGGGTAATAAGCTGCATGGAAGACTGGACAGGAATGGAAAACATTTAACAGGTGTATTGTAAAATTTATACTCCTTGACTGTATATATTTGGATTGAACAGGATGCTTCCAGGTAACCTAAAAGCAGCCTACTCATGCTCTTCTCATTATGAAGGTTCTACTTACCATGATAATCCTTATACAATGGATTGGTTTCTCTCTCACAACCAATAAATGATTCCAGACCAATTACTGTATCTGACAAGTTTGTGACACGGGCAATAATGGCTTTATTCTGCAAAACATGGAAACAAAACAGTAACGTTAAATGTTATATTAATAATATAATATCTGTAAAATATCACTATGCCATCTCATGAAAAACTATAGTGGAGATAGACTATCAACAGAGAAATACCTTAAAAGTTAAAGCTACTATAGGCAGAAAACTGGATGGAAATATGTCCTTAATTGAAAATGCTGGCCCATGTAGTCACGCTATTCTAATTTGAAGAACTGAAGGGAAAACATAAATTGGTAGAAGATATAAATTGATTAGTTCTGGTAGAGAACATAAATTGATTATTTTTCACTTGTATTAAGGAACAGGACTACCTTTATTCTCATACATGATTATTTTTCAAATTACTTCATTCAATGCCCATTGGAAAATCTGTCAGACAGCAGGATTAAGAAGCAGTAGATGGTACAGCATAAAGTATAGGGCAAGAGTCTCACTGTTGTCTGTCAGCTGGGACAAGGTCCCAGCCCTATAACAGCTGAGGTCCTCTGTGACATATTAGAAACAGGGAAAGGACCAGCTAAGAGATTGCAACATGGCTAGCTATGGAGTCTTCTGTTTTCTCTTTCCAGATGCTGCCACTTGGCTCTGGGATAATAATAAAGGGAAAGAAAAGATGGTAGATGACTAACATTTAGACCAGTAGCCTATCCTTTATTTCTCGACACAATCTGAGATGAACTGAAATACTGCTAAATACATTTTAATAAATGTCACATTTTGCCAGATCAAAACAATAGGTTAATATGTTTACAAACATAGTATGTCCAGTTATTAAGTAGTAAAAGTTCTAAAATACTGAGAATCTCCTGGCTGTAAAAATATAATCATCAAATATCTGGTAGGGTTTTAAAAAAAATTCTTTAATTACTGGAAATCGAGTATTCCTTTTAGCCCCTGACAGAGTGGTAGATCAGAAAACTGTGATTATATGCTATGATGTCTTAGACAATTTTTTTGCTTAGCAGATCTAGATAAGTTGAAAATGTTTTTTGTAAAATTTTGCAATTTTGAAACTCTCATTTTATACAATGGTAATGCCCACCAGTTTAAAACTAATCTTTGAAGAAGAGAATGGGAAATACAAAACAGTCAAGAAAATTTATCAGCCTGCTATATCCCCTGTTAGAAAGAGGTCAAATATAAGAAAAGATTTTCATTTTCTGGAAACATGATTACAACTGAGCTTACTAATATTCTTGTTTCTTAAGTCCCTTTATAAAGATGGCATAAGAATGGAAAATTAAAGAGGGCTGGTCAATGTTACCTGACTTGGTATTATGAAACACACAGTAGCCTGTGTCACCAAACATTCTGTTGAAATGACTGGTTAACTCACACCTAGGGCAGTACTTGAAACTCCTTCATAAGTTGGAATGTGTGTTATATAAAGAATGTTTCTACATTATATAAAGAACGTTTCAGCTTTTGGATCAGTGTTGTTAAAAAGAATTAGTAAAAATAATTATTCTTAATTGTCTTTAATATGTTCAATCACGTGGGCACACTAAGTACAGAAAAACATAATTTGGAAATGCCTATTTTTTTCTAAGGCAATTTTTCATTCAATGGTGAGAAAATAATCCAGATTGATTCCTTACTTTCAGTTCTGTGCCACAGGGGATGGTCCTACTCCAGGAATAACAGGGGCTTCAGAGGCCATAAACATGTTCCTCTCAATATTTCTTTAGCCAAAGACCATTATATCAAACTCATCCAGGTTGGGTTTCAGCCAGTTATTCTTCACCCAAACAAAAATGTCTGCCAGACATTCCAACAGCTGGGATACAGTTCACAATGAGTCAACTTGAAAATGATTCATTGTGCTGAGTATTGAACAATGTTGGGGTGGGGGTGGGGTGTGGCTGGGTTGATAGTAAAGGGTGAGAACAAGTGGGAGATGAAGAATAACCATGTGGTTCCCTCATTAAGAAGAATCATGGATAATAACCAGCAGGCTCTTATCATTTCATTTTTAGGATAAACTCAACTGGGAAGAGTACTCCTGTCATGGACCCTCAGATGAACAGGCATTTATAAAGGCTACTGACAATATTTCTTAATCAAAAGGTCAGATTTCCTTTTATCTATAAATAAAAGACTAAGCCTTTGTATCTAAATATCTGAATCTAAAATGATATAAGTTAATTTTTGTTAGAACTCATCTATTCAAGATTTAAGTGATATAAACTAGGACTTTCTCAATTATATGAATAATAGAAATTACAAAGTTTAAAGATGAGATAAATTTTCATTCTGATAGTACATAAGCAAGGTACTGTGTATTTAAATTGTCAACCTGACATTTGCTTATTTCAAAGAGGATTCACTTCTTTCATTTAATCTTAACATTTACTAATAAACCATTTTATATAATATTATGTTTATCAACTTCATAAGTCTTTTAAAGGTAGTTTGTGGGAGACTTAAAAAAATCAGTTATCCACTTTAAAAGGGAAAACTAGTGAATTCTAAGTAAAAAATATGTACAGCCTAGATTTCAAAATTTTCCAGAAACTCATTCATGTATTTCATTTATTTCTAAGTTTCACAGGTTTGCATCATACTTACTAATTATAAACTAAAGTCTATTGAAAAAACCTTCATAAAGTATTCGTACAAGAATAACTGTTAATCATACTATTACCATAAAATTAGTTATATAGTTTCACAGTGATCTTACTGCTTTCTGCACATTTATTTTGCAAAATTGTTTGCATAATGTGGCAGACCAGATTAATTGTGAAAGTTGTGGGGATATCTGAAAAACACTTACAGAATAAAAAGCAATGGAAATTATATAAGAATAACATCTAAGGTTCTGACTGAGAAAATGTTTGTATTTACTATAAACTTATTCAACCTTCTAGTTATGTGTAGGAGCATAAAAGACATTTGGGCTTATAAACTTACATGTGTTTTAAAAAGCTAAAAAAATTGTTATAGATTACTTCTGCACCTCCAAGCTTCATAAGGAATATGATCTATTGATGTAATCTTACCTTAAAACCATTCTTGTCAAAAGGTCTTTCAAATAATAATATTAATACTAAACAGTCTTTTAGATAAAAGCAGGTGAATTTACTTAGAAGAATCTAAAATTAACAGCTTAAAAAACCCATAAAAGCATAATAATCACAATTCACTTTAGCAGGAATACACTATGGATAATAAATTGTCATAATATAACCAGCAGTGTTCAGAAAGCTTTAGCATGATGATCTGAGGACAGGCCTTGAATCTGGGAATATCCACATTCTCATCTTAACAGATTCTAAGTGTTTTTATGTTATTAGCCAAGATGTAAAACCCCTTTGGTCTTCGGTATATTAATAGATAGAAATGGACAAGTAGAGGTATTCATACATCAATTACTTAAATTTGAACATAATCTTTGCATTAATTTTGAAGTTGTTACAATACAGTTTCCAATGTGGAACATTTCAGTAAGGACATTCAGAATTCACCAATCTGGGCAAATTAATGCTTATGGTGTATGTATGGTATAATGACATCACCCAAGTATGTACAGTGATATTGCCCCCCTCCTCCTTGCCCATCTGGATGTGAAAACGTAGGATGGCTCAAAAATCCTTCTTATCCTAGACAAATCTCCCTGTGCTCCTGGGTGAAAGTTGTCAGCTCTGGACAGTAGCCAAGACATGACTAGGAGGGAAGCCAGAAGAGAGGAAAGCCAGTGTCCAGGAGTTTTAAGAGTTTGCTGGCAATCTCAAATAGCATTGTATTAAGTTACATAAAGGGCTCTTAAAGTTTTCTGTTGCAACATAATTTAATTAATCATTTAAATTTAAAATACGTCAAACGGTGTTGCAAATAAGCAAAGCAAATCAGATTGTCCAATCTTCTGCCTTTGTATTTCAATTTTAATTTCAAAAAAAACCTTCAGAGCATTTGTTTTGACTGTTTTCTGTTTGGTTTCATAGAATGCTTCTTGTTTGCCATTATACAATGGTAATACATTTTTTATTAGGATACAACAAATCTGTTAAATGGATTTTAAATTAAGGAAGATTAATTTAATGCTCCCTTTCCATTCAAAGTTCTTAAAGTCAAAACTATAAATTTTGTTAAGAGATAAAAATTTAATCACTGCCATTTAAAGCTCCCACAATTTTCTAATAAAAATAGTTCAGATACCTATTTAGAGTTAGTTACCAAGTAACAATCAGAATACCTTAAACTCTCAATATTTCTTTATTTTCCCAGACCTAATTATCTCAACAATATAAAAGATGTAATTTGTACCAATACAAATATATTTCCAGAAGAAATTTTAGTAAGAGGATTAAGAAGTAATTAACCAATAACTGAATTATCAAGAAGCTTGAAAGGAATAAACCAATCAACATAAAGCATTTATGCAACGCCTCAAGTAAGAGCAAGTTCTTCAGTTACTCTATACTATTTGAGAAAGACAGCAAAAATAATATGAAAGGAAGAGCTCTCATTTGAGTATGGCACAAATATCAGATTTGGGGCTATAATAGCCTGAAAGCACTATTAAGTTAATGTTAAAGACTTAGAGAAATATTTAAGTTACTTTATGTTTGACCATAATACATGATGTAGTGGGTGTGTGTTGGGAGAGAGCGGGGAGGGAAATCCCCACAATAAAAGCAAGTATGTCATAATCAACAGCTCAATTTATAACAACATTTTCTGAAAAATGATGTGCATAGAACACGAATATAGTAGAACTTAAGACCTTTCTTTGTTACATAATCCAAAAATAAGCTTGGATCCAAGGATAAATCTGGGGATATTTAATGAGACATTTATTTTTCCATGCTTATTAGGTTTTCCATTCTACAGAAATCAAGACTATGAAATAATAAAATTATTTATACTACATTTATAACTTTTTACAAACTTGCCCCACTTCCTCCAGAATTGTCACTTGCTTCTGTGGATTAGATTTTTATTTTATTAAAAAATATTTGATAGTGGGAAAATAATTCTGTTTATAATTATGAGATTTAGAATATTTGTAATAAACTGATGAAGGTATTAGATTATATCTTTCCAGATTTAACACTGAACTTGAAGTCAAGGTTAATTTTAGAATACAGAGGAACTTTTGTAAATTAAAAAAATTCTAAATGTAACATTCTCTGCCTAGCATCACATAGTAATATTCACATAGGAAAACTGTAAAACAAACATATTTTGGTTCTTTATCCTAAAGCTCAAAACGTATCCATGAAGAGGCTAGTGGCAAATATTCCTAACCTCGACGGTGAAAGAAATTGCTAAGATATCAAAATTTACTAGGAATATGTAATAGAGCCACAACTCTTTGTGCTTTCTACATGGTCAAATACTCAATATTCTAAATTTTGATTTGAAAATGGTGGTTCCTTATAATTGAGACTTTTTAAAGAATACATCATTTTACTTTCATAAATATTGTTTATATTATATTTACACTGGCTTCAAATATTCAAATAAACATACTTTGCAGAACATTTATTTATATTAATTTTGTTTCTTTTTCAGTAAGTTATTCTATAAAACATTAAAAAAACTTACATATTCTGAAAAGTCTCAGAAATGGGATGAGCAAAATACTGAAATGAACAGGCTGGACAGAATAATAGTATAGTATTCAAAATTAATTATAGGCATTTTTCTTAACTATACGTCTAGTTTTGTATTAAGAAATCTACCCACAGAAAAATTTGTGTTTCATGATTGAAAATGTTTTATGGGAAACTTCCTAAATCAGAATTTTTTTTTTTTAGTACTTTAATACTTGAAACCCTAAAATGCAATTCACAGATGTCCAAAAGCTCACGCCCTGCCTGGAAAAACAATTGCTAATATCCAAATATCAAACAGAGCATCCAGCTGATGTTTGTGATGCAGTAGCAGGTTAAAGATACTAAAGTTTAAAATCAGCTTAGAATAATCCCATATTGAATACAAAATTATAGCCTGTCATCAGGAGCAGGTTGACGGAGCCAGGTCCAGATGGGAGACTGGCTGGGAAAAAGGCTGAGGCAGGTGGGAAAATGATGGGAACCTGACGGAAGACAGGACTACTCCCTCTGCTGGCAAGGTCCTCACCTGCTTGAATTTTTAACAAATGACTAGCTTTTCTTTAATTATTTAAGATATTATCAATAAATTATGTAAGGTCCCCCCCTTTCAGTCTGCACACTTTCACACTCAGGGTGTCTTATTTTCACTAGATTAATTTTGCAAAAATATAAGGATCCAATGTTTCACCAGGAGGTCGAATTATTTATCTTATAATTTAAGTGTACCATAAACATAAAATATAGCATTATTTTTATAATATAAGGCCTTTAAAAATTAAGAATGCCTGTGAATTATGTTTGTTGATATATATACTTTCCTGAAGAAAAAAAATTCTTGGGCTACAGACTTCACAATCTCTTTCTCAGGCTCTGCATAATGCCCCGTAATGAAATAATATAGAAATGAACCATATAAATCAACTATACAGGGAACAAGGAAACAGCATGTCACAGCAAAACAGCATAGATGTACAGCGCCAAACCTATCTGATAATCTAATGATCTGAGTTTACAGATATTATGTACTAATATGTAAGAAATTAAGAACTAATGTTTACACAAAAAATTTGCTAAATTTTACAGAAAAATTATTCAATATTTGATTTTCAATGTAAGTTAATAGCTGCAGCAAAAACATTTAGTAAAAATCTGTTCTAAGATTTTGGCCTACAACCAGAAGCTCCCAGAACAGGAGGGATCAGCTTTTTCACCCACTGTTCTCATCTGAATCCTGGCTTAAAAGCTATTCCAGCTCCCAGCTTTCCAGAAGGCTCCATCCCAGGAATCCTTGCCTGCCATTTGGTTTGCTGATTTTAATCTCTCAGGACTTTCTTACAGTGGCTCTACTATGCTGAACTGGCACTTGCTTCTAGAAGTGAGTTATTATTAAACCTGTAGGTCAATTGTGGCACTAACAACTCTTTGGAAGCTTTCAGCCACAGTGTACAATTTGCTAGTCTAATTAAATATTAATTCTAAGTGTTACATTTTGTGGCTAAGAGCTTTTATTTTCTATCATCAGCCTGGAAGAAAAAGAGATTACAAGGCTAATTTAATCTCTCCCCTGTCCTTCCCAACATTAAAGATTAACTACATAGGATGCGAAAATATTATTAAAGAAGCAAGAACTCTTCATATAGCAATAATAATGTAATTAATAGCAAAGGGCTAAAACATAACGCTAGGACATAATATCTCACCTGGTACTTAAACAGCTTTAAATTATAATTGTTTACAAGCATGTTTGGTCTCAACATTAAGAAATAAGTATCACTTATTTTTGATGACGTTAATCTTTCTTTAAGGGAAAGCATGCATCCAAGTATATAAACAGGAAAAACTCAAAACTCATGTTTTCTCACAGGTATTTTTCAGATAGCTTACAATGCCAAAGAAAAAAAGTTTAGTAATTTTATTTGTAAAATAAATGAAAAATTAAATAAAGTTGTACTTGTTTTCTATACACAAAAAGTGATATAGAAGATAGTTTATGATAAAAATAATGTAAAAGATCATTTCTCCTCTTTTTCTCCTACCATATTCATGTAGCTTGAACACACAGGGCCCCCCACTCCCCCTTCTGCTCCCAGAACAGTTGTGTCCATCCTTGGACACTGGGCATTATAAAGACGATGCAGTCCAGTAGCCAAAGATTCCATATGTCCAAACAGATGACTCAATCTCCATACCGCGATGAGACATTTCACTATTTATATCATTGATACATTTGAAAAGTTTGGCCCTAAATAGCCCTTTAGCTAATAACTACTGCCATTATAGGAACTACAGAATGAACAACAATATGAACAAGAACATCACAAAGTTATTTTAGAGAAACCAAAAATATTTTAAACCAATTTTTTTTTTATGGCTTACTGAATATGCTTTGGTTAGATTAAGTGTAATGAAAGGTTTCTGAATCGTACTTCTCTTTTAAAGATGAAAATGAACCCTACTGACAATTTAAAATATATCCTGTTCTTATTCAATATGCATATTTACACGAAGACAAAATTATACATATACTACTACGCTCAATATAGGAAGAACTTTACAGGTAATTTAAAGTTTGTGTATTAGAGTTTATTTGTGTAAAGAGTTTCAATCATCCTTGCCCAAAAAAGTAAATTAAATATATATGTATAATGCATACAAGCTATGATGTGATTTTAAAAATTAACCAGTTATCAGCATGTGTAGTCTGAAACAGAAAAAAAAGCGGGAGCTATAAGAATTCAAAGTTTATGGTAGAAGGATTGAAATACAGTTAGACTATTTGTTATTTTAAAGAAAAACAGATTCTGTTTACAACTTACTATACTGACACAAAGTCACTGAAATTTGATAAATATGATGTAAAACTGAAATGGGTATACTGTAATTTAGTTCATTTTAAAAACTGCTTCTTTTAAAACTCTTAAATATGTAAATTTCTTATAATCAATTTCAGAGTAGTTAAGAAGATCTGAAAACATTAAAGGCAGATTCTCAGTTGAGAATATCCTGATTAAGAAAAGAATTCATAAAAAAATGACACTCTGAATATCTGGCTTTATCCTTTAGTAATTGTAGCTATGATCAAGAGATTAATCTGTAATTTTCATCCTTAAATATCCTTCTTAATAAAGTGCATTTAAAAAGATCACTTGAAATAAAGTTATATGACTGAAGGTGGTGTTATGTTCATATCAACAATTAGATAAAAAATATTTTCCAAAATTTTATAGCTGTAAACTCACAAAAGTATATTTTTCTTCACCATGCAATTATTCTTAGTTCTTGTTTTAAGAATAAAAGATTTCACACTGAGAGAAATTCACAAGGCCACTGGAGTCCACATTTCATAATCCCATATTAGTGGTTAGTTCTAAAGCGGTCCATTGCTTGACTTAAGAGTTTAGCTGCTAAAATACTCAGCATGAACAAAAAAGTTTATGGATGTGAAAAGGTTTGCTCTCAATTTCTCTATATAGAAACATACTGTATCATTCACTTCAGTGGGTTCAAAGCTCTAATACATTAATGTTATAGAAGATGAATTTGAAAACACATCAATTAAAATAATACACTAAATATCATTCATTTTTCAGGAGACATATTTTAACGAGGCCCTTTCTCCCTCCTTTTCATCAGAAAATGAATTTTCCTTGGTATAAGCTAACATGCTAGTAATAGTTTCTTCAATGAGATAGCTGGGAAAAAATTCTACAGATCAAATTATTACAAAACAGTGGGTATATGATAAAAATTGAATAAGGCTATTAATTCACCAAGCGCCAATGATGACAAATGAAAATATGCTATAGGCTCATTTCAAATCTGAAATGTGATTGAACAAAGGAAAGCTAAATAGTTTACCAACTACTGTTCTCTAGACAAGTACATTAAACTCTGGCAATACTTAAAATTATTATACAATGAAAAAACATAAGGACATATTCTATGATCCAGAATGTCAAAGGAGTTTTCATTCTTGCATTATTGTACTTAGGGAGAGGTTTATCAAGTTGTTGTTTATATTTAAAAATTCCTTAAAAGTGTAGACTATGACAGCTTGAATAAAGACTAACAATAAGTAAATTTTCTTTTTGAAAAAAAATGCTATGAGAACAGTATAAGGTAACTTTCTCCATTTCTAATTTTAATTAGTTTAAGTGTTTACATGTTTAGTTTAAGTGTTGTAATTTAATTTAGTTTAATTAGTTTAAGTGTTTCAATATTTATTTGCTGACAATTTTAAGTAAAAATGCCTTAAAAAATACAAATCAAAAACAACTTGCCACAGATTATACTTAAAAATGCATAAACTAGGAGAAATTTATTTTCTTTTCACTTCACTAATAAAATCATCATAAGGCACAAAACTAAGTTTCTATTTCCAAAAAGAATAAATGCTATTGGTCACCATTTTCTTCAAGCACAAAACTGTTACTGGGAATCAAAAATAAAATTAATTATTTTCAAAAGCCACAAAATGTTTGTATAATTTGGAGGTGGATGACAAATTTTGCTAGTGGTAAGCCAATTCCCATTTATAGACCAACAAATTACTGTTTCATATCTTGCTAGATATGGAAGTCAAACAGTATTCTATTGTAACTGCTTTAAAGCTACCACTTTGCAAAAGAAAATGATAACTCATCAAAAAGTTTCAAAGGGTACAAAAACATTTCTGTTTCTAACAGTAAAAGGTGGACAAAGCAGCAGAACGTTGAGTGTAGCTGAAATATAATAACCTTTAACATGGGTATTTACACCAAAGTTTTAAAAAGTTGCAATATTCTCATAATTACAATAATATGTGGGAAGAGTTTAAAGATAGTGTTTTAGTTCCTTTTCTTAGACGTAACCTTTTCTCTTTTTTTTTCTTTCAATCCACCACAACCTCCTTCACTCAACAACAGAGTTTTGAACAGTTGAGTTGTGAGAATGTGAGCAGCTGCTGTTATTATAACTAAAGGTCTGTCTACTGCTTGAGTCTGAGAGACCACATGTTCGGCTGTCCTCTCATCTTGCCATCCTCACCAATTAACTATTAACATGGAGGGCTGTACACATGCTCTTGGGGGCTCTTTAACAGGCTTCTTGGCGAGTGGAACAACTACACAGCAGGGATCTGGGAACTGAGTAATGCCGGAATATAGGGGAGCCGTCCGTAGTTCTGCTCCTTCTAATGACACTTTACTCCATAGTTCAGCATGTAACAAAGTCTGTATTTAACTTAGCCATTTTCACACACATTTTTAGTTCAACGTCTTTGGGCAGACACTAAAACTATATTCTAGCAAGAGATAGTATGAGTAATAATATTACTTAACAGGGAAAATTGTTTAAGATTATATAAATATACACTTAAGACATAATATATTTGTTGAACAATTTTAGTGTTTTCTTAACAGATTTTTAGAATTTATTTTTATATACTTGTTCCAAAGTATGCTTGCCATTTTTTTTCTGTGGCGTTAAAGAAAATAATCTTTAACCTGAAGGAAATAAAAAAATGTCAAGTTCAAAGTTGTGGGACTGAACATAAAACATTTCAAAGGCAAATTAAAAAATAATTATTGTTCATTCTACTTGCAGAAGTCTTATTATAACAATAAGTTAAAATCAGTTTTGAATCTATGTCATTATTTTCCCTATTTTAACTTTTCCCTCTCTTTGCAATTTCCTTAACTATGTGTTCCTTCCCTACAATGACATTAAACATGGGAAGCATGCCAAAAGTATAATAAAGGGTAACTAATCATTACTATACAAGTCTGACAGAATGCTAATAACTAAAGTAAGAACACTGATTGGCTGGTTTAACAATTCAAGAAATAAGGATATTTTATACAAAATACCTTTAATCTAATGTTAATTTATATAATGCACTCAAAGGTACCACAATTTTATTATCTATACATGCCCAACTATATGTATGATAAAATTTTCAAGGATATCCAACTACATTTCTATTTCTGCCCAAAACCACTCTACTACTATACCCAAGCTAAGTATCAACAAACTCACATATACTACTTTTCTGTTCCATCCTATCTTTTACACTGTTGAAAAAGTTCCATGAGAATAGAAACCTTGTTTGTCTTGTTTGCTACTGTATCCCTATGGGTGCCTAGAACAGTGCCTGCATTATTTGTTAAATAAGTGTATAAGTTAAATTACCCACAGTTATTCAATTACCATTTAAACCCTAACTTACAATCTCCAGAGGTGGCACTGGTCATAGTGGACAGGAAGCTGATGTATGATGTTTAAAGAGTCTTGTTTCAAGATGGTGATGCTACTAATATTTGGATAGCCAACTGACTTTATTTATGCCTCCTGGTTTGTCTCAGGCCTAACCTGTGAGAAGATCCGGTGTCTTCCATAAAAAGAGGCGGCAGGAGATTTCTATTGCTTTGATAGACTTTTATACCTTATTTTTTGTAGCCTTATCTCTGTTCAAATCCTCAATTTTGGAGATCTGTTTAAGTAATAATTGTGAAGATGACAACTGCTAACATATATTGAATGCCTACTATGTGCCAGCACTGTTTACGTACATGTTATTACTAATCCTCTTAACTGGATACTTTTTGCTCCATTTTCACAGGTGAAGCTGAGGCTGAAAAAATTAAGACTTGACTAAGACTATGAAACTAGTTGGATCTATCTGCCTCTAAGATCTCAGGCTCTTTCTATCATTGAATGCTACTTTGTGCACGTTTGTTTCTAAATTTTGACTCTAGTATCTCTGTCGAACAATTAGCATAGCACAGTGGTTAAGATTACGGTAATAGGAGGTAGACTACTTAAGTCTAAATTCTGCCACTCATTAGCTGTGTGATCTTGGGAAAAGATAATGACAGTACCAACCATATAGGGTTATTATGAGAATTAAATGAGTTAAGATTTGAAAAGCATTTAGGACTGCAACTGGTCCATAGTAATCACCATGTAACTTTTTATTAAATAAACTCACAGTGACCTGGTTATATGTATTCATACATCTTTGATTACCTTTCCAAGCATACTGCTTGCAATTCTTATTCTCTTTCCTTAGCCAAAACACTGATTTTCCTTGACAGACTTTAAAAGTTATTAAAAGTTTTACCTCATATTTATATAATGATGGGTTGGAAGAAGTATATGTTTTATATTTTCTCCTAAACATTTTCATATAAAAACAAATATATGGTCAGATATCATGTTCAAAGAGCAAGGGAACATTTATTTGTTTTTTATAACTCAATTGATATTAAGGCCAGAAGACTACTATATGATAACTTTGCAAAAACTGTCTAGGAATGAGAGATTGAAAATTGGGAAAATTTTAGAAGGCTGTGCAGTTTTTTTTTAAAAAGACATTCTCTGTTTTGAGGAATATGTCTTAATTCTTTGTCACACTATATAACTTTATACTCATTACCAAAATCTGACCCTATATTTTGCTATGTCTACTTCAAAATAGCATAAATTTAATCTATCTTCCAGTTATACAGGGGCTTAAATATATCTGTAGAGTATCAAAGTTAAAATATTGTTTCAGGTTCAAACATCCAGATCACTACATCATTCATTCATTATTTAATCAGTGGTCTAGATAGGCTGACTTGAGGTCATCTGATAGTATCTGCTGTTCCCTTAAATGAGGGTACAGGATTCACTGTCACAGAAATCCACAATGGGAATCTCTTCCTTAAGTAATAAAGATGCTCACCAACAAAATGGCTTTAAAAAAGTGTTTTCCTTTTCTTTCTGTTTTCTCGCAGAGGCCCCATTGGGATAAAATTTAAAGTTACATATATACATATATTTTTTTCATAATTGTTTTTCTTTGCTTTGCAATTATACAAAAGGCAGCATATTTATCTTTTTCTCTCTTGTCTAGAATGGAACTTTTTGTTTAATCTTTTATATGTACTAATTTATCAAATATTTTACACTAATAATTTTCTCTTAAAAATGTAGAATAATTACAATATTAGTCAATAACTTTTTTTTTCCTAATAGAAACTTAGTGTCATCAAAGGTAGTTAATAATTCAGGACACATAGGATACAGTGTGACAGAGAGGAAGGCGTTTAAATTTTTGAGTTAATCAGATCTGGGCTTGAATACCAGCTTGAAATGTACAACAGATATGGGATATTGGATAATCATTTAACTTTAGTTTAGTTGCCTTTGCAATTGAAATCACAGCTATCTTGCAGGGTTTTTGTGATGATTAGTGAAGCCATATAACCTAATGCTGAGGATGATAAGGTTTGAAGTCGGGTAAGGACACTGGCCTGCTACTTATTAACTGGGTGACCCTATGGAAACAGAGGTAAAACAACCTGTTTCACAGGGTAGCACTGAAGATTCAAGGACCTAATGCTTGTAAAGTGCTTGGGATGTAGTACATGGCTAATAAATAGTTGTAGTAATAGCATAGTAGTAGTAGTAGTATAAGTAGTAGTATTTTCACCAGTATCTGATAAGTCTGTGTCATGCTTATTTATCATAAAAAGCTCACCATGTCTAACCAAACTATTATTTGAGTACTAACTTTATGATAACTTATTAACAACAAAAGCAATACAAGTATGTGTACAATGTCTAGCATGATTACAGAAAGGAGTTTTCTTATGATATGTCTGTAATTTTAAGCTAATGATAATAATTTAGGTCCAGACACAATGTATAAAAAGTCCTTCAAGGAAAACTGAGTTATCCTCTGCTGACCATTATAAATAAATAAATTCTACTGGCCAAGTAGACCAAATTCACTTCTTTTAAAATTTAATTTAATTTTTTGTAGAAATGGGGACTTGCTGTTACACAGGCTGAACTTCTTGCCTCAAGTGATCCTTCTGCCTCAGCCTCCCAAAGTGCTGGGATTATAGGTGTGAGGTACTGCATCTAGCTAAATTCACTTTTCATTTGTCACACTTTTCAGTCATATTTGCTATATATATGCTGTATATAAAGAATGTAACTAAATGCCATTTTAATACATTTGCTATTTGCAGATAGGGTCTAGGTATGTTGGAACAGAGACACTAAGATTACATAACTTTATAATAAAGATTCAATATTCATTTAATTAACATTTACTGGTTATCTAGGAAAAGCCTAGGTACTGTGTTAAGAATTTTAAAACCACGTTTAATATTATGTTATTACCATAAAGCCTATAAAGAAACGTATAAATATCTGGCCCTCCGTCTATGGAGACTACAATGTAGTAGATATATAAGATCATATGAAATCACACGCCTAAGGCAGACAATATGTACTTAAGTAAACGATACTGATATTAACATATACTTTACATTAAAATATTAATTAAAGAAACTAAAAGCTGTTTCGGAACATGAACTAAAACTGTGGAAAAAATTCAAATGGAAATACATTGATTCATTAGTAAAAGAAAAAACTATAAAATGTTTAGAAGAAAACATAAGAAAAAGACGTTGGAGAGGGCAAAGACTGTCAAGATTGGAGGTGTGAGGGAGGTAAACCACTAACCACTAAAAAATTTATAAATTGAACTTCATCAATATCGAAAACTTTAGCTCTTCAAAAGACACTGTTAAGAAAATAGAAAAAACAAGTCATAGATAGGAGAAAAATTATTACCAAGTTGTAGCTAAAATATCAAGGAACTTTACAAATTGATAATGAGACTATCGATAAAAAATGGACAAAAGACAGACAAAAGAAGACATGCAAATGGCCAGAAAGCACATGAAAAGATGGTGAACATCATGAGTTATCATGGAAATGCAAATTAAAACCACAATGTCATACTATATCACCATGAGTTATGAAAAAATAGTTCTGGAAAGTTCTTACCTGGATCAGATGTGTTGGCATTGTGATGATGCAGGCTGAAAGAGAGGTTCTCAGAAGACCACGGAGAACATAGAGGAACTTGGTAAGGCTGTGACTGTTGCTACCATTTTCTGCACAGCAAATATCATCTCCCCATAAAGGTGAGCCAAGATTCTGAATTCCTATTCTTAAAACGTTTCTCTGTTTTTTCTAAAAGAAAGTGGGAAAAAAGCAAACATATGAAGTTTTGTTAATCAATAGAATACCACTTTTATCTGTCAGTTCTTATCTTTATTTATAACATCAGGGAGATAATGTCAATAGATGTGTTAAAATTTTTTATGTACTATTAGAACATAAAGCAATATAAATGAAACCGTTTTGATTACAAGATTATAAAAAATAACTTTTTTTAACTTTTGAAAAATCTGAACAGTATCATATGCCTTAAGCTTTAAATTGTACCTAAATTTTAACAGCCACAACTCTAAGAATTTAGAGTTAAGTGCATTAAATATTTTAATGCACTTAAAATATTTAATAAAACAGATAATAATGAAATCTTAACTAGAATGCTTGCAAACCCCTTGTCAGTATTAGAAAATTCTCTTTTAGTAAACTATAAATTGTACAATATTTCTCATTTAATTTTATCCTACCTACTGCCTGATCTTTTCTTTGAAAAAAACTTTAAAGATACATGACTTTTTGGTTTTATATTTTACATTTGCCTCTGGTTTTTCTTCTTGAAGCTGCTCTTAAAATAATAATTTAAGTTCAACACTTTTCATAAAATTTAACAGGTGAACATTTAGAATTTGAGCCTACCGACATTAAGGTCACAGTAAGTGACTATACTTCTTGGGAAAAGAACATTTAAAAACTATTAATGAAACTGCAAATAAATCACTGTGAATAAACGTTTAACAACAGATGTGTTTATAATAAATTCTATTGTTTGGGTTATTCTAACTAAGTAAATGTTTTGTAAATACTTTCCTTAAAAATTCAGCAAAATTTCTGATCAAAAGAAGAACACATTAACAAAACCTGGCATGTGCAAATAATTAAAAATTCATTACTAGAATTGATGGGAAAAGTAAGATGGCTCTAACTTTTCATGACTTTAACATAATTTGGAATGCGTGCTGCTTTATATGTGATTTCTGATGAAACAAATTCCTACAATGTATCACTTGCTATTGCTATAAAATACCCTGATAAAATTTATTAACCAACTAGTTATTGTCCAACACAATATATCTATTTCCCTGATATTACAAATGAAACTGAATTTGTGTATTCCTTTTTCAAGCAGAATTTACTGATCATGGAAAGTAAGAAAAATGAATAAAACATTGAAATGTTAGAAGACGAAAGCCTAAAGGAACATAAGCTACTAAATGAATAAGAGAGAATTATAGTCAGGACTGTGTATCTAAGTAGATGGATGATTCCGGACAAGACACACACATTACTTAGGACTTCATTTTCTCTTTCTTTTCTTTTTTTTTTGAGACAGTGTCTTTCTCTGTTACCCAGATACAGTGCAGTGGCCTTACTATAGCTCAGGGTAGTCTCGAACTCCTGGGCTCAAGTGATCTTCCCACTACCGCCTCCAGAGTAGCTGGGACTAGGGGCATGTGCCACCAGATCTAGCTAATTTTTCTTTTATTTTCTTTTGTAGAGACAGAGTCTTGCTATGTTGCCTAGGCTGACCTTGAACTCCTAGACTAAAGCAATCCTCCTGCCTCAGCCTCCCAAAGTATCTGGCTTACAGGTGTTAGACACTGCATCCAGCCAGTTTTTTTCATTTTAAAATTAAAAGGAGAGGCCAGGCGCTGTGGTTCACACCTGTAATCCCAGCACATTGGGAGGCTGAGGAGGGCAGATCACCTAACGTCAAGAATTTGAGACCAGTCTGGCCAACATAATGAAACCCTGTCTCTACTAAAAATACAAACATTAGTCAGGTGTGGTGGTGTGCACCTCTATCCCCAGCTATTTGGGAGGCTGAAGGCAGGAGAATTGCTTGAACCTGGGAGGCGGAGGTTGCAGGGAGCTGAGATTGCATCACTATACTCCAGCCCGGGTGACGGAGTGAGATTCCATTAAAAAAAAAAAAATTAAAAGGAGAGAAGATAACATTGTTGCTCTATGATTCAATACAATTGAAGGGATATAATGGCCTGGATAAGACTATAAGAATGAAATTACAAAAAAAAGGATTTTAGAATAAGCATATTAGAAAAAAACTTCCTGACTCTAAGGACCTAAAATATGATCGCATTACGTAGGCAGCCGGTTCAATATTTTAAATGATTGTGTTAAACTTATGATAGACAACCACCTAAGACACCCTATGTTATCCTCAATGGTTCACAAAAATTGTTTTCTTTTTATTTCTGCATTACCTGAATGATATGAAGTAATGAGATGTACCAGGGCTTAGGTTAGAAGTATAAATACATTTCTGGTGAATTAGTGTAAGGTATCTGTAAAATATGATGGGTTATTCTTTTTTCTTTATTATTTAAAACCTCAGAATTTAAGTAAAATGGCAAGAATGTAAAGTTCATTTTGCTATCTCTAAATTTGTTATCTCATGATAACAAACAAGTTAGATTCCCAACAGAAAGAGCATTCTAGAAAAAGGGAGAGAAACATACAAAAAAAAATCTAGATATTAGAATGAAACATGAAGGTAAAAGGAGAGCAGGATAATATCGTTTTCTGTCAACATTTCAGAAACTAAAGATCAACAGTATTTTAAACCACTGTCTCATTACCTATTATTGCATTAAAAAGTACCAGATAAAAGTTTACAACAAAAATGCTGTTAGGCATGAAATTAGGAGAACTACAGAGGTTTAATGACTCTGACAGATACACTGATATATGTATATCAAGTGAATGAAAATATTAAGCCAAAAAATGAATGAGGGATAAGATATTTAAGTGAGGTTGGTACCCAGCACAACAGAATATAATTGAGCATAATATTTCATTTATATTTTAAAAAATATAATGGTAATTGCAAAAACAAAGGCTGAATTATAAATCTCTTGTATCCTTTAGGATATACAATTCCTTTGCTATGCCATATAATAATGGGGCATACTGTGTGGCATAAGATTTAAAAAAATGAACCTTGTCAGCTGTACAATAAATAGTTTTATTCCTATGAGAATATCCAAAATATTTAATCTGGTATTCTACGTAAAATCCATGTCAAATTTCATCTTTATCATATATTTCTAAGATATTTAAAAATAACAACTTAAATGAAATTATGGGCACAATTTGTAAATGTCTCCACTCTAATTATTTTTATAGATTAGCTACATTACTTTACTTACTACCAAGGCTAATTATAAGGTAGTATACAATATTCTGTATTTCTATATGTTGTCTCAAATTAGTTCAGTTTATTTGAAAACATAATGTTTAAAAAAGATAAAACTTTTCTTTTAAAACATAAGATTTAGTTCAATGTCAGAACATCATTCTTGACTTAGGAATAATATGTTTTGAAGTAGTGCCTTGTAGGTGTATTTCTGTGGCTTCTAGAACTCATCTAAAGTTTCTGAGACAGATACATGGACTAACAAGTAATTTAGCAAACACTACAATTAATTTAAAGAAGAAAATTCATTATATTTTAGTTGCAATAAAATTGTAAGTATAATTCTATAATAATGTATTGGTATGTTTTAATTTAAAAACAGTCTTGGTATTCACCATATGAATGTCTACCTGAACGCTGTTTAATCTTCATAAAAGTCAGTAATTATAGAATCTCTGGTTCAGAAAGCCAAACCAGCTCCAGTTTGTTGTCTATCAATTTTTGTGGGAAAAAAAAATTGTTTCTTGAAAATAGTGGTGTTTTTGTAGTTGAATAAACAACTAAGAGAACAAATGTTTTATTCTATTCCTATACTAGCTTACTTAGTAAGGATTTTTAAGATGTATCTCTCTGTGTGTGTGTGTGTATTCCTTTTGCTATTACCTTTGCTTTTGGGATTCTATAAAATTTCTTACTCTCAGAAGATGTGTCATCATGCTGCAAGAGCAGCAGCTCTGCACACTGTACCACAGGAACTGTTATGACATGCCTGTTTCCATAGTTACCACAGCAAGTGGGGAGAGGTGTCTGTCAGGGACCTCTCCAGACAAGCACTGGCACCAAAGGAAAGACACAGTACCCACAAATATTAGGTAGGGCCAAAAATGGAGCAATACTGAGCAAAATAAAATTGTATTAAATACTAAAGGCTGTCACAAAAATTATGACGTATATGAAAAACCACCTATAAATAAATGTCTGTACTTTATCATACACACATAAGTATTTTCAACCTGCAATTAAACTGGCAATCAAAACAAACTGAAAAATAATTTATTTTGCCATGGAAAAACTGTTAAATATAATAACAAAGTTTACAAGAATATTTAAAAATCCATGAATTAAGCACAAATGTAGCTGATAATGCCAAAAATAAGACTTTCAGCTTCTCTGTCTTCAATAAAAATAATGGTGCTTTAGAAATACTTCTGCTAAAATAATACAAATGTAATGCAAATCATTTAGCAGCAAAAGCAACTAAAGTCACTGTGGAAGAATTCTGAAAGGCATGATATGTAGAAATAAAATCTTTCACATTTTGTTTAAGTTAAACTAACCAGAACATCTTTATTAGTGGAAATTTGGAGGAAGTTTTAAAAATTAGAGCTACAGAGAAATCGTCGTTATAAGATACGTAATATGGCAAATAAAAACGTATTTTTTAATTCAATAAAACAAAGCATAATATAATAAAATCTTAAGATAATTCTGACTCATAAGGTAATTGGAAATTAAGGCCGAATGACAGAAACAGGAACAATTTAAATAGAAAAGTACAAACCTTGCAGATTTAAAAGTAATTCTCAAAATGCAGCCACTTAATTGGAAATGATACAAATGCATATTTAAAAATGATGTTGATAAAGCATGTGTACGTCTTATGTGCCTCCACTGAGAACTTAGCTGAAACTCTAAATACACAGTAACAGTCAAACTAAAGCTGCTTGTGCTCTGCTTATTTACATGTACTGTGCTTGAAAACAGCTTGTTTACTGTTTATTATTCTAAAACTTCTGGGTTGCCACCCCTAAATAATTTGAAAACAGCATTATATAAATAATTATAAAAGACTTTGAAGCTATTTAATACCTGAGGATTGGATCCATCAAATCCTTCCTCATAAATGATGTTCTGGATAAACTGAAGCAGCTTTATGTAGCCAGGGGTCAAAGAACTGTTGATAAAAGAAGTGGTTCAAATACATAAATGGGTTATTAGACAGGAAGTACAAAATCTATGCTAAAACATTAAGTAAATAATTAAAAGGCATACATTTATTAGATTACTTAAGAATGTCAAAATAGTACTATATAATCCTAAAATATAAAGTCAATACATACAAGGAATAAGTTACAATGCCTTATAATAACTTGCTCAGTGTTCCTGACATCATGGGGAGATAAAAACCTGTGGAGACTAAGATGACTTAATTATGTCAGGCTTAGTTACCTCCAAGAAAATTAATGATTTAATGAAGCAACCTAAAAGATGAAGCCACTATAGATTTTCAGGAGTAATCATACATAATTAACACATAGTTAATGAACTGCTAGGCCAAGTACACCTGAATCGATGTCCTGATCACCTGAGCTTCCATTTTCCATCAAAGTTAATTTTCTTAGAACTTCTAAAATAATAGCAATTCTAGAGGTTGATTTTTTAAGACACATGAAGAAAAGTGAGTATAATCTTCACTTCCTTTGTTAAAAGAAGGCAATAAATGGATGAATTTAAGAAGAAAACCAAATTTATTTCCCGTATAAATACCAGCATTAATGTTATTGTTTTAAAATATTTTACAAATGCTATGAAATATCTCAAAGAATCTTTAGTAAGCATGAGGAAAATCTGCTTTACATTATCTGAAGTTAAGATTCTGCATAACGGACAATCTGTGTGCTATGACTGAACATTAATGTCATGATAATGTCATGAGCATAGCAATTCCATAGACATTGAAGTGCCTAATGCTGCAAAAGCTGTGGGTGACCTTAAAATTACACAAGTATTTGCTTTACTGTGATCCTAAGCAAACAATCACATAGGCAGAAGAAATATCCTAAAGAAAGAATGAAATCTAATTTGAAGCATGAATGCAGCAGTAAAGAATATAAAATGTTAGGAAATATAGCAGACTGCTTAGTGTGCAAAATCAACGGTAGGTGGTTCAGGAAAAATATCTGTACATCTCTGTAAACATGTAATTGAACAGCCACAATAAACCCAAAAGTGTCTATCTTGCAAAAACAAAACAAACAAAAAAATGCTGTTGTGTACAAAACAAATACAGCTCCAGATAATGATGAATTTGGTAGTTTGGCTATTTCTCATACAGTTATTTCCCCATTTTCAGTGAAAGTGCTGTAGATTACATAGATTTTTTTTTTTTCACGAGTGTGGAAATGTATGTAAAAGTAATATTCTGTAAGGGCAATTTTATGACTATTTCATATCTTAACACACATTTGTCCCAGCCAGATCAACCTTTCAGAACACAGTGCTGCTGTCTGAATGCAGTAGATTCAATCCTAATCTGGATCAATTTGCTTTGCACAAGGGGTAAAATCTGTAAGCTTTCAGATTATGAAATGAATTCCAGCCAATCATCTGATGAATGTCACTATGGGTTATAGGAGAGTGGATAAAAAATATAGCCAATGCATTTTAATCCACTAATAATAATTCTACCCCAAACCATTATTATTTCATATAGTAATAATAGGGGATCATGCAATATTCATCTTTCTGTGTTGGGCTTATTTCATTCACCATAATGTCCTTCTGTTTCATCCATGTTGTCACAAATGACAAGATTTCTGTTTGAAGGCTAAAAGTCCATTGTGTGTGTGTACACCACATTTTCTTTATTCATTTATCCCTTGATGAACACTTATGTTGATTCCATATGTTGATTATTGTGAATAATGGTACAGTAAATATGGGAGTGTAAATATATCTTCAACATACTGATTTTATTTCCTTCACATATACAGTCATGCGCTGCATAGGGATGTTTTGGTCAATGATGGACCACGTATACAATGATTGTCCCATAAGATTAGAATAGAATTGAAAAATTCCCATCATCTAGTGATGTTGTAGCCATATTACTCACTTGTTTATGGTGATGCTGGTGTAAAGAAACTTGTCCTAAAAAGTATAGCACATATAATTATGTATGGTACATAACAATAATAAATGACAATTTTACTGGCTTATGTATTTACTACACTATACTTTTTATTGTTAGAGTATACTCCTTTTATTTATTGAAAAAAAAAAAAAAAAGCTAACTATAAGACTCAGGCAGGACCTTCAGGAGGTATTCCAGAAGTAGGAATTGTTATCACAAGAGATGACAGCTGTGTGTGTGTTACTGTCCCTGAAGACCTTCCAGTGGGAAAAGATGTGGAAGTAGAAGATAGTGATATTGATAATCATGACCCCACACAGGCCTAGAGTAATGTGTGTGCTTGTGTCTCAGTTTTTAACAAAAAAATTTTACAAGTAAAAAAAATTAAAAATAGCAAATAAGAATATAAAGAAACAATATTTTAGTAGAATTGTGCAAAGTGTGTTTTAAGCTGTTATTACAAGAGTCAAAAACTCATTTAAAATGCAAAAGTTTATGAATTAAAAATGTTACAGAAGCTAAGGTGAATTCTTACTGAAGAAAGGAAAATATTTTTAATAAATTTAGTGCTGCCTAAGTGTACAGTGTTATAAAGTCTACCGTAGTATACCTTAGTATATTAGGTCTTCACGTTCACTTACCACTCCTTTACTCACTCACCCAGAGCAACTTCCAGTCCTGTAAGCTCCATTCTTGGTAAGTGCCTTATACAGGTGTACCCCTTTTTATCTTTTAGACTATTATTTACTGAACCTTTTCTATGTTTAGAAACAGAAATACTTGTATTAAAATTGCCTATTCAGTCCAGTAACATGCTGCACAAGTTTGTAGGCTAGGCCCAAGAGACTACTATAGAGCCTAGGTATGTAGACTGTACCACATAGGTTTGTGTAATTACGCTCTATGATGTTTGCACAATGATGAAATTGCCCAATAACGTATTTCTCAGAATATATTTCCATTCATAAGCGTCAAATGACTGAATGCTCAGAACTGGGGTTGTTGGATATGTTGGTTCTCTTTTTGATTTTTTAAGGAACCTCTATACTATTATCTACAATGGCTGTTCTAATTTATATTTCCACCAACAGTATACAAGGGTTCCTTTTTCTCCAAATCATCTCCAACACTTCTGTCTTTTTGATAACAGTCATTCTAACAGGTGTGAGGTGAAACTTCATTGTGTTTTTAATGTACATTTCCCTGATGATGAATAATGTTGAGCACTTTTTCATATACATACGTATTGGTCATCTGTATGGCTTCTTTTGAGAAATGTCTATTTTGGTCCTTATCCAATTTTTAAATTGAGTTATTTGTTTTCATGCTATTGTGTTGTTTGAGTTCCTTAATATTTTGAATATGAACCCTTTTACTAGACATATGATTTGCAAATATTTTCCCCCATTCCATAGGTTACTTTTTTACTCTGTTGATTCTTACCATATTGCACAGAATAGGGGGTTCTTTGATATGAGAATAAAAAGGAAGATGCGAAGCCAATACTTCTTAATTTCTTATTTAACCCTGACATAAAACAGTTCAATCATCAACAATGCTTAACATTTTATAACAAAATAAATTCCTCTAATTAGATTTCTAGAAAAATAAACTATTTGATAACAAATAAAATGGAATCAATCAATAGATTTAGGTATATCAATTGTGGATATTAATTTTTGAATATATGGGATTAAATCATTTAAAACTGAAATTATTTACATGATATTGATTCTAAAATACTAAGTACTGTTAATCTCCATGTTTCTTTGCCAGCAATGTTTATAGTAATATCTATATATACACACACATACATATCTTTTTGCTGAAAATAAATATCTTCTATTGTCATTTAAAATTTTGGTTTGTTATTAAAATCCTTTGCTTTTGAGGATGTTTACTCTTGTGTGTGTGTTTAGTAGTGTAGGCACTGACAAAACAGGAGTTGGCAAGAAGTAAACCCAGTTAAAAAGATCCTGGCTTCTTTATTAATGTTTCCAAACATTCAACAAAGATTACGTTATCAAAGTATTTAAAACATGCTTCAAAAGTGGCACATTTCTAATCATTTTGTGATCACATTATATGAATTTGTATACTGTTTTGCCTGATTTTCTTATATTTTCAACAACTTTTATATTACAATGATGTATTTGGAGATTCTACAATGTGCCTTTAAAACTATTAGCTATACAAAGAACATAAAAACAATTACTAGAACTTTACTTTTTACCTTTAAAATATCAAACATTTAATATTTTCTTTAGTTAAAAAAGTAAACTTGGTCCATGTGCACTATTTATGCTTTTCTGCTAATATTACCATGTGGTTTAGCAAGAATTTATTTCTTTATACTAATATATAAACATGGATAAAAGGGGCCAAATGACACAAATGTAAACCTGTTTTCTGATGACAAAGTTTAATATTTTTTAGAGATGATAGAAAAAAATGAAACTCATGCTTATCAATATTCTATCCCCTATCTCTAATTTTCCTCAAGAGGTCTAAAGCACATTTGCATCAGATAATTTTAATTCCTATCAACAAACTGCATTGGTTTTGCTGTGAAAAGTAGTGTTGTCATTCACTCTCATTAAGAAAGATAAAAACATTTGCTGTAAGAAAAAGAATCAGATGTAGTATTCTACAAAAGAAATCAAGCACAGGTAGATGATAAATAACAGAAAAACTACAGTTTTGGAAACAAACAAAGGAATGCTTAGCAAAAGTCTTCAAAGAAACACTTAAAAATCTTTTAATAATTAAGAAAAAAGAAAAAAAGTCACTTCAACTGAGGGGTTTAATAAAAAAATATTTAAATATGAGTAAATAACAATATACAACACTGTCACCACCAACAAAAAACCTTGGGTAACAGGAGACAAGATTTTATCAGTAAAAAGGTAAGTTACAAAAATAAGATCATATACACATGATATTAAAATAACTTGTTGATAAGTGAAAAATCTATACATAGATAACAGGCTCTTAGGTTGATTTTCAATAAGACTACCTGATTTTAACTATATTATCTGATAAAGTGTCTGGTACATAGTAAATAATCAAAACACTTTTGTATCACAGTCACCACATTTGATGAACAGAATAACCTTGTGAGGTTAAGTATAGTCATTCTCCCCATTTTATGGTTGAGATTTTAAGACCATTTTGAGGCTAAGTAATTTGCCCAAGGCTGTACCACAATTAAGAGACACAGGCCGGGCGCGGTGGCTCAAGCCTGTAATCCCAGCACTTTGGGAGGCCGAGACGGGCGGATCACGAGGTCAGGAGATCGAGACCATCCTGGCTAACATGGTGAAACCCCGTCTCTACTAAAAAAATACAAAAAACTAGCCAGGCGCGGTGGTGGGCGCCTGTAGTCCCAGCTACTTGGGAGGCTCAGGCAGGAGAATGGCGTAAACCCGGGGGGCAGAGCTTGTAGTGAGCTGAGATCCAGCCACTGCACTCCAGCCCGGGCAATAGAGCGAGACTCTGTCTCAAAAAAAAAAAAAAAAAAAAAAAAAAAAGAGACACAAATGGCACTTAAAACTCAAACTTTAAAAAATTCAAATTACCTGCTCTTTTAGCTATGCTAAGATAAAGTCCCAGATGGAGATCTAGATTCAATGAAAAGCCTGTGGTAATGTGGTCCAGAGGAGGTCTGAACATGGCTTCATTCAACATAGCCAAATGAAGCATTCAGATGCATAGTTTTAGGAAGAGATTTCTCTTTTAGTTGCACTGATCGAGGCCTCTGCCAAGGCCTTACTTACAAAGCATTTGGTACACGATGAATAAAGAAAACTCAATACTCTGAAGTGTATGCTTACAAATATATAAACTAGATACGAGTATTGTAGAGTGGAATGTAGGTTTAAGATGTGGGTTCTAGTTCTACCTGTGTCAACATGTACATGTGTGGTCTAAGGTAAATTGTTTAAATTTTCTGTTCTGGTCCTCGAAATTTTCTCATCTGTAAAGCCAAGTGTTGCATTAGATAATCTATGTTGTCCATTCTGACTTTGAAATCATATGGTTCAAAATTGATTTTTCTCATTAAAATCAGTCATTGCCGGGCTTTTAAAAATAAGAACTTCTTGTGTATTTAAATATTGATTTAACTACTTGATAGAAATACTTAGGACAAGAAGCTGTTATCACTCCCAATTAGGATTAATTTAAAGTGAAGATGAAGCATTTTTGACATTATTATGCAAATAAATGAGAAAGTATGATTTGTATTACCAAAATTCTATTTACACATATATGTCATTCATCTATGACAAATAGTGAGATACCCTTGTAAGGCAGTAGGCACAATATTAAGTGTCTCAACTAATTGTATAAAATAGTTTGCTGAGCTAGTTATATTAGCATATAATTTGCATGTGACTATAGACACTGTGAAGTCTATTCACAAGTAATTTTCAAGTTAAAAATTTCATTACTGTTACCTTGAAGGCTGTCATTTACTGATTTTTCTCCTCTGATGATTTGCATCTAAGAATACTGAGTTTGACTATCTTCACCATGGATGTTCAACTAAGAACTTACAAAGTGTAGGAATGTATTAAGCGCACCAAGAAGAACAATGATCAACAGAAACCTCTGAGCCACAGTTAGGAAAATACTAACAACTATGGGGATGCACAAATTACATGTATGGGCTAAGCAATCCAGGTTCTGACAGGGATACTATTAAGAGGGGTTATGATCCTTCATGAAAAATAACACAGCTTGACATCACTCTGACTTCCTTTAATTACTGATGTAAACAAGGTTTTAGACTATGTCTCCTACTACGCTTCACTGTTGCTGTCATCTATCCAACTCTGGGTCATGACTCATCTAACACTCTGGCCTTTCAGTTTTTTGATCTCCCTTCCAATGATCTATTCTCCATTCTATTTAAGTTGATCATCCCCATGGTTGTTTCTTGGACCATGTCATTATCAATAACTACCATACCTCTATAATCTCAATTTCATGCATACCCCTCTACATAACCACTACTTTCTTTCCACCTAGTACCCATATACAATCATTTGACCCTGCTGAGATCTCTATATCATTGTCTACCACACCTTTCACTCACCTGCTTTGATAAGCTCTTTCAATTAATTAACCATCTCGATCCATGGTCAATCCTTATCTTCACTTCCTTGCTCTTCTCTTGCTTTGTCACACTTCCTGCTATTCTGGCTAAACACAACTCTCTGTCTATTCCACACTTGCCTCAGTATAGCTAAAAATGGCCAGAGAAACAGACTGGTATGACTTTAATTTCATGACCACAAACCTCAATAGGCCCTTAAGGCTATTCCCATTATATATATCCTCACTCTCCTAGACGATAATGTCATAGTTTCTCTTTCTCTTTTTTAGTTGAAACCTCCAATATCTCTTCCTCCATCTTCATTATCAGTTTATAACCTCTGACTGAGAAAACAGAAGCAGCCAGAAGGTGTCCTACCACTACATTTTCTACCTGCTATGGTTTGAATTCTCGTGTCCCCGCAACACTTATATGTTGAGCCCTAATATGCAACAGTATTAAAAGGTGAGAACTTGAGAACACATGAACACATGGAGGAAAACAACACACACTGGGGCCTTTTGGAAGGTGAAGGGTGGGAGGAGGGAGAAGATCAGGAAAAATAACTAATGGGTACTAGGCATAATACCTGAGTAATGACATAATCTACAAGAAACCTCCATGACACAAGTTTGCCTATGTAACAAACCTGCACTTATACTCCTGAATTTAAAAGTTAAAAAAAAAAAACAATTAAAAGAAAGAGGTGAAAACTTTGGGAGGTGATTAGGTCATGAGGGTGGAGCACTCATAAATGAGATATAAATGAGATTAATACTCTCTTAAAAGAGGTCCACGGTAGCCTGCGTTCCTCTTCTGCCATGCGAGGTTACAAAGAGAAGACACCTATCTATGAAGAAAGTGGGCCTTCACCAGAACCTGACTATGCTGGCACCCTTATCCTGGAACTTTACAGTCTCCAGAACCATAAGAAATACATTTCTGTTATTTATAAGCTGTCGTTTATGATATTTTTGTTATAGTAGCCTGAACAGACTAAGACACCACACTCTCAGCATGTGCAGTCAAATACATACTCTGTCTTCTCTCAGGCTGCCATATGTGAACTATCTAAACTCCTATATCAACCCAGTACCTCCACTTGTGCACGGGCCTCATACAGAAAAATATCATTTGGACAATTCTCTCCTCTCTCCTCCATTATTAACTTCTCCTTTTCTATTGATTGTTTCCTATAATATACAAACATACTGTTATCTCTCCTTTGAAAAAAATATAACAACCACTTGTCCCATTTCCTTTGCCAGCTACTACTCTATTTCTCTGTATCAAACCCCCTTAAATTTTCTAAAATTCAGTGTCACCACTCCTCTCCTTACATTTTTACTTAAACCCAATCCACCTAGGCTGTCACCACCCCCATCCCATCCATTAAAACTGTTTTCATTATGGTGACTGATGACCTGCAACGGCTAAATTCAATCGGTCTGTTTTCTTTTCTTTGGTAACAACTTTATTGAGATAGAATTCAGATACCATACAATTCACCCACTGAAAGTGTACAGTTCAATGGTTTTAGTATATTGACAGCTATTTAAGTATTACCACAATTTTAGAATATTTTCATTCCTTCAAAAAGTAATCTCATACCTGTTTTATCAACTCCATCCAATTCTACTAGCCCTAAGGAACCATTAATGTACTTTCTGCCCCTCTATATTTCATATTATTATTTCATATAAACGAAATCATGTAATACGTTGTCTTTTATGACTGATACTACACTTTTAATGTTGGTCCCCTCTAAAACTCATGTTGAAATTTAGTTGCCATTGTTACAGTATTAAGTGGTGGGACCTTTGAAAGGTGATTTGGCCATAAGGGCTTCACCATCATGGGTGGGATTAGTGCCAGTAAAAAAGAGCAAGTCCAGTCCTGTCTCATTCTCTTGGTTCTTCTATTCTTTTGCCATGTGAGGAACAGGGTTCCTCCCCTCTGGAGAATGCAGTGTTCCAACTACCATGTTGGAAGTGGAGACTAGGTCCTTAACCGACACCAAACATGCTGGCAACTTGACCTTCGGCTTTCAAACTTTCAGAACTATGAGAAATAAATTTCTATTGTTTATACATTACTTAGTCTATGGTATTCTGTTCTGGCAGCACAAAATGGACTAAGACAATTGGTTTCTCTCACTTACTATAATGTTTTAAGGATTCATCTGAGTTGTACCCTGTATCAGTACTTCATTCCTTTTTATGGTGAAATAAATATTACATTGTATGGATACACCATATTTTATCCACTCATCAGTTGAGGAACAACTGCGTTGTTTCCACTTGTGAGCTATTATGAATAATGTAGTTATGAACATTTATGTACAGGTTTTTGCACATAAATGCACAAAAAAAAAGGTTTTGTTTTGATCCTCTTGGGGATATACCTAGGAGTAGAATTTCTGGGTCAAATGGTAACTTTAACTTTTTGAGAAATGCCAGAGTGTACCAGTCCAAACGACTGTACTATTTTATGTTCTCACCAGCTGTGTATGACAGTTCTGATTTCATTACATCCTTGTCAACACTTTTTATTATCTGATTCTTTCATTCTAGCTATCCTAGAGGATGTGAAGTGGTATCTCATTGTGTTTTTGCTTTTGGGGTGTTTTTTTTTTTTGGCTTGGAATATTTTTATTTGTCATTTTACTTTGAGTATTTCTTTGTTTGGTTTTGATTTATCTTCTACTAACAGAATATGCTGATTTTTAAATGCAATCTACTCATCTGACAAAGGGCTGATATCCAGAACCCACAAAGAACTCAAACAAATTTACAAGAAAAAAACAAATAACCCCATCAAAAAGTGGGCAAAGGATATGAACAGACATTTCTCAAAAGAAGACATTCATACAGCCAACAGACACATGAAAAAATGCTCATCATCACTGGCCACCAGAGAAATGCAAATCAAAACCACAATGAGATACCATCTCACATCAGTTAGAATGGCAATCATTCAAAAGTCAGGAAACAACAGGTGCTGGAGAGGATGTGGAGAAATAGGAACACTATTACACTGTTGGTGGGATTGTAAATTAGTTCAACCATTATGGAAAAGAGTATGGCAATTCCTCAAGGATCTAGAACTAGATGTACCATATGACCCAGCCATCCCACTACTGGGTATATACCCAAAGGATTATAAAACATGCTGCTATAAAGACACATGCACACGTATGTTTATTGCGGCACTATTCACAATAGCAAAGACTTGGAATCAACCCAAATGTCCATCTGTGACAGACTGGATTAAGAAAATGTGGCACATATACACCATGGAATACTATGCAGCCATAAAAAAGGATGAATTTGTGTCCTTTGTAGGGACATGGATGCAGCTGGAAACCATCATTCTTAGCAAACTATCACAAGAACAGAAAACCAAACACCGCATGTTCTCACTCATAGGTGGGAACTGAACAATGAGATCACCTGGACTCGGGAAGGGGAACATCACACACCGGGGCCTATCATGGGGAGGGGGGAGGGAGGAGGGATTGCACTGGGAGTTATACCTGATATAAATGAGGAATTGATGGGTGCTGATGAGTTGATGGGTGCAGCACACCAACATGGCGCAGGTATACTATGTGACAGGCCTGCACGTTATGCACATGTACCCTAGAACTTAAAGTATAATAATAAAATAAAAAAATAAATAAAATAAATCCAATCTGTTTTTCCCCATTTTTCTTTTTAATTGTGGTTAAAAAACCCATATAATATAAAATTTACTATCTTAACCACTTTTGAATATATAGTTCAGTAATGGTAACTATATTCAACCTATGTGTTGTGTAACACTACTTAACACTGAGTTAAACAGATCTCCAGAAATTTTTTACCTTGCAAAACTGAAACTGTATATCCATGAAACAAGAAACAACCACTCCTCATTTCCCTCTTTCCCTCAACCTGTGGCAAACACCATTCCATTTTTGGTTTTTGTGAATTTGACTACTTTAGATATCTCATATGAGTAAAATCATATTTATCTTTTTATAACTGATTTCACTTAGTACAATGTCAAGGTTCATCCATGTTGTAATATGTATTTTACATATGTGTTTATATATGAACTATATATTTCCATCTTTTTTTTTTTTTTTTTTTTGAGACCGAGTCTCGCTCTGTCGCCCGGGCAGGAGTGCTGTGGCCGGATCTCAGCTCACTGCAAGCTCCTCCTCCCGGGTTCACACCACTCTCCTGCCTCAGCCTCCCGAGTAGCTGGGACTACAGGCGCCTGCCACCTCGCCCGACTAGTTTTTTGTATTTTTTAATAGAGACGGGGTTTCACCGTGTTAGCCAGGATGGTCTCGATCTCCTGACCTCGTGATCCGCCCGTCTCGGCCTCCCAAAGTGCTGGGATTACAGGCTTGAGCCACCGCGCCCGGCCTATTTCCATCATTTTTAAGGCTAAATAACATTCCACTAGATGGGTAAATTTTGTTTATCAATTCATCAGTTGGTGGACATTTGGACTACTATCACCTCTTGGCAACTGCAAATGCTGCTGCTATGAACATGGGTATCCAAATATCTCTTTGAATCCCTGCTTTCCATTTTTTTGGACATCTACCTAGAAGTGGGATTGTTGGATCATACAGTTTTGAGAAACTGCCATGCTGTTTTCCATAGCAGTTACACCATTTTACAATCCCAATAGTGCACAAGAGTTCCAATTATTCCATATCCTAACCAACACTTGATCTTTTCTGTTCTTTTTTACTTTTTCCTTTCCTATTTTTTATTTTTATCCTAACAGATGTGGGGGATATATTGTGGTTTTGACTTGTATTGTCTAATGATTAGTGATAGTGAGCACTTATTCATATGCTTGTTAGCCCTCTGTATATCATTGTTGGAGAAATGTCCATTCAAGTCCTTAGCCTATTTTATAAAGTCAGGTTATTTGTTTTTATGTTGTCAAGTTGTAGGAGTTTTTCATTCTGGATATTGGCCACTTATCAGATAATATAATTTGCAGTTTTTTTTTTTTTTTTTTACCATTTCTTATGTTGCCTTTTCACTGTTGATTGAGTCCTTTGAGGCACAAAAGTTTATGTTTGATGTAGTCCTATTTGTCTATTTTTGCTTTTATTGTTTGTGCTATGGGTGTCATATCCAAGAAATAATGGCCAAATCCAAGATTATGAAGTGTTTCCCCTATGTTTTCTTCCAGGATTTTAATAGTCTTGAATCTTATGTTTAGGTCTTTAATCCATTTTAATTTTTGCGTATGGTGTAAGACAAGGATTTATCTTCACTTTTATTTTTAATTTTTGCATTAGATACCCAGTCTTCCCACTTGTTAAACAGTCCCTGTGAGTGATCTTGGTACCCCATTGAAGATTGTTTGACCATATATGCAAAAATTTATTTTGGGCTGTCTATTCTATTGCTTTGTGTATCTGTCCTTACATGCTATTTTTACTTTATACCATACTGTTTTAATTACTGTAGTTATGTAACATGTTCTAAAATTAGAAAGTATAAAACCGTCCAACTTTGGTCTTTTTCAAGAGTAAGTTGACTGGGGTCCCTTGAGTTTTAGTCCGTGTGTAACTTTAAATAAACTAAATCTGTTGTTTCTATTTCCTTCTTTTCAAACTGGGGATACTGCTAACATCATAGGATTTTTGAAGAATTAAATGAGATAAAAAATGTAATATGCTAAGAATAGTACTTGACAGAAAAATCGGTTCTCAATAACTTAGTTATGATCAATCCCCATGAAGTCAATATAATATAGTAACACTCCAGTTGCAGGATGGAGGGTGATTGGGTGGGATGACTAGATGGACAAATTTCAAACATATAAACAGAAATAATAACAATTATGATGGCTAAAATTCATTAACCCTTTACTATGCCAGCCACTGTATGCTAAGTGCTATCTCTATGGTTCTGGTTTATGTTTCTTTTGATGTAGTGACATTTATTGGTCTTTTCTGTATCTTCTTCTGTGAACATCCTCTTAACGTTCACCTTTTGCCTGTTTTGAAGTAAGGTATTCAATTTTATCTTACCCATTTAAACATAACCATAATTTATGGAAATATATGCATGTATGTTTGTAATTTTTAAAATTTTGAAACCATCTCGAACTTACATAAAAGTTGCAAACACAGAACAAAAAATCTTTTTTTCCCATTCCACCCGAGAGTAAGTTGCTGACCTGATGACTTATCACTTCTTAATAATTTAGGATGTGATTCCTACAAACAAGGACATTCTTCTAGAGGAGAATAATACAACCATCTGATCTGGCATATTGGTAAAAGTAGGAAACTAAGACTACCATCTAATCCTCACACTCCATTCAAGTTTCACCAGTTGTGCCAATATCATCCTATACAACAAAATGAAATAGTTTAGAATCACGTGTTGCATTCAGTTGTCATTTGTTCTCTTTAGTCTCCTTCAATCTGGAAGTTCCTTAGATTTACCTTAACTTTCATGATCTTGACATTTTTGAGGATTACAGTCCAGATGTTTGGTAGAATGCTTCCAATTTGGATTTGTGTGATGCTTCTTCACGATTAGATTTAAATTATTAATTTTTGGTGGAACGATCACAGAAATATTGCTGAGTTCTCACTACATATTATCTGGTGATACATGCTTTTGATCACCCCCACTACTGGTGATGTTAACTTGATTAAGGTAATTCTTCTAGTTTTCTCCACTGTAAAATTATTCCTTTCCCCTTTGTAGTTAATAAGTAATTTGTGGGATGGTACTTTCTGGCTATGTAAGTTATCTTATACCTCAAAAAACTTTCAGTTTATTCACTTACTTATTTATATCAGTATGTACTTGTATCTTCCTATTTTATTAAATCCATTACTATCATTATTTATTTTGATGCTCAAATTGGCCAGCATGCCCAGTGAGAGTTCCTTTTGGTTGGCTTCTGTGTCCTTTTGATATGCCATCATCATTCTTCAGGAACTTCTACACATAAAAAGATGTTCCAGGCATATCTTTTTCTTTCTCTTCCATCAACCATTTCTCCAAAGAGTCCCAGTGCCTTTGAATGGAGAATGGCATTTAGATCTGAGCATGAGATATACTCATTGCTATTTCTCAACTCCAAGAATTTAAGACATTCATTCATATTTTCTGCGATTATTTTAATAATTTCATTTATTATATTTATCTCTTTAACTCTATGGAAATACAGTATGAGGTGAGATATAAAGTAAGAATTTACTATTTTATTACCAAATGATTAGGCTCATAATTTGAAATGCCTTCTCTTGTTATAAAAATGACTCGCCGGGCGCGGTGGCTCAAGCCTGTAATCCCAGCACTTTGGGAGGCTGAGACGGGCGGATCACGAGGTCAGGAGATCGAGACCATCCTGGCTAACACGGTGAAACCCCGCCTCTACTAAAAATACAAAAACTAGCCGGGCGAGGTGGCGGCGCCTGTAGTCCCAGCTACTCGGGAGGCTGAGGCAGGAGAATGGCGTAAACCTGGGAGATGGAGCTTGCAGTGAGCTGAGATCCGGCCACTGCACTCCAGTCCAGGCGACAGAGCGAGACTCCGCCTCAAAAAAAAAATAAAAATAAAAAAAAAATAAAAATGACTCTTGTTCTGGCCAGGTACAGTGGCTCATGCCTGTAATCCCAGCACTTTGGGAAGCCAAGGCAAACAGGTCAGGAGTTCGAGACCAGCCAGGCTAACATGGTGAAACCCCGTCTCTATTAAACATACAAAAAAAATTAGCTGGGTGTGGTGGTGTGCGCCTGTAATCCCAGCTACTCGAGAGGCTGATGCAGGAGAATCGCTTGAACCCAGGAGGTGGAGGTTGCAGTGAGCCGAGATCACGCCACTGCACTAGGTGACAAAGTAAGATTCCATCTCAAAAAAAAAAAAAAGGCTCCTGTTCATCATAAAAATTCAAACATATAAAACATACAAAGAATAATAATGAAAACTTATCCAGAATCCACCACCCAGAGGCAAATATTGTTAACAGTCTGGTGAATATCCTGTAAGACATCTCTCTATACCAGTCCTTTCATTTCTTACTGAAAAAAACGATTGCAGATGTTAAGAAGTATGCTGATAAAAATGTTTTTGATTCTAAAAAGAAGAGTATTTTATCAATAAACAAATGTAAAGAGGATTATTATTACTATGTATTTATAAAATGTTTGGCATTTCTCATAGCCCTTCAAATCTAATGTATACTGTGAATCTCTTAGATAATCTAGGAAAGGGATTTAGTTTGCAGTCTTTCATGAGCTTATTTGCCTGCATATCACTAGGTTTTTGGAAGCTAAATTAACATCTCCTGAATTAGTGTTAGAAAAGAATTTGGGATAAGCTATACAAAATTTTATGTAAATAGGATTGTGCTATTTATCCTATTTCTATAATCTGCTTTTTCACTCCATTATATCTTGGATGCAAAGCCCAGTAACCACCCCTGATCTCTTATACAGAAAAATCTTCTGCAGAGCCACCTCTCTACAGCTATTGCTGCAGTTTTAACAGCTACCATTAGCCTTAGACCTTAATAAAAGCCACAGTGCCCATCACCCTCCAAAGCACGATGGAATTTCCCTTGAAAGCTGGTAGACACTTGAGCCTAACCAAATAAAGCTGCAGCTTAGAATCTTTTCCTCAATCTTTGGGACATTTGGTTGGTATTCTCTTTGTTTTCTAACATCACTTTCAAATCACTCCTCCTCCTCCATTTCCTAGGAAAACGAAACTAACAAACAAATCCATGCTTCTTTTATATATTGCTAATCCCCAGCCATTCTCCTTTTAAGTTGCTGTCTTTATCAAGCTCCTGGACATTCTCCTCACTGTTAATTGAAGACTCTGCACCTGGCTTACCGTCCGAATTCAAACAACTTATTCTCATCCAATATTACTTATCTTAGTAGCTTGCTTTGTTCATTTACCTCCACTACTAAGATTGGTAAATCTACTACCAGAGTACTGCCCCTTCTCTTTCTCTCTCTTTATATATATATCAACAGCATGTGTCTTCAGTTGCTTTTCTTCAGTCTAAAGCTCATGATACAACATTTTGTTCACTCTTTTTAATCACTTAAACTTCTTTGTTCTTTGTCCTACTCACTCCACCTTGCAAAATTTCAACCCTGCTTATACCCAGGAATCTTAGCACAGAAGCAAGAAAGTCACACAATCTGATAGACTGGCACCACCACAACCACTTGAGATTTCTGTAGTCAGTGTATTCTTCCAGTCTATGAAATAACCATTTTAAAGTTTCTCAATTTAACCCAAACTCCCAAGAGGTAACTAACCATTCCCTAGTGGACAACTATGACCATTATTTCACAAGTAAAGAGAAGTCATCAGTACATATCTTCAGAAACTGCTGCTTTCTTTTTTACATGTTCATCCATTCCCTCTTTATTAATTTTTTTGCATTGACATTTAAATAAAACAGAGCAAAAAAAAATCTTATTTCACCCCCAATCCCTTCCAGTTATTGATCTTTCTTTGCCCCCATAAAAAAAATTCCTGAGAGAGTAATATGACCCACCTGAACTCACCTCCACATAGCTCTTTCCATCGCTCACATGATTTCAGCCACAGTGGCCTTTTAAATTCTTGAAAATACCAAGCTCCTTCCTTTATTGGCACATCTGCTGCTCCTTCTGACAATAATACTTCTTGGCCCAGTGCCCATTGCATGATTACCTTCTTCTTAGTTGGGTCTCAGCTAAAATGTTTCCACTTAGAAAGACTTGCAGTGAACACAACTCAAGGTATATCCACTGCTATCTCTGCCCACTTAGCTTCCCCCATGGAAAATGTTCTTTCTTTATATTTAACTACATATATATTTGTTAGTTTTAAAAAAATTATGTGCTTTCTTATTAGACTGTAAGCCACACAATGGCAAGGTTAACATCTGCTTTGTTCACTACAATGATCTAGAACTTAGCATAACGCTAGGCTTATAGCAGTTGCTCAAGTTCATAGGTGCTGAGATTTGGAAAAAGCTTTCAATAAATATTATCGGACAGATGATTATGTTTACTTACTTCAGTAGACTGGACTATCCTAAGTCTAATATCAGAATCCTGGAAAACATTCTTGATATTCCCTTTACCTCTTCTCCAACCTCAGTGAGATCCAGTGAGATCAGAGAGACAGCTAGCAATCAGATTAGGTAAGGCCTTGTAGGGTCGTGGATTTATTATCCTGAAAGAGTTGGGGAATCACTGGAGAGTTTGATCCAGAGTAGTGATAAGAGCTAATGTATACTGTAAAACTGGACTGCCTAACAAGATAGCCACTAATTATATATGGCTACTTAAATTAACTAAAGAAAAATAAAATTAAAATTCAGTGCCTTGGTCTTACTAGTCACATTTCACGTATTCATTTGCTGCATGTGGCTAGTGGCTGCTACATCACACAGCAGAGATACAGAAAATTTCTATCACTGCAGAAAATTCTACTGGATGGAAAATTCTATGTTGAAAAACTCACTAGGGCTATTTTGAAGAAAAATAGGGGCCAAGAAGGAGCAAGGACCAAACAGCAAAGAGCAAGACCAATTAGGAGGCTATCCCAACAGCTGTGGCAAGAAACGTGGGTAATGTAGGCTAGCATGTAGAGGTGAAGGTTGCAAGTGGTATCTGGATACATTCTGAAGATACAGTTGACAGGACATGCTAATAGATTGGATACAGACATAGAGAAGAGTCAAGGGTCAAAGATTACATTACTGAAGTGAGGGCAGAAATCTGGAAGGATATACATAAACATAACTATGGAGGAGATGACTGAGATTAGGAATGGGTGAATAAGATGGAAAATAATAAAACAAAACCCATGCATACCAGTGAGGATAGGATACCATGCATGAACTGAGGAATAAGACGATTCACTTAACTCTGTGTACCTGATGGCCTTTAAAGGACAGAAAGGAGGTAAAAACAAGGCAAACATGCAAGCAAGCAGTTTCTCTCCATTGGTCAAAATGAGGACCAGCCACTATTCTAAGTGAAATGCCAAAACAGATAACCAAATACTGCATGTTCTCACTTATAAGTGGGAGTTAAACATTGGTACACATGAACATAAAGGTGGGAAAAATAGACACTGGGGAATACAGTGGGGGAAGGGAGGCAAGGGTTGAAAAACATCTATTGGGTACTATGCTCACTACCGGGGTGAAGTGATCAACAGAAACCCAAACCTCAGCATCATGCAATATACTTTTGTATCAAACCTGCACATGTACCCTTTGAATCTAAAATAAAAGTTGAAAATAAAGTAAGTTAAAAAACAAAACAAAACAAACAAAAAATGAGGCCCAGGATAATAGTCCTCTTTCTGAATTTTCAAATATTATCTTTTTACTTTAATTGTATCACTAGCAGCTAAGCAGAATCTCTCCTCACACTTACATGATGCCTTTCCATCAGTTCTGAGATTTGCACTAATTTATCATTTACCACATCCTTTTAATAAAGTAATTTATAGTATACTTCTATAACTATATACTTCCAAATTTTTAGTCTTAGATGTTCTCTTCTATAATTTCTTTCTTATGAGTGTAAATTTTCTATTTTTTTGAGACAACAGTCTTGCTCTTTTGCCCAGGCTGGAGTGCAGTGGCATGATTACAGCTCACTGAAGTCTTGGCCTCCCAGTCTCAGGTGAATCTTCCACCTTAGTCCCCTGAGTAACTGGGACTACAGGCATGTGCCACCACACCTGGCTATTAGTATTTTTTGTCTGTTTGTTTTTGTTTTTGTAGAGACAGGGTCTCACTATGTTGCCCAGGCTGGTCTTGAAATCCTGGGCTCAAGTGATCCTCCTGCCTTGACCTCCCAAAGTGCTGGGATTAGAGGCATGACTCATGCCTGTAATCTTTAACCTTATATTTAGACTTCTGAATATACTGTGGTTCTTTGCTTTTCAATCTAAAAGTCTTGTAGTTTTGAAATAAAATATTCCCTTCCAAGGAGCCCCCTTGTGAGTACCAACCCACAGACCCCGGCCAGGCATCTCGTAACCATATGAGTATTTGCCTCATCGCAGGCCTTAACAAAGCAGCCCATAGGCTGTAAATTTTGAAAAGCTCAAAGAAATCTCTCAAAGAGTCGATGAAAACTCCACTGAATTTCTTTCTCATCTTACAGTAGCCCTCCAAAAATACACCAGTGTTGACCCCACCTCCCCGGAAAAAACTGTTGTTCTTAATACCCATTTCGTCTCTCAGTCTGCTCCTGACATATGGTGCAAACTTAAAAAGGCTGAAGACGGCCCTCAAATCCCACAACAAGACCTTCTCAACTGGCTTTCAAAGTCTTTAATAATAGGGATGAACAAGAAAAAATAAATAAAGCCCAACGAGATCATGCCAAATGCCAGCTACTAGTCATGGCTATTCGCCAATCTGGCAACAGCACCCAAGGGCATAAAATACTCGATAGCAGTATCCCTTCTGGGGCCTGTTTTAAATGCAGTAAAGAAGGCCACTGGGCGCAGGCACGTCCCAACTCAACACCACCAAAAATTCCTTGCCCAGCCTGCCAAGAAACCACTGGAAGTCTGATTGTCCTCTTAACAACCAGGCTAACAAACCAACTCCTCAAAACCCTGGCAAGGCAAGGAGTGAAAAATTGCTCACCCTACCATGGCTCCTTGGCCTGGTCCCATCTGCCATTACTGCATCGGAGCCCAGGGTAACTCTGCTAATAGCAGGTAAGCTGATCTCTTTTTTAATCGATAGCGGGGTCACCTACTCAGCTTTATCTAAATTTTTAGTACCCACTTACCCTTCCCAGGTCTCGTCTCACATCCACACACTACTGAATCCCTTACTTGTTCCCTATCTAATACTATTTTTCTTCACACTCCTTCCTTATCATGCTTCATTGCCCCAACCCCATCCTAGGCTGAAACATTTTAGCCAAATTCAAAGCTTCTATCACCTTTTCCTGCCCCCCTCAACCAGAGTCCCTCCTGCTCCTCTCTGCTAGTCCGGGCCCTGACCCCCCCTCCCCAGCACCCACTACCCACCTCTCTCGTTAACCCAGTAGTGTGAAACACCACCAGCCCTTCCATAGCTGCTCACCAGGACCCCATCAAAATCCAGTTAAAAGACCCCTCTAAATTTCCCAACATTGCCCAGTACCCCTATTTCTCTAACACCAAAAAGGCTTACAATCCATCATAAACAAGCTCTGCTCACGCTGTCTTCTTAGACCAACACACTCTCCAAATAACACCTCCAACCTCCCCGTTAGAAAATCTGACTGCTCATATTGACTCGTTCAGGACTCTGAGCCATTAATCAGGTTGTCCTCCCTATTCACTCTGTGGTCCCTAACCCCTATATACTTCTCTCCCTCATTCCCTCCAACGCCACCCACTATACGGCAATCAACCTAAAGGATGCTTTCTTTACCATTCCCTTACACCCTAATTCCTAAGACCTCTTCACCTTCACCTGGACTGACCCTGACACTCTTCAGTCAAGGCAACTCACATGGACTGTCCTCTCCCAAGGCTTCAGGGGCAGCCCTCGCTTCTTTGGACAACCTCTAGCCCAAGACCTCACCTCCTTAGACCTCTCCCCCAGCTGCCTCCTCCAATATGTCGACGATCTCCTTCTCTCCAACCCCTCCCTAGAGCACTCCCAAATTCACGCCATCACCCTCCTAAACTTTCTTGCTAGCAAAGGATATAGGGTCTCCCCCTCCAAAGTCCAACTATCTAACTCAACAGTAACATACTTAGGAGTCCAACTCTCCCCCAGGGCCAGAGCCATGACCCCAGCACAAGCAATCTTAATAAACAGCTCGCCTCCGCCTTCCTCAAAAAATGAAATTCTCTCTTTCTTAGGACTGGCAGGTTTCTTTAGAATATAGATTCCCAACTTTGCCTTCCTGGCTTGGCCCCTCTATGAAGCAGCCAAAAGCCCTCTCAATGAACCCCTAAACCCCACGCACAACATACTTCCCAGTTTCTGTAGACTCCAAACCACTCTCGTCACTGCACCTGCCCTGTCCTTAACCCACATCTCCCAACTCTTTGCTCTCTGTACCGCCGAAAACCAAGGAGTAGCTCTCGGGGTCCTAGGACAACAAAAGGGAAGTCCCCCTTCCTTTGCCCCTGTGGCATAACTCTCTAAACAATCAACATTGTCAAAGCATGGCCAACCTGTCTTAGAGCATTAGCAGCAGTGACCATTTTAGCTCTGTAAAGTAAAAAAACTGACATTCAGCCACAGTATCACCGTCCACAGCTCTCACAACTTACAGGATCTCCTCTCCTCCCAGGCATTAAGCTCCCTCTCTCCTTCTCGAATTCAGTCACTCCATGCCCTCTTTATCGAAAATCCCAAATTCAGCTTCACCAAAAGCGCCCCCCTCAACCCAGTATCCCTACTCCCCATATCCTCTTCCCCTGCTACTCATTCTTGCACTGACATTTTGGATCACCTGCAGCCACACTTCCCTATCTCCCCCGAGCCGCTCACTAACCCAGATGACCAACTCTTCATAGATGGCTCCTCTTCCGGAGCCCCCGGCTCTTCAAAAACCTTAAACCATGTAATTGAGGCTAAACCACTACCTCCAGGAACCTCCTCCCAAAATGCAGAACTTACAGCTCTCACCAGAGCCCTAACCCTTTCCAAAGGCAAACAAGTCAACATTTATACAAACTCCAAATATGCCTATCACATCTTTCATTCCCATGCTGCCATCTGGCAAAAGAGAGGATTCCTGACTACCAAAGGAATCCCTATCACTAATGGCCCCCTTATTTACCAACTCCTTCAGGCTGCACCTTCCAACCAAAGCAGGGGTTATACATTGTCAAGGACATCAAACAGGATCAGATAAAATCTGAAGAGAAAACACAAAAGCCAACAAGGCAGCAAAAAAAAAGTCTCTCTTTCTTCTGCCCCTGGCACTCTCCTCCTCGTTGTCCCTACAATCCAACCCCAGTATCTCTCCCCCGCCACAAAAAAAAAAAAAAAGCTTCACTACTACAACAAAAAAACCTCCTTCCAAAATAACTAGATAATCAAAAATCAAAAACTCATCCTCCCCCAAAAACAAACCAAAAAAAAAAAAAAAAATTCTAACATCCCTTCACCAATCCTTCCATATTGGTGCACGCACTCTATACCTACTCCTTTGCCCTTATTTCTCCTCCGCCCATCTATTTACCTTACTAAAAAACCTAACCTCAAACTGTCATATATGCTCTGTCACTTCCACCTGAGGGGCCCTCTGTTCTCCATCTATTCCTACACACCAGTTAAGAGGAACCTCCTTATCATATTTCCAGGCACTCTCTACAGATGTCTAGGTTTCCCTAAAAAAAAAAAAAAAAAAAAAAAAAAAAAAGCAAGCTCTATTACCCACCTCCAAAACCAACTAGTCTCCCTAGCAGCAGTTATCCTTCAAAACGGCAAAGGCCTTGATTTACTTACTGCAAAAAATGGAGGTCTCTACATCTTCCTAGATGAGGAATGCTGCTTCTTTTTTAATCAGTCAGGCCTGGTTCAGGATGTAGTCAAAAAACTAAAAGACTGAGTGCACCCCCTGCCTCCCCCCCCACAAAAAAAACAGCTCTCTGCCTGGCCCTCTTGGCCCCATTGGTCTCTCAGCTCTTAGGCCTCCTAGTTACTCTCCCACTCCTAGCACCTGTCATAACCATTCTCCTTCTTCTAATCTTTGGGCCCTGCCTCTTACGTCTCTTTACGCAGCTTTTACAGAACCGTGTTCGAGCTTTAACCCACGGAACCATAACATGATGCTACTACAAAAATACCAGCAATTTCAAAACCAGTACCAGGACCAACCCCTACCTGCCAGCCTTTCCCGTGACCACTGCCCCCTTTCAGCTTGAAGTAGCAGATGAAAAATGGCACCCCCTTTCCTATCATCTGTTAAAAGGCTGGAATGTTAGGGTCACCCCGACCAGACCATTCCCTTCCCCTCCCACAGGCCTTACAATACAGTCTCTTGCACTCTCCACACAGCTACCCCAGGGCAAAAGACAAATCCCCCATCAATGACTCCTCCAGTAACTGTTTGTCCAGATAGTTACAGGATGCGGTTAACACGTCTGTTAACCTTGCATAACAAAGCTGGTAAAAAACATCTCCAGGATGCAGTCAAGACACCTGCATCCCCGACTTAGCCCCCCCACCCTGACCCAATTCCTCTCCCTATAAAGTCCTGCAGTAGTCTGTAAGCAGGGCTGCCTCCTCTGCTTTTGTCAGGAGGTAGCTGGCAGGACTGACAATAAATCAGTTTGCCTGAACTTGGGTCTACTGGCCTCATTCCTTTCTCAGCTGTTCTTCCAATTATCCCTTACAATTACTATATTTTGTGCATTGATCCATTAATTCATCAACCATGCACTGGACACCTGTGTTCTAGATATAAGGAAAAGAAAGATGAAGAAAGTAAAACCCCTTTCCTCAAGGATTTCCAATGTCTGAGGGGAAAGACAAGCATGTAGACAAGATAAATAATTACAGTGTCATGTGTTAAGTGTCCTGATAGAAATATGAACAAAAGTAAGTAGGAATGTATGAGGAACACAATTACAATTTGTCTAGGAAAACATTATAGAAGACTTATACTGAGGTTCCATTTAAACCGGTAAAGAAACTTGGCAGGATGAGAAAAATGGGATGACTTCTAAAATGTTAGTTTCATCCTCTTTTCATCGTTTTCACTTACAAATTCTCCCAGAAATATAACTGGTTCTCACAGAATTCAATTCATTAAATTTAATCAGTAGAACACTCAGACAATATAAGAAACTACTGGTTATTGTTAGGATAAATATGTTAAAATAAAATCTTGAAATTCAAAGAAACATATCAAAATAAACTCATTCTATTGACTACCAACTGTATGCAAACTCAATATTCAAGACCTAACATCATCAGATCAGTCTGTGCAATAGTTTGAAAGTGTCCCCTACAAAATTCAGGTGTTGTCAATGTGATAGTATTCAGAGATGAGGCCTTTAAGAGGTGATTATGTCACAAGGGCTCCTCTCTCAGGAACGGGATTAAGGCCCTTATACAGAAGGCTTCACATAGCGTTTTGGCTAGCTTGCCCTTTTACATTCTGCCATGTGAGAACACATCATTTCTCTCCTCTGGAGAATGCAGGAAAAAGGTGCCATCTTGGAAGCAGAATGCAGGCCTCACCAGACAACCACACCTGCCAGCACTTTTATTTTCTCATAGATCTGGAGAATAGAAAGTTCAATATTTAATTTCTGTCTTTATAAATTACCCAGTCTCAGGTGTTTGGTTATAGCATCACAAATGGGCAAAGATAGGATGCCATAACAAAACATCAGAGATTGGGTGGCTTACACAGGAATTTATTTTCTCATTCTTCTGGAGACTTGAAGTCCAAGATCAACATGCCAGCAAAGTTGGTGCCTGGTGAGGGCTCTTCCCTTAGGTTGCAGATAGCACCCTTCTTGCTGTGTGCTCACATGGCCTTTCATTCGTGCATGCTCCAGGAGAGAGTGAGAGCTCCAGTGTCTCTCCCTCTTTTATAAAGATACCAATCTTATCACACCAGGATCCCACAACCTAATCTAAACCTAATTACTTCCCAAAGGTCCCATTTCCAAATATCATCCAGTTGGGGTTAGGGCTTCAACATATGAATTCTGGGGGGACACAAACATTCAGTTGGTAGTGGTAGGTTAAGCAATATGTTAATATAATTGTTAATCAGTAGGAAAGACGACACTAAAAAATGGCAGTGTCTTTCTACTAAGGAAACCAAACTATGCTTGGACATACTTATTACCAAAGCTTAACTGAAAACAAAGTCAAAGTAAAAAATCTTAGACTCCAGAATTATTCTCAAAACTAACTTATTATTTTGTGACTCAGATTATCTGATTTATAATAGTGAAATATCCAAACAGAGCTATCTTGATAATATTATTGTAAAACATCTGAAGTCTTTATACTCTGGCTTTAATTTGAAAATTTAAACTGTATGTATGAATTTTTTCTACAGACAAACCTTCTAATCATTTAAAATTAGTTACTGTAAATTTTAAATGATCTGCTGTTTTTCCTATTGTAAAAATATCTTTACATGTTTTAATAGCACCTTCAGAAATTACAAAATTATATATTATATCCTCACATGTGACAGTAGGACACAGCTATATCCTCTAGCCTTAATTATAGGAAAAGCATAGATAACTGTAAGGCTTAGCTTTACTGTTTTATAAATGAACCAGTAAAGTTCATTTTAGTGAAATAAGCACATGCTTTTCATAAATTAAAATAAATCTCACATGGTAAAGTACCCATTTTGAAAATTAATTTAATTACATGTTTAAAGTTTAATTACATTTAATTAAGCATTTAAGTTTAATATGAAATAAATGAATTATCAGTTAACTCTATGAAATGAAATACTGCCTTGATAATTAAAATCTATAAATTTTCCTATTCTGTGCAAAACTGCTAGTTCTTACAAAACACTCAGAAAATAAGTATTTTAATGACTATAGGATTATATCCTTACAGCTGATTAAGGAGTAATTTTTTTGGCACCTAGGTTGGTGGGTGTACATTTACTGCAGCATGGTACAAAATAAAAAAAAGAGCAGAGGTTTTAGAAACTTGAGTTTCGGTGTTAGCTCAGTCACTGACAGCCTGCAACAGTAGGAGAGTTACTTAGCAACTGTAACCCGAAATTCCTTATAAAATGGGGTTAATATTCTCTTGGAGGGTTATTGGCAAAATTTAATGAGTTATCCCATAGTCAAATGTCTGGGAGAGCACCTGACTTGGAAAAGATATTTGACACATGCTAATCGCCTCCTTACCCCAGCTGTTGAGTAAATGAAGAATAACACTGTACTTGCTGGTGTAAAAAAAGTATTGTCCTTAAAATATATTTTTTTAAATCACAAAAGTAACACCATATTATTTTTCATTTAAATACATCAAACATAATATACATTTTACATTTATTTTCCTAAGCACTCTGTTAATGGAGACAGTATGGCAATGTTGCTAATACAGATATTTGAATCAGGGAGAATTTACTTGGAACCTGGGTTCCACTCTTTACTACTATTTGAGAAATTAAGGGAAAATTATCCTGACCTATTTCGCAAGCTTGTACGTAAATGCATGTTTGACTCAATGTGTGGCAAAAACTGGGAAATAGAAAAATCAATATAATCATTCAAACTTAACAAAAAATTAGTGAGGTAGTAAGGCAGGTGGTATTTCCTCTTCTCCCCACCTCCAATTTTTCACATGAAGATATTAATTTTCACTGATTTTAGGTGATCTGCCCGAGGTTAAGCGTAGGATGAATTGAGTATCAGAATCCAGATTTTAAAAATTCCTTTATCAGTGCTCATTACTGCATGACATAGGAAGGTAAAGGTGAAAGACACCAAAATCTTCTGAAGCAGTGAAGCAAAAAAGAAAGATAAATCTGACAGATTAAGCTTGGTTCTATCACTTAATAATTAAACTCAGATAAATCAATTCTGTGAATTTCAGTATCTTCTAGAAAATGGGACTACATACTTCTCCATATTACTACTACATAACCCTGTATAGGGTTAATATAAGGATTACAGAAGATAACAAATGTAAGGTGCCTAACAGAGTGGCTGACACATAGCAGTAATACATTAATGGTAGTTATAAATGCTAAAACAACATCAAAGCACCACTTTTGCTAAGTCTTTATCCATAGATTGGAGAACTCCATAATAAAGTAAATATTTTTTGGAAATATTTAATAAGAATGAGTACAATAGTCTCTACTAAATTCTCAGGTATTATTTTTAGAACAGAGACTATAAATTTTAAGTCATTTTGGTTCACAATGCCTTGCTATTAAATCTTCATTTAATAGTTCATCTACTTTTGAAATGGTTTTACAAGTGCTTTGTAAACTTTGTAAACTACACTCCGGCTAACCCACTAAATACCCCACCTCATATCAAACCAGAGTGATATTTCCTATTTGCGTACGCAATCCTCACCTGAATCGGAAGCCAACCGGTAAACAGTTGTTCCATAATTTACCGCAATAAAAATTGACATTAAATATTCTTAACACTTTATAACATATATTATTCAATGTCAAGTCCTGTAATTTTCAGAGTTTTGTCTTAATAACATACTGGCAGTATAAACATGTTGGGTTGTTTTGATACTTAAAACCAAAACTCTAAATTCTAAGTCACTTAAAATTATACGGATTGTCTTATTTACAGCAGAGCCAGAAATAGAAAGCCTTCATAAATAAAATATTGTAAAGTACATACTTGCTTACTCTCTGAAAAAGTATATGCCAAAAAATTAAATTAGGCAAACGATACTAATTTGTATCATTTTCATTGCTATTATTATCAATACATATTTATTAGGTGTCTATTTGCATTTAAAGCTGAAAAACTCTGGTTTAGAACTGTTCTACATTTTCTTGAAAACCAGCACTTATTATAAATTTGTTGTCCTGACTTTTCAAGTTGCAAATTAGAGAAATAGTGGTTCCAGCAGTTATAGGACCAAAGAAAAAAGAAAGTCACAGTAATGAAATACTATGAAAAATATATAGACTTGAAGTTACAAATTATATAGAAAACTAGTATTTATTATTATATTTACCCTTAGATGTGTATTCTTTCAAAAATGTGGTAAAAGTGCATTCTACTAATATTTGAAATCAGACTTTGTTATTAAATCGGTCATTAACTTACCAGGGTTCTACTTTGAGAGTTGAAGATATTTTCTCTGGAAGAAAAAATCCATGCCAGTTTGAAGCCTCAATTAGTTCTTGTGGTATTCTTTTTGATGCATCATAATAGTGACCAAATCGTGATGATACTGGTCCAATCTGCTAAAATAAAACCCATAGTGGCTCTTAAACAATTATTTTTAAGCTATAATTTATTTGTCCTACATCCAGCAAAACAATGACATACTTATGAATTTTAAGTTAATAAGGAAGAACTGATATACATGCACTAAGTAAATTTCAAAGAAGCATACAGCAACCTTTATTATTTTAAACCATTTATAGTTACAAATCAACCTTTTCATCTTTCACGTTTCTTCACTTCTAGTGGTTCCCTAAATTTGATAAGAATTTAAAAACCTCTTTGGTTTTTTTTCATTATACTGTATACCTTCCTAAGTTTAAAACTTAATATACATAATTCTCAATTAATATTTAAGATTCTAGGTTTTAATGACAAATTAAATATGCAGTTGCCAAGAACTAAATGAAAACTTAAACCCAATTCATTCACTGGTAAGACGTCCAAAAGAAGCTAGCTATTTAAATATATTAACCTGAGTATCATTTTAAAACTGAATTCTCACATAAGACAATATACAGGTATATTAAACATTTCTTACAAATTTAAATTAAGCTTATAGGATAAAATGTACTACAATACTCCACACAGGAACAAGGCACGATAAAGTTGAAGAATGTATATAACCTACATTAGATCAATCAGAACCTGGCATAATCATTGGTTCATTGATAATTCCCCTTTTGTGTTCTCTACTAACAATTTCTCCAACAAATTATCTTTCTTATAAGAAACTCTAATTTATATGACACTGAATTTATTTATATGGGATAGCAAAGTCTACTAACATAACATAATTATTAGGTTGCTTTGAATGGACTTTGAGCTAATTTCTTTCATTCCACACATTGAAAATATATATATACCACTATCCAAAATTGAATTATTAACAAATTCCACTTGGCAATACTTTCTAATAAAAGATTCCAGATCTACTCTTACATAATTTCCACTGTCCTGAAACATATAAGTTTCAGAATATTCAACAAAACTAGATAATCACTACAGAAATTGAAGAACTATACATAGTAGATACTTATCTAAGTGACAACTTTTTAATTTAGATAAGAAAGACATATTTGCTTGACACTAGATATTTGCATTTAAGACTTCAAGGGTTCATATTCTTAAACTAAATGCCTACAAACATGAAATTATACAGTAATAAGAAATAAAACTTTTTAAGTCTAATAGAAACACTTTTTTCAGATTCAGAGTCTGTAGGTTCGACATTTATTTTTTAAATGAAATGACCGTTCATCCCTCCATAAGGTACTACTTACTTTCATTAATGAAAGGGATGCTATCAATTTGCTTCAATCTAATCTTTTCAAGCCAATGTGTACAGAATTCTTGTTCCCAAAACATAATTTATCCATTTACCATGAAACTATTGATAAATAAAATATATAATATTAAAATGTTTCTTAAAACTATGGTGCAAACTTTTAAAATGTAAAGTTATTAGTCTAAAGCAATTTAAACAAGGTCTGTTCTTTGGCCTATAATCTATTCTTTATCCGGATTATAGTTCAGAATGTTTTTACTGCAATCTCTGCTAGAGCTCATCTTTTTATTGTGTAAGTCCAAGCCCCCTTAATGTTTTAGAAAGGCCTTGACTAACTGAACTTTGATCTGATGTCTTCATTGAGAAAAACACCAGGTTGCCCATTTCAGATGCAAATCCCCCTAAGGCCCAACAGAATTTAGTAAAGACAGCAAAAAAGAAAAACCCAGAAGTTTCCAGGATCCTCTTTGAGAATCCTGGGGCACACTGGTGTCCTTAATCCATGCTGCTGCATGGATTAAGGTAGGTGATAACCTTTCCTGATTCAAAAGAATAAGCAGAGTGCCTACAAACTGGGTGGAGACTAGGATTTGGCTATAATAAAACACCATGCAATAAAAGCTTGGTCTATGTCAGAAGCCTCTGAAAAGGCCTCAATGTACCACATTCCCAGGCCTAGTAGGGAAGCTTGCAAAAGCCTACCTGAATCAAATAAGCATGAAAAATCTATTTTAGCAGACTGGCCATGGGGAGAGAGAAAGAAAGAGACTTTTCATTTCTTTTAAGTTTGAGTTAATAAATTTATTAGTGGACTGAAAGTTCTTGAAGTCTTATGCACTCAGAGAAATATGCTAAATTGCCAAGAAGCAAAGTATGCTTTTTAAGTTGCCGTCTCTATTAATGTTTCTAATTACAATAGTAATGTGATAGAAATCACAGATTTGGAATGAATCAAGGCAGAAAATTGATTTCATGCTGAGACAGTTTACATATAGAACACAAATAATTCATTAAAATGTAAAAATAAAATTGGAAGCTTTACTCATAATTATTAATTTATTTAGAAATTAAAATTAGATATGGTAGCTAAAATATTCATAAGGTTGCCACGAAAATTTTATTGCTGATGAAGAATTTTTAAAATTCCAATTAAAAATGAAAATGAAAATATATTCTTACAGGAAAAAACAATTTTCCAAGTTTTTCTGCTCAAGACATATAACATTAACATATAATCAGATTTTAAAATACTGAAATCTTTTGAGGCCTAGAATTATAAAACAAAGAGACATTTCCTCTAAAAAAGATAACTACATGCTGTAAATAAAATAATTATCATCATCTACAAAAAACTGTCATCAACTCAATAAAAATTGATACATTTAAAATATCAAACTATTATCAATAACTAGTCAGCTTATTAGGTAAGAACATGTTGCTTTAGTTTTACATTATGAAAACTTCTAATTCACATTCATAAACTGCCTTTTGACTTTGTCATCTGTGGAAGTGTGTAAAATGACATGGTTCAGTAAATTTTATGACGCTAAAAGAAAATGAACTTTGATGGGGGTCCAGGAGGAAAATGGTAAAAAACAATACCATACTCTACTTCTAGTATGTTACAAAGAAACAAAACTTTCAAAGAAAAGCTGCACCAAAAAAATCTAAATAAGACATTTTCTTACCGTTATTATTTCTTATTTCTCAGTATAGCATACCAGACAGCAAGAATCGTTTTTAAAACACTTTGATTCTTAGTTTAATCATTAGAAACTGGAGCTAATAATTATTTTACAAGGCTGTTGTGAGACTCTAATGTAATACTGGCAATGAATATTCTGTAAATTATGAATTGTATGTAAATGTTATTCATTATTATTATTACTGTGTCATGATTCACTAGAGAATGAGAAGATCCATCACTGTGTTTTGTAATTACATTGACTTATTGAAAAAAAGGTATTTGTTTGTTATCTACACCTGTACATATCTACCACAGGACTGTTGCAGCTAAACCACTAAGACAGAAAGTCAATGTTTCATGAGAATTTAATATAATAAAGACTTAACACACTGAAATGAATTGCTGGAGTCATTGTAGGTCATGGTATTAAAGCTCTGCAATACTGAGAAAATTAAGTCTCAGAATATACTGTTGACTAACAATTCATGGAGTGTCAGGAATAGTGGTTGATGATTATAAGACAGGGGAGAGGAAGGCGTTATCTACCTTAGAGAGAGAATTAAAATCACATGGTGAAGGAATGAGGGCTTTTTAAAACTATACACTCTTCCATTTAAATGAAGCACTGCTTTATGCTTTACTGAACTATTATTACTGATCTAGATATATATATATTCTTGTCCTCTTTTGCATTAGTAAGTGGTAATATGGCTACACCCTTAGGACCTGGGGACAACTTATTTTAAAAGGCATCTCTGATAATCAACACTCCTAGTTTTGAACTATTTATTTAATCTTAAGCCACAATTATGTTAACTGCATTTTGTCCCAAGTAAAATAAAGAAAACACGTGAAGTCTACGGCCAAACCATCCTGAATGTGCCCAATCTCATCTGATCTCAGAAAACCCAGTGATATGGTTTGGTTCTGTGTCCCCACCCAAATCTCAACTCGAATTGTAATCCCCAAAGGTCGAGGAAAGTCCCTGGTGGGAGGTGATTAGGTCATGGGGGTGGTTTCTCCCATGCTGTTCTCCTGATAGTGAGAGAGTTCTCAGGAGATCTGATGGTTTAAAAGTAGCAGCTCTCCCTGTGCTTTCTCTCCTGTTGCCATGTAAGATGTGCCTTGCTTCCCCTTCACCGTCTGCCATGATTGTAAGTTTCCTGAGGCCTCCACAGCCCTGTGAAACTGTGAGACAATTAAACCTCTTTTGTTTGTTTATAAATTACCCAGTCTCAGTGAGAATGAACTAATACAGCCAGGTTTGTGTGTGTGTGTATGTGTGTGTGTGTGTGTGTTAAAATGAGAAAGGCAAAGTAAAGCCTAGATTTATAAAGTAGATAATGATAAGTGATCATCAAAGCCTATCAGTCTTGGCAAATCATCATATATAAAATTACCTTAACAGGCAAATATACATGCTAGTGACATTTCAAAGAAAAGCAAAGAAGCCAGAAGGTGATTCGATTTTCTAAAGTGGACAGAACTCACTGTAAATACAAGTAAACATAAGCATGACCATTGACTGTATATACAAAATAAGCTATCATTTTGTCTATATTGATTAATGTGTCTTAGCTCAGTTTAATATTTAATCTACATGCTATATAATTCATTCATTCATGCATCCAACAAATAATTACTGAGCACCTACTAAATGTCAGTGAAACAAAACAGTCAAAGTCCCTTTCTCCCACTGAGCTCACATTCTAGTAGGAGATAGATGATAATAATAAATTGGATATATATTATCATCATTTAATGATAAGTGCCTTTAAGAAAAGTAAAGCAGTGAAAGAAGATGATAGAGAGTGGTTTTATTTCATCTACAGTGACAAAGGCAGTCACTTCTGATAAAGTAATCTTTTAGTAGAGACCTAAGAAAATGAAAAAATAAATAATCTGGACAAGATCATTGTAAGAAGAGAACAATTTTCAAAACATTCAAGCTTTAAACCTTGAAAACTGAGCACTAGGGCCGGGTTCAGTGGCTCATGTTTGTAATCCCAGCACTTCAGGAGGCCAAGGTGAGAGGATTGCTTGAAGGCAGGAGATTGAGACTAGCCTGGGCAACACAGTGAGACTGTCTCTACAAAAATGTTAAACAATCAGCTGGGTGCTGTGGCAGGCACTTGTGGTCCCAGATACTTGTGAGGCTGAGGTGAGAAGATCACGTGAACCTGGGAGGTCAAGGTTGCAGTGAGTCATAATTGCACCACTGCACTGTAGCCTGGGCGACAAAGTAAGATCCTATTTCAAAAAAAAAAAAAATAGAAAAAAAGAAAAACTGTACTAAATTTATTTGTTAATATGCAACCTTAATTAATAGATAACAAAGCTAATGGCAGGTACACCAGACTCTAAAAGGAAGAATGAAATTAGCACTACTCACTGGGGCAAGGATAGTATCTATGATTCAAATTTATAAAAAACAATGTATTTTTAAAGAAACAAATGATTTTTACCCAAACTCTATATAGCTTTCATAATAGCAATAAGAGAAAAGGCTGGCCAGGTGCAGTGGCTCACACCTGTAATCCCAACACTTTGGGAAGCTGAGATGGGTGGATCACGAGGTCAGGAGTTCAAGACCAGCCTTGCCAACACGGTGAAACCCCATTTCTACTAAAAAGTACACAAATTAGCTGAGTGTGGTGGCGTGCATCTGCAATCCCAGCTACTTGGCAGGCTGAGGCTGGAGAATTGCTTGAACCCAGGAGGTGGAGGCTGCAGTGAGCCGAGATTGTGCCACTGTACTCCAGCCTGGGTGACAGAGTTAGACTCTGACTCAAAAAACAAAAAAAGGAGAAAAAAGGCTTAAAGCTTTAGTTACTTGCATTTTTGACAACAATTTCACTTGAGAATGTTAATTGCCAATGAAAAGACCAAAACCAGCTGGGTGCAGTGGCTCACACCTGTAATCCCAGCACTTCGGGAGGTCAAGGCAGGCAGACCATCTAAGGTCAGGAGTTTGAGACCAGCCAACATGATGAAACCCCGTCTCTACAAAAAATACAAAAACTAGTCGGATGTGGTGGTGGGCGCCTATAGTCCCAGCTACTCGGGTGGCTGAGGTAGGTGAATCATTTGAATGTGGGAGACAGAGGTTACAGTGAGTTGAGATCATGCCACTGTACTCCAGTCTCTAAACTTAGAGTTTAGGTTCATTACTGACTCTTTCAGGACACAGCAGTAGAAAAATTAGAATACAGTCACCATTAAGCCCAGTCACTTGAATGAATCTAGCAGAGTCAAAGACATGAAGTTCTTTGCCATTAGGGTTCTCAAGCGCTAGTCCTATATTTTCAGTTTGTTTTGATCTCTATCACTTAACTCCTATTTTCCTAAACAGACTAACATCTATTCTGGCCGCCTGCACCCAGTTCTCATTCACATCCAAGCTAGGCTATACCTGTAACAACTTCTGATTACACAGAGCTTCCTTCTATTTTTTAATACAAATGTATAGTATTTTACTGTTCAGACACACCATAATTTACTTAGCTAGTTGCTTACTGATAGACATTTAGGCTATTTTCAATCTCTTGCTACTAAAAAAATACGCTGCAAGAATAGCTGATGTATATTCACTTTTACATTTTAGTAAATATATTAATGATGTAAATTTCCAAAAGAATCAAAGAACATATGTTTTTGCAATCATGAATGTTACTACCAAAACACTCTCTACAGAAGTTGTACCTTTTTACATTTTCACCAGCAAAGTATGAGTACCAGCTTCCCCCACCCTTGCTAATACAGTGTCTTACCAAATTAGATCATTGTCAATTTGATAAGAGAAAAATCGCAGGACAGTGTAGTTTTCATTTGAATTTCTCTCATTAAAACTGAAATTGGGCATATGTTTTGTATGTTTAAGAGTCACTTAAATTTTCTTTTCATATTTTTGCCCATTAAAAAAAAATCAGTTGTAGAATTTTTCCTTATTCATTTTAAAAGTTATTTGTATGTAGGTAAAATTTGTCCTTGTTTTATAATTTGAGTTGCAAATATTCTCTCTTAAATTTGTAGTTTGTTCACAGTCATTTAAATCACAGCATAAAATTATTATTCAAATAGTTTCCACACTTAAATTAGAACAACATGTCATTGCTTAATATGTACCTATTATAACATGTTTTATATCTGGTACACAGATGATGCTTAGCTTAGTATTTGCTGACTAAATGAATAAATACATTTATCATTATTATTGACTAAAATAACATTAATATAAGTGCTGGAGGTATAAGAGGAAATAAAACAAGCACTCTGCCTTGTAGAAAATTTTCTTTCTGGTGGAGGAGAGAGACCAATTAAGTATAAAACAATGAGAAAGATGTATTTTTTTTTTTTTTTTTGAGACAAAGTCTTGCTCCGCCCAGGCTGGAGTGCAGTGGCACGATCTTGGCTCACTGCAACCTCCGCCTCCTGGGTTCAAGCAATTCTCTGCCTCACCCTCCCGAGTAGCTGGTATTATAGGCACCCACCACCACACCCAGCTAATTTTTGTGTATTTTTAGTAGAAACGGAGTTTCACCATCTTGGCTAGGCTGGTGTTGAACTCCTGACCTCGTGATCCACCCGCCTTGGCCTCCCAAAGTGCTGGGATTACAGGTGTGAGCCACCACGCCCGACCCAGAGAAAGATGTATTTTAAAATATATGAAGTGCTACAGGAAAAAAAAAAGAAAGTAGATAATTATGTATGGGAAGCCATAAGAGGTAGTAACATTTGAACTTGGAGAAGGATGCATTGGTGAGTAAGAAAGCAAAAAAAGCATTACTAAAAGAAATACAAGCAATTTATAAGGAGCAATTCTCATAGAATAGTTGAATGTAGTGTTTTATAAACACAGGAGGAAGAGGCTAAAAAGGTAGACTTGGATTAGGTTGTACGGATTTTCTATACAATCTTAAATTTGTATTTCATACTGAAAACTTATAATAGCAAACAGGTTTCATCTCATATACTAACTTTCACTGGTGGTAGTGGCTACCCAGAACATTCCTGTAGAGAAGAATTCTAAGGCTGTGTCTGAGTTTGGCAGGAGGGTATTAGAGGGTACTACAGTCTGCTATTTATTTAGAAGGGGGTAGTGAAAATAGGAAACCAAATGAGGCATTTGAAGTTAAAGAGTATCATACACATATTTCTATCCTTGGGGAAGATAACACTGATGTCAATATGGAAGACTAGAGAAGGATGGACTAAGGAAACTATGTCTTATTCAGATTACGCAAGCTTATGTCTCTTCTTTAACTTTTCTACTAGTATGGTAATATATGATAGACGTTAAATAATGTCGTCTGAAAAGTGAATGAAGTGAACAATCAAATAAGGAAGCTAATAAATGAACCATGCCATCACCAGGAACAGAGTTCATGAGTTACTGGACAGATTTATTGGCATTTGTTTTGACTTCTCAGAAATTTTTCCTTCATTTCTCACCTATTCTGTCTGTTCTGAATAGATGACATTACCAGACAGATGAGTTTGAAAATACAATGACTGAAAATGTTTAAGGATAAAAATAGTAATTCCAAAGAACCATCACTTACATTGAACATTTATAGGTAACCATACCGGATAGAAATGGCTTCATTAGTTCACTTACTCTGTCTCGCAACCCTAGAATAAAGCATTCTATATGGGTATTATGGAAGAAATGAAACAATCTATTTTGGTAAAAAACAAGTTACCATAATTTTACTTGTAAGAAATACATCATCTTGACCAAATACTCTACAAATGAAACAGCTAATTCTTTAAATAAACAAATACACATATAGGCATACCACGAGAGATTCTATAAGATGAAAACAAATGCATTTGCAAATTTTAGAAAGAATTTGTAGGTTTACTTGCCTCCATCTTGGGTAATAACTGGTAACGCCAAGCTATTTTCATCTTAATATTAGATTCTGGTGTTTTATGATTATACACATCTTCATCAAATTCCTTCTTACTATTATCATCAAGTAATGGTGCTGGAAGTTCCTAAGAAAACAGAATGACATATAATTGAGATTCTGTGGTAAAATACGACAATTTTCTTAAAACATAATGTTAGCAACACTAGAAATTTCCAATGTATTGAAAATTCATGACTAACATTGATTTAAATACAAATTCATAAAAATATAGACATTTCTAAAACAGAGAAAACAAGTATAATACAAATATTAAGTTTAATTTTTTAGCAATAAAATTTAAAGAAAATATCCAAATTTCTATACTCACAAAAATCAACTGCTATTCTAACAAGAGGTTATACTCATTTCTCAAAATGTATATGCTTAAAGCAAAGTCTGGAGTTAGTACTTATGTATTACATATAATTATTATTATGTTGACCACAAGGTAAAAATAAAACATTTGCACAATGTGCTTACTGGTTTGTAATTTTAGAATTCAAAAAAGCCATTCACTAAAATAATGGGTGAAGTAACAACTAAGAATAATGATATTTATTTTACCTATATCAAATGCCAGTTTTGCACCTGCAAGCTTATGTCTCTTCTTTAACAATAATCTCTGATTAAATGAAGAGACGATAAGTTCCAATTTATCAATTTTGGAAGGTGACCAACTTCGTAACTATAAAAAACATAAAAAACTAGAAAACATTTTTGTTAAGCGGTACTATAGAAAGAATTCAAAGAAAACTGTATTTAAGTTTCTTGAAGAAGGAAAGCACATACAATAATTTTGTTTTATTTTCTATTAGAATCATAAAGATAATGTGGGGCATTGGATTAGTAAATATAATCTGTGCTATATTATATTTTAGTCTAAATTGCAACTTCTACTTTTCAGTATCAAATTTACTTATGCTTAGAATCATGTCAACAAATCAGCTCAAAACACATTACCTGTTAATATGATATATTTTACTTACCTTCTAAAAGACCTCAAAGTGAACCCACATTTTAATTAATGCTAGTATTAGAAACCAGTTATATCATTTAAGCTGTGAATCCATCATTCCTAGCTAAGCATTAGTATCTTACAATCTAAAGTAACTTCATTTTCCAATGGAAATACGTATTTGTGAGGGAGTTTAGTGTAATACAGCATAGTGGTTATGAGTTTGAATTCGGCAACTAGAATGTCCAGTTCAAATCTTGACTTTGCACTAGTAGCAGTGTCTGTGTTACCACATGACCTCTCGATGTCTCCATTCATCACCTAAAAAATGGAGGTAATAGTATTTACTTCTGGCTGCACCCAGTGGCTCACACCTAAAATCCTAGCACTTTAGGAGGCCAAGATGGGTGGATCACTTGAGTTCAGGAGTTTGAGACCAGTTTGGGCAACACGACAAAATCCCATCTCTACAAAAAATACAAAAAAATTAGCTGGGTGTGGTGGCACATGCCTGTAGTGCCAACTACTTACGGGGCTGAGATGAGAGGATCGCTTGAGCCCAGGAGGTTGAGGCTACAGTGAGCAAAGATCATGCCACTGTACTCCAGCCTGGGTGACAAAGCAAAACCCTGTCTCAACAACAACAACAACAACAACAACCGCAACAACAACAACAAAGTATTATTCATTTCAATGGGTTGTTGTAAGGAGTAAATAAGTTAAAAATGTAAAATACAGAGAATGGTGTTTCCTACATATTAGGAATCCTACAAATGTTAGATCGTAAGAAGTCAGTCAAACAATTGTCCTCAGAGCCACACATTTTGTATTGTCAATATCGGGCAATAAATTTAGTATAATGTACTTGGAATAACATCTTTTTCAACCCCAGGGACACCTGGCAATAGCTGTTAACAATGGTTACTCACAACTCAATAATAGAAACATTTGAAAAATAATTTATATCACACTGTCCTCTTATTGTGGAAAATAGTCCGATTCTAAGAAATGCTCTTACATTAATGTGTACAACATTAGAGAAATAACCCTAAAGTACTAAAGACTCATTAATATGTTTAACTTATGCGAAGGCCCGCGGCGGGTGTTGACGCGATGTGATTTCCGCCCAGTGCTCTGAATGTCAAAGTGAAGAAATTCAATGAAGCGCGGGTAAACGGCGGGAGTAACTATGACTCTGTTAAGGTAGCCAAATGCCTCATCATCTCATTAGTGACGCGCATGAATGGATGAACGAGATTCCCACTGTCCCTACCTACTATCCAGCGAAACCACAGCCAAGGGAACGGGCTTGGCGGAATCAGCAGGGAAAGAAGACCCTGTTGAGCTTGACTCTAGTCTGGCACGATGAAGAGACATGAGAGGTGTAGAATAAGTGGGAGTCCCCGCGAGGGGGCGGGGCGGGGTCTGCCAGCCTTGCATTGAGGCAACAATTAATAGCCTACCCACCAAAAAAAGTCCAGGACCAGATGGATTCACAGCTGAATTCTACCAGAGGTACAAGGAGGAGCTGGTACCATTCCTTCTGAAACTATTCCAATCAATAGAAAAAGAGGGAATCCTCCCTAACTCATTTTATGAGGCCAACATCATCCTGATACCAAAGCCTGGCAGAGACACAACAAAAAAAGAGAATTTGAGACCAATATCCCTGATGAACATCGATGCAAAAATTCTCAATAAAATACTGGCAAACCGGATTCAGCAGCACATCAAAAAGCTTATCCACCATGATCAAGTGGGCTTCACCCCTGGGATGCAAGGCTGGTTCAACATTCGCAAATCAATAAACGTAATCCAGCATATAAACAGAACCAAAGACAAAAACCACATGATTATCTCAATAGATGCAGAAAAGGCTTTTGACAAATTTCAACAGCCCTTCATGCTAAAAACGCTCAATAAATTCGGTATTGATGGAACATATCTCAAAATAATAAGAGCTATTTATGACAAACCCACAGCCAATATCATACTGAATGGGCAAAGACTGGAAAAATTCCCTTTGAAAACTGGCACAAGACAGGGATGCCCTCTCTCACCACTCCTATTCAACATAGTGTTGGAAGTTCTGGCTAGGGCAATCAGGCAAGAGAAAGAAATCAAGGGTATCCAGTTAGGAAAAGAAGAAGTCAAATTGTCCCTGTTTGCAGATGACATGATTGTATATTTAGAAAACCCCATCGTCTCAGCCCAAAATCTCCTTAAGCTGATAAGCAACTTCAGCAAAGTCTCAGGATACAAAATTAATGTGCAAAAATCACAAGCATTCTTATACACCAGTAACAGACAAGCAGAGAGCCAAATCAGGAATGAACTTCCATTCCCAATTGCTTCAAAGAGAATCAAATACCTAGGAATCCAACTTACAAGGGATGTAAAGGACCTCTTCAAGGAGAACTACAAACCACTGCTCAGCAAAATAAAAGAGGACACAAACAAATGGAAGAACATACCATGCTCATGGATAGGAAGAATCAATATCGTGAAAATGGCCATACTGCCCAAGGTGATTTATAGATTCAATGCCATCCCCATCAAGCTACCAATGACTTTCTTCACAGAATTGGAAAAAACGGCTTTAAAGTTCATATGGAACCAAAAAAGAGCCTGCATTGCCAAGACAATCCTAAGTCAAAAGGACAAAGCTGGAGGCGTCACGCGACCTGACTTCAAACTATACTACAAGGCTACAGTAACCAAAACAGCATGCTACTGGTACCACAACAGAGATATAGACCAATGGAACAGAACAGAGTCCTCGGAAATAATGCCACACATCTACAGCCATCTGATCTTTGACAAACCTGAGAGAAACAAGAAATGGGGAAAGGATTCCCCATTTAATAAATGGTGCTGGGAAAATTGGCTAGCCATAAGTAGAAAGCTGAAACTGGATCCTTTCCTTACTCCTTATACGAAGATTAATTCAAGATGGATTAGAGACTTAAATGTTAGACCTAATACCATAAAAACCCTAGAAGAAAATCTAGGTAGTACCAGTTAGGACATAGGCATGGGCAAGGACTTCATGTCTAAAACACCAAAAGCAACGGCAGCAAAAGCCAAAATTGACAAATGGGATCTAATTAAACTAAAGAGCTTCTGCACAGCAAAAGAAACTACCATCAGAGTGAACAGGCAACCCACAGAATGGGAGAAGATTTTTGCAACCTACTCATCTGACAAAGGGCTAATATCCAGAATCTACAAAGAACTCAAACAAATATACAAGAAAAAAGCAAACAACCCCATCAAAAAGTGGGGAAAGGATATGAACAGACATTTCTCAAAAGAAGACATTCATACAGCCAACAGACACATGAAAAAATGCTCATCATCACTGGCCATCAGAGAAATGCAAATCAAAACCACAATGAGATACCATCTCACACCAGTTAGAATGGCAATCATTAAGAAGTCAGGAAACAACAGGTGTTGGAGAGGATGTGGAGAAATAGGAACACTATTACACTGTTGGTGGGATTGTAAATTAGTTCAACCATTATGGAAAAGAGTATGGCAATTCCTCAAGGATCTAGAACTAGATGTACCATATGACCCAGCCATCCCACTACTGGGTATATACCCAAAGGATTATAAATTATTCTACTACAAAGACACATGCACACGCATGTTTACTGCGGCACTATTCACAATAGCAAAGACTTGGAATCAACCCAAATGTCCATCAGTGACAGACTGGATTAAGAAAATGTGGCACATATACACCATGGAATACTATGCAGCCATAAAAAAGGATGAATTTGTGTCCTTTGTAGGGACATGGATGCAGCTGGAAACCATCATTCTTAGCAAACTATCACAAGAAGAGAAAACCAAACACCGCATGTTCTCACTCATAGGTGGGAACTGAACAATGAGGAAACTTGGACTCGGGAAGGGGAACATCACACACTGGGGCCTATCATGGGGAGCGGGGAGGGGGGAGGGATTGCATTGGGGAGTTATACATGATATAAATGATGACTTGATGGGTGCTGACGAGTTGATGGGTGCAGCACACCAACATGGCACAAGTATACATATGTAACAAACCTGCACGTTATGCACATGTACCCTAGAACTTAAAGTATATTAAAAAAATATATGTTTAACTTATCTAAACAAGATGAGACTATAAAATATAGGTAAGCATTTCCTGATTTATCTTATTAAATATGTATCTATTCCCATAACAGAAGTTTTACCATGTTAAACACTTTTAATGTATCATGAAAATTGTAACGATTCCAAGTTTAATACTGATAAGGCACTCATCTTCTTAAAGATGAAAATGTTCAAAAGATGTACAGAAAATACACTTTTTCAATTAATGCCTATATAAAGGTTGTAACGTTTCTTATATATGCACACACACATATATATATGGTTTCTTACATATACATATATAGGTTATAAGATTTCTTATATATACATACATATATACATTATATACACTTATATATACGCACGCGCGCGCGCGCGTGTGTGTGTGTGTGTGTGTGTGTATACTCCTGGGCTCAAGGGATCCTCCCACCTCAGCCTCCTGAGTAGATGGGACTACAGGCGCATGCCACCATACCTGGCTAATTTTTGTATTTTTTGTAGAGACCAGATTTCACCATGTTTGCCCAGGATGGTGTCGAACTCCTGAGCTCAAGCAATCTGCCTGCCTTGGCCTCCCAAAGTGCTGGATTACAGGCATGAGCCACCATCCCAACCCTTTATATATTTTTAAAAGTGAAATAACATAACATAAAAACATCATTTTAAGTATAAAATTTGGTAATTTTTAGTAATTCAGAGTTGTGTAACCATCACCACTATCTACCTTCCATCAGTCCCCCAAAAAACTGCACACCCATTTAAAAATCACTCCATATTCCCCTTCTCCCCTGCCCCTGGCAACCACTAATCTTGTCTTTACGGATTAGTTGTTCTGGACATTTCCTATAAATGGAACCATACAATATGTGACCTTTTGTGTCTGGCTTCCTTCACTTAGACTAACGTCTTCAATGTTCAACTATGTTGCACCAGTATTTCATTCTTTTTTGTGGTCGAATACTATTCATTGTACGTATGTACCACATTGTTTAACTACTCATCACCTGACATACATGGATCGTTTCTATTCTTCAGTTATTATGACTAATGCTGCTATAAATATTCACACATAAACTTTTGTGTGAACATGTTTCCATTCTCTGGTATATACCTAGGAGAGGAATTCCTGAGTCACAGGGTAACTCCGTTTTTAACTATTTGAGGAACTGCCAAAATGTTTTCCACAGTGGCTACACCATTTTACATTCTGACCAACAATGTAAGTGGGTTCCATTTATTCCATATTCTTAGCAACCAATTGTTATTACTATTATTTTTAAATAGCTACCCTAGTGGGGATGAAATGGTATCTCAATGTGGTTTGGATTTGCATTTCCCTAATGACAATGATGCTGAGCATTAACTTCAGTTGCTGGGTTGGCCGTTTGTATATCTTAGAAATATGTCTAACATGGCTTATCCCTCCCCTTTTTTTTCTTTTCTTTTTTTTTTTTTTTGAGATGGAGTCTCGCTTTGTTGCCCAGGCTGGAGTGCAGTAGCGTGATCTCGGCTCACTGCAAGCTCTGCCTCTTGGGTTCACACCATTCTCCTGCCTCAGCCTCTTGAGTAGCTGGGACTACAGGCGCCCACCACCACGCCTGGCTAATTTTTTGTATTTTTAGTAGAGATGGGTTTTCACCGTGTTAGCCAGGATGCTCTCGATCTCCTCACCTCGTGATCCGCCCACCTTGGCCTCCCAAAGTACTGGCAGTACAGGAAGAGCCACCGCGCCCGGCCCCTACATTCTTTATATCATTATTGCAATCAGAATGTTTATTTTTACATTTTTAAATTTTTTTACATTTTTGAAATTTTTTATCTTCTGTCTTCCCCCATACATATGCAGGCTCTATGGGGACAAGGACACTGTTGGGATGGGTCCCTGCATCTGCGAATTCTACCCAGCACCTAAAAAACCTCAAGGAAGATTTGCTGAAAGGAAGGAAACACTGCAGGTGTAGTAACACTTGAAAGTTATGAGCAGGGAAGCCCCAAGGAGGCTGACTGAGCACAGGCAGGTTCTCAGCAGCATGGAAGTACTTGTTATGGTGCTCATTTCATAACAAGATCAGAGTATATACATTATCATATAGCTCCTACCCATCAAGAAACTTATAGCCTTTATGGGAAAATGAGATTATACATATATGAAATGTCAATGAATATCAAGCTGCATGTGATCCGATACCAAAATGTTTGGCACAGATGAAAGTGAAATGGGAATTCAGAAAAGAGAGAAACATCTGTTTAAATTTGAGACCACTGGCCCTAATTAATTCTTAAGATTATCCTAATTAATTTCTGAATGTGACAGTGAAGTTTGGAACCACACCAAATGATGACAAACTCTATATATTTAAGGCATTCGGCTGGACCTTGACTTTTCTTGTTTTGTTTTTCACAACTGAATTTTTTGAAGTATTTAAAATTATTTTTTGTTTCATAATATAGGAGAGACCTGTGATCCATATCTGTTATTCAGATATCTTAACCTAAAATACCTAAAATGTAGTAATTCCTAAATGTACTTTAGAAAAATTTTAAACGTGAAGAGTAGGTGAATAAATACTCGTTACACTACCATAAAGGAACTAACTGGACATTCTGTTTAGAACATTTTAACTACATAAAAACTGCCTACGTAGTATTGGTTGGTGGTCATCATTCTACCTCTGAATAAAATCTGAGAATTGGCCAGGCACGGTGGCTCATGCCTGTAATCCCAGTATTTTGGGAAGCTGAGGTGGGCCTATCACCTGAGGTACCGGTCTGCCCAACATGGCGAAATCACCTGAGGTACCAACTGCCCAACCAGTCTGTCTCTAGTTAAAAAAAAACAAAACAAAAAATGGCGGGTGTGTGTAATCCCAGCTACTTGGGTGGCTGAGGCAGGAGAACCGCTTGAAGCCGGGAGATGGAGGTTGCAGTGAGCTGAGATCATGCCACTGCACTCCAGCCTGGGCAACAAGAGCGAAAATCTGTCTCCAAAAAAAAAAAAAAAATCTATAAATTATTTTAAAGTTACCTTACGTTCTTGGTTTTCTATTATTTTCCTGCCTTTATATATAATAAATAAATCATAATAAAATCATATCAATGTTACTGCTAATAATAAAATCACATCAATATTTTTTATTGCTTTGTGGGGGCAGAATAAAACTTGCAGACTGTAAAGAAAAAAGTTTCCAGATTTTGATATTCTCAAGCTTTCCTTTCCCCACAGCCCTATCCTCAAGGTGGAGAGCCACTAATTTTATTTCTGAAATGAGAAAGTAAACAAATATTTTAATAAAATATTATAAATACTTAAATTTAATTAACTTACATCTAGCTTGCAAAATCTATTTATTTTCATGTACAATTGTCTAAAACTTATTTTTCCCAATTTCTTTTTTCTGCATTTAAGATCCTAGATACCAATTAAAACGTTTTATGATCTAAATTAGTTTGTTAATCTCAGTTATAAAAATATATCAGCATTATTTATGAAACCATTGGTCTGTAAGTATGCTGTTCAACATTCTAGCTTCTAGCTATTAAAATTTAAATTTGTATTAATTAAAATTAAATGAATGAAAAAGTTGATGTCTCAACTGTGCTAGCCACATTTCAAGTGCTTAATAGTCAAAAGTAGTTAATAGCTACTCTATTGCATAGTTCTGGTATAGAACATTTTCAACACCACAGAAAATTCTGTTGGCCAGTTCTAGAATAGAAAATAGGATATGTATTTATTTACCTAACACTTCAAATTGTGTACTGTGTGAAGTTTTGTAACTGTCAATGACACATTTTTCACTTACATCAATCAGAATTCTGAAGAAGCATCACACTTAATTGTTTAAAAAGAAAATTAATAGTTCATTAGTTTATTTTTATTATTATTATTTTTTGGAGTCTCGCTGGGTGGCCCAGGCTGGAGTGCAGTGGCACAATCATAGCTCGCTACATCTCTGAACTCTGGGGTTCAAGGAATCCTCTTGTCTCAGTCTTCTGAGTAGCTGGGACAACATGACGCACACCACCACACCTGGCTAACTATTTTCTTTTCAGTCTTTGGTGGAGTTTATCATTTCTCTACTGTTAGAAATTTAGGTTGTTTGCAATCTAAAAATGCTACAACAAACTTGGTTTATAACATAAACATCCTTTGCATCTGAAATTACTTTTTTTCTATGAGATGTAGAAAACATGCAGAAAAGAATAGAGAATAATATAGTAAACATCACAGATTCTACTACATACATGGCTTTAACAAATCATAACAATTGGTATACTTAGAAAACAAACCAGTAGCTTCAGCAAGCAAAGAACAACAGTTGTGTGAAAACAGTAGGATTGGCTGAAAAATTTTTAAAGGAACATGAAGATCTACAGATCCTTTACTTTTCCCTAAGAGTCAGGATTCTACCCACCCCCACCTCCACCAACTAACTGCAAGAGAAATGGAAAGTTCAAATAAGACAAACCTTGGAAGCTGGAGCACTGCTGAGGGAAGGGATGAGACATCACATTAAAGATAGGATAATTTCTTGAAAGTCTTCATACAGAGGGGTGAGAGGACTTCCTCTTCCCCTCCCCTGTCCCCCACCCCACCCGCACCATAGTTGCCTCCCACTGCTAAGGCTTTCAGAAGGGCAGAAGCCATCCTTTAATAGAACAGGCAATGGATGGGGAGACTGAAGGATTCCTCCCAGGAAATACTAGCAAAATTAAGAGAAAAGACCTTTAAAGAGATGCTATTTTACATCAGCTCACAGTAAACCTATTCATTCATAAGTTACATGCCCAAATACACAGCACTTCCAATTAGTTTTTCAGTCCCTCACTTTTGAATATGAATGGACAGAGAAGAATCACTAGATACTTGAGAAAAGCATCTAATATGAAATTCAAGGACTAAAACAAATGAGCAGAAAATGAAAACAATGCCAGGAGCAGAAAAAGGTCACAAAAATAAAAAGTAATATTTATTGTAAAAGATGTGTGCATAAAAAATATGAGAATAATAATTCAGTAAAAGGAAAAAATCTGGAAAAAAACAGTGTGCAGAAATTAAAAACGTAATTGCAGATTTGTGAAAAAAATAATCAGAAGTGCCAGATCAATGTGGTCAAATCTCTCAGAATAAAAGATCAATAATAATGATGATAGCAATGCTAATTTAAAAATATAGTTAGTATGTTTTAAAGTGCTTCCTGCCAGGTGCTATTCTAAGCACCCTAGAAAATTAACATATTTAATCCTCAAATCAATCCTAAGAATTAACCACTACTACTAAACCCATTTTATATAGATGAAGACATTGAAACACAAAGGTTAATTTACTGGTCCAAGGTCGCAAAATAATTAAGTAGCAGACCCAGGAATTGAGTTTGGAAAGTCTTGCTCTGTAGCTCAGCCTCTTAACCACCATCCTATATGGCTTTCTAAAGACACAGAACATGACTGAATGTGGTGGCTCACACCTGTAATACCAGCACTTTGGGAGGCTAGGGCAGAAGGCTCACCTGAGGCCAGAAGTTTAAGACCAGCCTGGGCAAAATAGTGAGATCTATTCTCTACAAAAAAATAAAATAATTAACCAGGCATGGTGGTGCGTGCCTGTAGTCCCAGCTACTTGAGAGGCAGAGTGGAAGTATTGCTTGAGGCCAGCAGGTGGAGGATGTAGTAAACCATGATCACACCAGTGCATTCTAGCCTGGGTGACAGAGCGAGACCCTGTCTCAAAAAAAAAAAAAAAAAAAAAAAAGACAACATGAGAGAAAAAAGAAAACATTTAGAGGACTAGTTTAGGAGGTTGATACTCTGAAGTAGCGTATTTTAGATTTTAAAATCCTACTGAGTATATAAACTTTGAATGGAAATACATCTACAACAAGGCACATAATTCTGACATTTCAGAATAAGAGGTAATACAGAGAAAATCTAAATTGCTTCTCCAGGTTGGGTGTGAATATGTTAGGAACATGAATGGCATCAAACTTTATAACAGCAACACTGGACTGCTCTGAGACAAAGTTATTTCTAATCTAGAATTGTATATTCAGCAAAACTAATGTTAAATTTGAGAGTGGAATTAAGACATTATCAGACATGCAAAGTTTAAAATACCTCTACCACCTCATTCCTCCCTTCTACCTCCATTCACTCTCAAGTTATTAGAGAATGTATAGCACCAAAACAAGGGATGAACTAATACATATAAACACCAGAGATCCAGGAAACAAGGCATCTTACACAGAAGCAAGGTCAAGGCAGTTGCTAGAATGATAAAGTGCCAGAATAACAGCTGTGTAGACAACCTCTGAAGCAAGCTGTCCATTTGGAGTTGGAGTATGGAGGATTCCAAGGGTTTCATACATACATTAAAGAGGAGTTTGAAAACTTTAGTGGAAAGCTTTGGGATGAATTCATAATTCATACAGATAAAAAATGAGGCAATTGTTACTTCTAGAAAAAACAACAGGTATATAACAAAGGAGAAATATAGACTGTCAAATATTGTAATATTTGACTGATTAAGAAATTGTCCTAATGTACACACTTAATACTGACTTAACTAGGGAAGAAGAATTAAATACACTGAAAGGGAAAATAAAGAAAGTGATAGACCAGCCTTGGCAACATGGTAAAACTTCGTCTCTACAAAAAATATTAATACAAAAATTAACTAGGGGTGGTGGCGCTCAACTATAGTCACAGCTACTTGGGAGGCTAAGGTGGGAAGATCTCTTGAGCCCTGGAGGTGGGGCTGCAGTGAGCCACTGCACTCCAGCCTGGGTGACAGAGTGAGACCCTGTCTCAAAAACAAACAAAAGAAAAAAGTGATATAGGGAAAGAGAAAGAGCAAGAGAGCGAGAAAGAGCATGTGTGAGAGACAGCGAGAGAATGTGTGTGTGTATGGTGTGTGTATGGTATTATATGAGAGCTGAACCTTTGTATTTTGTGCAAGGATAGTAATAGACACAAAAATGGGAAGGAAAAGGCAGTATAGAAATAAGAAGTCAAATAAATGCCACAAGAATAAACTGATAGTGGTCTATATATACCCCACCAACCCCAAACTTACTTTTATATTAATATTAAAAGGAACACCCACTACTAATATTAGATCCTTTAGAAAAAGACCTTTTATTTCACAGTATTGAGTAAGTTATCAAGTCTCAGAGAGTATACTAAATTTCTTCTAAGGAAAAGTGGTTTAAATATTTCTTTTTCCATGAAGTAGTAAGTTTTTAAAACCATCAGACTGGAAGAACAATTGGTGTTTGGGGCAAAGAGAGTCCATTTGGGAATATCTGTATTTGATGATGAATATCCAACCCAAGAGACCTTCTCTGAAGCAGGAGTTGTAACACTACAGGAAAGAAATCACATAGAGAAAATAGCAACCTCTCCAGCCTGCTTACCTCCATCCATTAACTTTGATATTTCTCCTTTGCAAACTCAAGGGGCATATTGCATACACTATAAAATTCAACACCACAAAAAAAAACATGACTTCTTACGTTACTAGCATTCTCAGCATTATTTCTAGAATGGGATTTTAGAAGTCTCAACTTTTCAAAACAGTCTATACAAAAAAATACCTCATTTGTCTTTTTTTTTTTAATTATACTTTAACTTCTAGGGTACATGTGCACAACGTGCAGGTTTGTTACATATGCATACATGTGCCATGCTGGTGTGCTGCACTAATTTACTCGTCATTTACATTACGTATATCTCCTAATGCTATCCCTACTTTCCCCTCCCCACAATAGGACCCAGTGTGTGATGTTCCCCTTCCTGTGTCCAAGTGATCTCATTGTTCAATTCCTACCTATGAGTGAGAACATGCGGTGTTTGGTTTTCTGTTCTTGTGATAGTTTGCTGAGAATGATGGTTTCCAGCTGCATCCATGTCCCTACAAAGTACACGAACTCATCCTTTTTTACGGCTGCATAGTATTCCATGGTGTATATGTGCCACATTTTCTTTATCCAGTCTGTCACTGATGGACATTTGGGTTGGTTCCAAGTCTTTGCTATTGTGAATAGTGCCACAATAAACTTACGTGTGCATGTGTCTTTATAGCAGCATGATTTATAATCTTTTGGGTATATCCCCAGTAGTGGGATGGCTGGGACAAATGGTATTTCTAGTTCTAGATTTTTGAGGAATCGCCACACTGTTTTCCACAATGGTTGAACTTGTTTACAGTCCCACCAACAGTGTCAAAGTGTTCCTATTTCTCCACATCCTCTCCAGCACCTGTTGTTTCCTGATTTTTTAATGATTGCCATTCTAACTGGTGTGAATGAGAGTTCATTCATGACTTCCAACACTATGTTGAATAGGAGTGGTGAGGGAGGGCATCCCTGTCTTGTGCCAGTTTTCAACGGGAATGCTTCCAGTTTTTGCCCATTCAGTATGATATTGGCTGTGGGTTTGTCATAAATAGTTCTTATTATTTTGAGATATGTTCCATCAATACTGAATTTATTGAGAGTTTTTAGCATGAAGGGCTGTTGAATTTTGTCAAAGGCCTTTTCTGCATCTATTGAGATAATCATGTGGTTTTTGTCTTTGGTTCTGTTTATATGCTGGATTATGTTTATTGATTTGCATTTGTTGAACTAGCCTTGCATCCCAGGGATGAAGCCCACTTGATCATGGTGGATAAGCTTTCTGATGTGCTGCTGGATTCGGTTTGAGGATTTGTGCATCGATGTTCATCAGGGATATTGGTCTAAAATTCTCTTTCTTTGTGGTATCTCTGTCAGGCTTTAGTATCAGGATGATGTTGGCCTCGTAAAATGATTTAGGGAGGATTCCCTCTTTTTGTATTGATTGGAACAGTTTCAGAAGAAATGGTACCAGCTCCTCCTTGTACCTCTGGTACAATTCAGCTGTGAATCCGTCTGGTCCTGGACTTTTTTTGCTTGGTACGCTATTAATTATTGCCTCAATTTCAGAGCCTGCTATTGGTCAATTCAGGGATTTAACTTCTTCCTGGTTTAGTCTTGGCAGAGTGTAAGTGTCCAGGAAATTACCCATTTCTTCTAGGTTTTCTAGTTTATTTGCATAGAGGTGTTCACAGTATTCTCTGATGGTAGTTTGTATTTCTGTGGGGTCGGTGGTGATATCCCCTTTATCATTTTTTATTGCATCCATTTGATTCTTCTCTCTTTTCTTCTTTATTAGTCTTGCTAGCGGTCTATCAATTTTCTTGATCTTTCCAAAAAACCAGCTCCTGGATTCATTGATTATTTGCAGGGTTTTTTGTGTCTCTATCTCTTTCAGTTCTGCTCTGATCTTAGTTATTTCTTGCCTTCTGCTAGCTTTTGAATGTGTTTGCGCTTGCTTCTCCAGTTCTTTTAATTGTGATGTTAGAGTGTCAATTTTAGATCTTTCCAGCTTTCTCTTGTGGGCATTTAGTGCTATAAATTTCCCTCTACACACTGCTTTAAATGTGTCCCAGAGATTCTGGTATGTTGTATCTTTGTTCTCATTGGTTTCAAAGAACATCTTTATTTCTGCCTTCATTTCATTATGTATACAGTAGTCATTCAGGAGCAGGTTGTTCAGTTTCCATGTAGTTGAGCGGTTTTGATTGAGTTTCTTAGTCCTGAGTTCTAGTTTGATTGCACTGTGGTCTGACAGTTTGTTATAATTTCTGTTCTTTTACATTTGCTGAGGAGTGCTTTACTTCCAATTATGTGGTCAATTTTGGAATAAGTGCAATGTGGTGCTGAGAAGAATGTATATTCTGTTGATTTGGGGTGGAGAGTTCTATAGATGTCTATTAGGTCCGCTTGGTGCAGAGATGAGTTCAATTCCTGGATATCCTTGTTAACTTTCTGTCTCGTTGATCTGTCTAATGTTGACAGTGGAGTGTTGAAGTCTCCCATTATTATTGTATGGGAGTCTAAGTCTCTTTGTAAGTCTCTAAGGACTTGCTTTATGATTTGGGTGCTCCTGTATTGGGTGCATATATATTTAGGATAGTTAGCTCTTCCTGTTGAATTGATCCCTTTACCATTATGTAATGGCCTTCTTTGTCTCTTTTGATCTTTGATGGTTTAAAGTCTATTTTATCAGAGACTAGGATTGTAATCCCTGCTTTTTTTTGTTCTCCATTTGCTTGGTAGATCTTCCTCCATCCCTTTATTTTGAGCCTATGTATGTCTCTGCATGTGAGATGGGTCTCCTGAATACAGCAGACTGATGGGTCTTGACTCTTTATCCAGTTTGCCAGTCTGTGTCTTTTAATTGGAGCATTTAGTCCATTTACATTTAAGGTTAATATTGTTATGTGTGAGCTTGATCCTGTCATTATGATATTAACTGGTTATTTTGCTCGTTAGTTGATGCAGTTTCTTCCTAGCCTCGATGGTCTTTACATTTTGGCATGTTTTTGTAATGGCTGGTACCGGTTGTTCCTTTCCATGTTTAGGGCTTCCTTCAGCGTCTCTTGTAAGGCAGGCCTGGTGGTGACAAAATCTCTAAGCATTTGCTTATCTGTAAAGGATTTTATTTCTCCTTCACTTATGAAACTTAGTTTGGCTGGATATGAAATTCTGGGTTTAAAATTATTTTCTTTAAGAATGTTGAATATTGGCCCCCACTCTCTTCTGGCTTGTAGAGTTTCTGCAGAGAGGTCTGCTGTTAGTCTGATGGGCTTCCCTTTGTGGGTAACCCGACCTTTCTCTCTGGCTGCCCTTAAGATTTTTTCCTTCATTTCAACTTTGGTGAATCTGGCAATTATGTGTCTTGGAGTTGCTCTTCTGGAGGAGTATCTTTGTGGTGTTCTCTGTATTTCCTGAATTTGAATGTTGGCCTGCCCTGCTAGGTTGGGGAAGTTCTCCTGGATGATATCCTGAAGAAAGTTTTCCAACTTGGTTCCATTTTCCCCCTCACTTTCAGGCACCCCAATCAGACGTAGATTTGGTCTTTTTACATAATCCCATACTTCTTGCAGGCTTTGTTCATTTCTTTTTCTTCTTTTTTCTTTAGGTTTCTCTTCTCACTTCATTTCATTCATTTGATCCTCAGTCACTGATACTCTTTCTTCCAGTTGATCGAGTTGGTTACTGAAGCTTGTGGATTAGTCACATATTTCTCATGTCATGGTTTTCATCTCTGTCATTTCGTTTATGACCTTCTCTGCATTAATTATTCTAGCTATCAATTCTTCCACTCTTTTTTCAAGATTTTTAGTTTCTTTGCGCTGGGTACGTAATTCCTCTTTTAGCTCTGAGAAGTTTGATGGACTGAAGCCTTCTTCTCTCATCTCGTCAGTCATTCTCTGACCAGCTTTGATCCATGGCTGGCGATGAGCTGCGTTCCTTTGCAGGGGGAGGTGCGCTCTTATTTTTTGAATTTCCAGCTTTTCTGCCCTGTTTTTTCCCCATCTTTGTGGTTTTATCTGCCTCTGGTCTTTGATGATGGTGACGTACTGATGGGGTTTTGGTATAGGTGTTCTTCCTGTTTGATAGTTTTCCTTCTAATAGTCAGGACCCTCAGCTGTAGGTCTGTTGGAGATTGCTTGAGGTCCACTCCAGACCCTGTTTGCCTGGGTATCAGCAGCGGAGACTGCAGAAGATAGAATACTGCTCAACATCGAGTGTTGCTATCTAATTCTTGCTCTGGAAGCTTCATCTCAGGGGTGTACCCTGCCATGTGAGGTGTCAGTCTGCACCTGGTGGGGGATGTCTCCCTGTTAGGCTACTCAGGGGTCAGTGACCCACTTGAGCAGGCAGTCTGTCCATTCTCAGATGTCAACCTCTGTGCTGGGAAATCCACTGCTCCCTTCAAAAGTATCAGAGAGGGGCATTTACCTCTGCCAAGGTTTCTGCTGCTTTTTGTTTAGTTATGCCCTGTCCCCAGCAGAGGAGTCTATAGAGGCAGGCTGGCCTCCTTGAGCTGCGGTGGGCTCCACCCAATTCGAGCTTTCCGATGGCTCTGTTTACCCACTTAAGCCTTAGCAATGGTGGGCGCCCCTCCCCTAGCCTTGCTGCCGCCTTGCAGTTAGATCTGACTGCTGTGCTAGCAATGAGGGAGGCTCCGTGGGCGTGGGACCCTCCCAGGTGTGGGATATAATCTCCTGCTGTGCTGTTTGCTAAGACCCTTGGTAAAGCACAGTATTAGGGTGGGAGTTACCCGATTTTCCAAGTGTTGTGTGTCTCAGTTTCCCTTGGCTAGGAAAAGGGATTCCCCTCCCCCTTGCGCTTCCCAGGTGAGGTGATGCCTCGCCCTGCTTCAGCTCTCGCTGGTCGGGCTGCACCAGCTCACCAGCACCAATTGTCCGGCACTCCCTAGTGAGATGAACCCGGTACCTCAGTTGAAAATGCAGAAATCACCCGTCTTCTGTGTCACTCACGCTGGGAGCTGGAGGCTGGAGCTGTTCCTATTTGGCCATCTTGGGCGCGCGCCCTCCTCATTTGTCTTTATTTAGATGAGCTCTCTTCAAATTTCAACTATTCCAGTATGAGATTGTTAAGGGCAAGGACTATGTCTTACTCTATCTTTTCATCCATAGCAACTGTTATACTCAATGTTCGTGTCCTCCTCAGGTTGAAACATTGAACTCCTATCCCCTAATGAGATGGTATTTGGAGAAAGGGGTGTTTGAAATAACTAAGTTTAAATGAGATAATAAAGGTAATTAATTACCTTGCAAGAAGAGACAACAGAAAGAGATCTTTATCTGTGTGAAAAGAAGAGGTCATGTAAGCACACAGCAAGAAAGTAGCAGTCTACAAGCCAGGAAGAGAGCCCTCACCAGGAAATAACTTGGTTGGAACCTTGATCTTGGAATTCCTAGTCTCCAAAACTGTGAGACAGTAAATTTCTGTTGTTTAAACCACCTGGTTTATAGTATTTTGTTACAGCAGCCTCAGCTGACTAACACAGAATTTGATACCAAGCAATAAGGTGCTGCTGCAAGAAATACCTAAACATGTGGAAACGTCTTTGAAATTGGGTAATGGGTAGAGAGCCAGAAGAGTTTTGAGGTATATGCTAAAGACATGGATGCAGACTGGAGGTTGCCAGGGGTCAAGTGGTGGTAGGGAGACAGACTGCGAGTAGGCACATTTCTCAGGGGATGGAAATGTTCTATGTTATGATTGTGGTGGTGTTTATAAAACTGTGAACATTTACCCAAACTCACTGAATTGTATATCAAATTGACAAAATTATATGTAAATTATACTTTGGAAAAATTCACACCAATCTTCCTTTCTTCCTCCTCTTTCCCCCTCCTCTCCTTTTTTTGAGCCAGAGTCTTGCTTGGTTGCCCAGACGGGAGTACAATGGTGCAAACACAGCTCACTGCAGCCTTCTTGAACTCCTGGGCTCAAGGGATCCTCCTGCCTTAGGCTCCCGAGTAGCTAGGGCAACATGTGTGCACCACCATGCCCAGCTAAGTACTTCCTTATTTTTTTGTAGAGATGGTGTCTTGCTATGTTGCCCAGGCTGGTCTCTAACTCCTGGTCTCAAGTGATCCTCCTGCCTTGGCCTCCCAAAGTGCTGTGACTACAGGCATGAGCCATTGTGCATGGCCTACCACAAACCTTTTTTATATGAAGATACAATTCAGCAACATTAAAAGGGACTCCAATAAAAAGAGTGTAAAAATAAGAAACTGGTAACATCTTAACAGATAGACAGATAATCTCTCTATAAACATATCCTCTCTCAAACAGAAAATGAAAACGAAATTAGAAATGTTGGGGAGAGAACAAGCAAAAGAAAATGAAAGGCTAAACATAAAAACAATAAATAAATTAAAAATGTGCCATGACAATGAGCAACAGAAGGAATATAAGAAGTGAAATCCATTTTACTTTCCTCTTCTAGAGATTCTGTTTACTGGCATAGGCATTTTCCTTTCAAAGGGTCCAATTATATTTGATTCTGAAGTAAAAATATCTACATAATTAAAAATTTTAAATGCCAAGAGAGATGAAGAAGCTTCAGAAGAAAAGTTGGAAGTAAGGAGAGGTTAGTTCACGAGATTTCAGAAAAGAAGCCATCTCCACAAAAGTGCAAAGTGAAACAGCAAATCCTGATATTGAAACTAGAGCAAATTATCCAGAAGATCTAGCTAAGTGATGAAGGTGGCTGCACTAAACAACAGATTTTCAATGTAGATGAAACAGCCTTCTATTGGAAGAAGACACTGTCTAGGACTTTCATGGCTAGAGAGAAGTCAATGCCTAACTCCAAAGCTTCAAACAACAGGCTGACTCTCCTGTTAGGGGATAATGCAGTTGATGACTATAAGTTGAAGCCAATACTCACTTATCATTCCAAAATCCTAGGGCCCTTAAAAATTATGCTAAATCTACTCTGCTTGTGCTCTATAAACAGAACAAAGCCTGGATGATAGCATATCTGTATACAACACGGTTTTCTGAATATTTTAAGCCCACTATATGGAGACCTACTGCTCAGAGAAAAACAGTCCTTTCAAAATATTACTGCTTAGTGACAGTGCACCTGGTCACCCAAGACCTCTGATAAGGATGTACAAGGAGATTAATGTTTTCATGCCTGCTAACACAACATCCATTCTGTAGCCCATGGATCAGGAGTAATTCAATTTTCAAGTCCCATTATTTAAGAAAAACACGTCTTAAGGCTATTGCTGCTATAGATAGTGATTCCTCTGATGGATATGGGTGAAGTAAATTGAAAACCTGGGAAGATTTACTATTCTAGCTGCCATAAGAATATTTATGATTCATGAGAGGAGGTCAAAATATCAATATTAACAGGAGTTTGGGAGAAGTTGATTCCAATCCTCATGGATGACTTTGAGGGGTTCAAGACTCTGGTGGAGGAAGTAACTGCAGATGTGATAGAAACAGCAAGAGAACTAGAAGTGGAGCCTGAAGACGTGACTAATTGCTGCCATCTCATGAGAAAACTTTAATTGATACGGAATTACTTCTTCTGGACAAGCAAAATAAGTGGTTTTTTGAGATGAATTCTACTCCTGGTGAAGATGCTATGAACACTGTTGAAATAACAACAAAGGATTTAGAATATTCCACATACTTAATGGATAAAGCAACGGTAGAGTTTGAGGGGTTGATTCCCATTTTGTTTTTTTGTCTTTTACAGTTTTTATTTTAGATTCCGAGGGTACATGTGCAGGTTTGTTAAAAAGGTATATTGCATGGGCCGGGTACGGTGGCTTACACCTGTAATCCCAGCACTCTGGTTGAGGCAGGCAGATCACAAGGTCAGGAGTTCAAGACCAGCCTGGCCAATATGGTGAAACCCCAACTCTACTAAAAATACAAAAATTAGCTGGGCATGATGGCGTGCGCCTGTAGTCCCAGCTACCCAGGAGGCTGAGGCAGAAGAATCGCTTGAACCCAGGAGGCGGAGTTGCAGTGAGACGAGATTGTGCCACTGCATGCCAGCCTGGGCAATAGAGTGAGACTCCATCTCAACAAAAAAAAAAAGTTTACACTTGGGCCGGGCGCGTTGGCTTACGCCTGTAATCCTAGCAATTTGGGAGGCTGAGGCGGGTGGATCACTTGAGGTCAGGAGTTCAAGACCAGCCCGGCCAACATGGTGAAACCCTGTCTCTACTAAAAATACAAAAATTAGCTGGGCGTGGTGGTGGGTGCCTGTAATCCCAGCTACTTGGTAGGCTGAGGCAGGAGAATTGCTTGAACCCAGCAAGTGGAGGTTGCAGTAAGCTGAGATTGCGCCACTGCACTTAAGCCTGGGCGATGGAGTGAGACTCTGTCTCAAAAAAAAAAAAAAAAAAAGAGTATACTGCATGATGCTGGAGTCTGAAGTACAATTCAAACTGTCACCCTGGAAGTGAACATAATGCCCAATAGGAAATTTTCAGCCCTTCCCTCCCTCCTTCCCTCTCCTGCCTTGTATTCCACAGTGTTTACTGTTCCCATCTTTATGTCCATGTGTACCTGATGTTTTGCTCCTACTTATAAATGAGAACATATGGTATTTGGTTTTTGTTTCGGCGTAGTTTGCTTAGGATAATGGCTTCCAGCTGCATCCATGTTGCTGCAAAGGACATGATTTCTTTTTTCTTTTTTTTTTTTTTGGAGACAGAGTTTCACTCTGTTGCCCAGTAGCATGATCTCGGCTCACTGCAAGCTCTGCCTTCCGGGTTCATGCCATTCTCCTGCCTCAGCCTCTCGAGTAGCTGGGACCACAGGTGCCTGCCACCATGCCCAGCTAATTTTTTGTATTTTTCAGTAGAGATGGGGTTTCACCATGTTAGCCAGGATGGTCTCCTGACCTCATGATCCGCCCACCTCAGCCTCCCAAAGTGCTGGGATTACAGGCATGAGCCACCGCGTGTGGCCAGGACATGATTTCTTTATGGCTGCATAGTATTCTGTGGTATATATGTATTACATTTTCTTTATCCAGTCCACTGTTGATGGGCATCTGGGTTGGTTCCATGTCTTTGCTATTGAGAATAGTGCTACAGTGTATATACATATGGATGTGTCTTTTTGGTAGAATGATTTATTTTCCTCTGGGTATGTACCCAGTAATGGAATTGGTGGGTTGGATGTTAGTTCAACTCTTAGTTCTTTGAAAAATTTCCAAACTGCTCTCTACAGTGGCTGAACGGATTTACATTCCCACCAACAGTGTATAAGTATTCCCTTTTCTTCACAGCCCCACCAACAACTATTATTTTTTGACTTTTTAACAAAAAGTCATTCTGCCTGGTGTGAGATGATATCTCACTGTGATTCTGATTTGTATTTTTCTTATGATTCATGATGATGAACATTTTTTCATGTTTGTTGGCCACTTGTACGTCTTCACTTTTTTGAGACAGAGTCTCGCTCTGTCACCCAGGCTGGAGTACAGAGGTGCGATCTTAGTTCACTGCAACCTTTGCCTCCCAGGTTCAAGTGCCTCAGCCTCCTGAGGAGCTGTGATTATAGGGTTCACCACAATGCCCAGCTAATTTCCCACCATTTTGGCCAGGCTGGTCTAGAACTCCTGACCTCAGGTAACCTGCCCACTTCGGCCTCCCAAAGTGCTGGGAATACAGGTGTCAGCCACCGTGCTGGCCTACCTGTTATGTCTTCTTTTGAGAAGTGTCTGTTTATGTCCTTTGCTCTTTTAGTGGGGTTGTTTTCTACTCGTTGATTTAAGTTTCTTATAGGATCTGGATATTAGGTCTATGTCAGATGCATAGTTCGTAATATTTTCTCCCATTTTGTGGATTGTTAGTTTACTGCATTGATACTTTCTCTTGCTGTACAGAAGCTCTTTAATTAGGTCCCACTTGTCAATTTTTCTTTTCTTTGCAAATGCTTTTGAGTCCTTAGTCATAAATCTTTAGCCAAGGCAGATGTCCAGAAGCGTATTTCCTAGGATTTCTTTTGGGATTGTTATAGTTTGAGGTTTTAGATTTAGGGTTTTTTTTTTTTTTTTTTTGAGATGGGGTCTCACTCTGTTGCCCAGGCTGGAGTGCAGTGGTGCAATCTCGGCTCACTGCAAACTCCGCCTCCCAGGTTCACGCAATTCTCCCACCTCAGCTTCCAAGGTAGCTGGAATTACAGGTGCGCACCGCCACACCTGGCTAATTTTTTTATTTTCAGTAGAGATGGGGTTTCACCATGTTGGCCAGGCTGGTCTTGAACTCCTGACTTCAGGTGATCTGCCCGCCTCAGCCTCCCAAAGTGTTGGGATTACAGGTGTGAGTCACTGAGCCCAGCCTAGATTCAGGTTTTTAGTTCATCTTGAGTTAATTTTGTATATGGTGATAGGGAGGTGCCCAGTTTAATTCCTCTCCATGTGGATAGCCAGTTTTCCCAGCACTATTTATTAAAAAGGGAGTCCTTTCCCCATTGCTTATTTTAGTCTACTTTGTCAAAGATCAGATGATTGTCAGTGTATGGCTTTATTTCTGGGCTTTCTTTTCTGTTCCATTGGTCTTTATATCTGTATACCAGTACCATGCTGTTTGGGTTACTGTAGCCTTGTAGTACAGTTTGAAGTCAGGTAATGTGATGCCTTTTGCTTTGCTCTTTTTGCTTAGGATTGCTTTGGACTCTTTGTAGTTCCATATAAATCTTATAATAATTTTTTCTAATTCTGTGAAAAATGACATTAGTAGTAGCTTGATAGAAATAGTGTTGAATCCTTAAATTGCTGTGAGCAGTATGGTCATTTTAATGATATTGATTCTTCCAATTCATGAGCAAGGAACACTTTTTCATTTGTTTGTATCATCTCTAATTTCTTTCAGCAGTGTTTTGTAGTTCACTTTGCAGAAATCTTTCACCTCCTTGGTTAGCTGTATTCCTAAGTATTTTATTCTTTTTTTGGCTATTGTGAATGAGACTGCATTCTTGATTTGGCTGTCAGCTTGATTATTGGTGTACAGAAATGCTACTGATTTTTATACATTGATTTTGTATCCTGAAACTTTACTGAAGTCGTTTATCAGTTTAAGGAGCTTTTTGGCAGTTGACTTCCATTTTGAAAAAAAGCTCTACTGTGGGTAAAATGCTGCCAAATAGCATCGCTTGTACAGATAAATCTTTCATAAAAAGAAGAGTCAATTGATGTGGCAATCTTCATTGTTGCCTTCTTCTGTCACCTCAACCTACAAGTCAGCAGCCATCAACATCAAGGCAAGACCCTATACCAGCAACAAGATTACAAATTGCTTAAGGCTCATATAATTGTTAGCATTTTTTAGCAACAAGGTCTTTTTAAATTATTTATTTTTTAGTCATAATGCTATATTGCACACTTAGTAGACCAAGGTATAGTATCAACATAACTTTATATACACTGGGAAATAAAAAAAAATGTTACTCACTTTATTGTGGTGGTGTGGAACCAAACCTGCATTATCTCCAAGGTATGCCTTTACATCAAAACTAAGGTTGAAAAATGAGGCATATATTTACTTTATTTCATTGATTCTAAGATTCATGTTTTTGTTCACATTACCATCTCTAAAATCAGGAAGCATTTTACAACTGGGAGAATATCATAATTGTCAGCCTGGAAGCAGATACAAAGTTATCATGGTCTGCATATGTAAAAACTTGCTTGTTTTTTTTTGGTGTGCAAATGGGCAAATGTAATTCTTCAATGTTTCACCCAAAAACCCATATATGGATCAAGTAAAGAAGAAAAAAAATCCTGGCTTTTTAGAATACTACTATTGATCCTTTCTGAGAAAATCAGGACAGTGCTTGCACTAATACTTGCAGGATGGATGCTAATGTTTTAGAATAAAATCTGGGTGCAATATTGCATCACCTTTAAGAAGTACTACAGGCCGGGTGCAGTAGCTCACGCCTGTAATCCCAGCACTTTGGGAGGCCGAGACAGGTGGATCACCTGAGGTTAGGAGTTTGAGAACAGCCTGACAAACAAGAAGACACTCTGTCTCTACTAAAAATACAAAGTTAGCCAGGTGTGGTGGTGCATGCCTGTAATCCCAGCTACTTGGGAGGCTGAAAAAAAAAAAAAAAAAAAGAAGTACTACATTGCCAGTGCTCTTACAGAGAGAACAGTATCTTGTGAAAAATGTAAATTGTGAAACACATAGATATCAATGACTATGAGCCAGTAAGTAATTTAGAACAGTAGTAATCTGAATGTGATGTTTTATGAGTACCTTACATGTTGTGCTTCTTTTTTTATGGACAGGTGTGATATGACTTAAAAAATAAGTAAGTCTAAGAAACCTCTTCCAATAAGAATTAAATAAAAATTTTAAGTGAATGGAAATAGTCTTAGTTCATATTTTTTTCTCTTAGTAGTATATTTAATAATGATGCATCTTACAATCAATGGCTTCTCAGATTCTGATAAAAATGGAATGCCTTTTGTAAGTGGACGCAAACGCCCTTAGCATCTTTGTTTCTAAGTGTTGCACCGATATAAATCAATATTTTACCCGATTATGGTGTGGATAAATGTTATCATGCTAGTAAGTTAACCAGCGAAGACTTATGTGATTACCTGGTAACTCTTCAGTATTTTTTTTTACCATTCTTTTAGCCAAAAATCTGAACAAAAATAACAGAAAATAAAAATGTGGTCCATACAAATTAAGAATAATCAGTAGTGTGATTTTTAAGTCTTGTGAAATACAGAATTAACCCATGCTAGAAAATGAATCTTTTTTTTGGTTTTTTTTGGAGATGGAGTCTCGCTCTGATGCCCAGGCTAGAATGCAGTGGCATGATCTTGGCTCACTGCAACCTCTGTCTCCTGGGTTCAAGAAATTCTCCTGCCTCAGCCTCCCAAGTAGCTGGGACTACAGGTGCACACTGCCAGGCCCAGCTAATTTTTTGTATTTTAGGAGAGACAGGGTTTCACCGTGTTGCCCAGGCTGGTCTCGAACTCCTGAGCTCAAGCAATCTACCCGCCTCGGCCATCCAGAGTGCTAGGATTACACTTATAAGAGCCTTAAGCAAGTTGTAAGCGTGAGCCAATGTGCCTGGCCTAGAAAATGAATCTTAAAGCAACAGTGTCATCCTGTATCCCTGAAAAAAAAAATCCATTCTATAAAAATTCTGTTTTAGTGGTTACAGTATTACTACTCATAATTCAAGTAAAAATGACAATGAAAACGATATGTTGGGGAACAAAGAAGGCACATTCTGATACTTTTGTTATCTAATACCCAGAAATTTATAATGTAAGTTTATATTCAATACATTATCATATTTGGAAGTCCTAAAATTTTTAGGTATGCCAACATTAACTATGCTACTAACTGGGAGTCATTGACCCTCCAGAGGTGATCACTACTATAATCTATACCATTTGTTATAACGACTGTTTCTAATGAAACAAAATTTAATTAATGTTTTGATACAAGCTCTATTTCAAGAGAATGTTAGGCATAAAACTCTTTAATATTCAACTATTACAGCTGTCAATCACAGAGTCCTGCCTTACATTCTAAAAAATCCCCAGACTTTGATTTCTAACCCAGAGCACAAACAGAACACACTGTATTGTTACATCTTTCTTTCCTAACAGAGGATTATCAGAGTTTTGTTTCCTTTCTGTAATTTGGTGCTTATGGTTCTCAAGAATATGGTATCAAGGGTCAGGAATAAATAAAAACAAAAAGCAGACTTCATAAGTTCTATAAAGATGACAGGATGGGAGAAAGAAATTTCTCTTTTAGCCAAATGAAACAGATTAGAAAATTAATATGAATAAAGAAAATAGGACTACCTTTCAACAAAAACAACAGTTTTTCTCCTTTAAAGATCCTATCTGAAATAAAATTATAAACTTTCCATACAAAAATATTATTCCAGTATTTAGGTATATTTATTTCCTCACTAGAAACATTAATCCTTATCCATAAGATGCTGTAAATATATTTCTGCCCATTTCATTCCATGCCCTTTCTGTTCTCCTCTATATTATTTTGTGGTCTTTGTTTTGGCAGATGCACAAGCAAAATCTGATTCTAACAGTTTGACCCTTCTCACTTTTTATGTTCTCTAGGGCATAATAAAACCCAAGATACAATCCCTCAGCAGTTAATGAAGCTTAACCTCACACCCTCTTAATTACCAATGCATTACACCAACTATGGGCATCATACTCCTCTCTAAGCTATTTTACAATTCAGCAGAAGTACTACTGAGCTATTATGTACCAACATAATCCATGCAGCATGAGAAATCCTTCTTAAAAATAAAATCTTTTGATCCTTGCAGGTTTTGGTAACTGTATAATTAGTACTACTTAAGCATTATCCATGTATCAGTAAGTATGTTACTTTGTTGATTTTTTGTGTTTATTTTAGCAACTTTCATTTTCTGAAACTTGGAAAACAGAAAAAAATCAAATATATTACTGATTCATTGCCATAATTTTAATATAAAAGTACTACAAATATCTAACCTGAGTATCCATATATTAACAGGATATTCCCTGCATTATCTTCATTTAAAATATTTAGAAATATGGGGGAGGGGTGACTTTAGCTGTTTCAAGCATTAAAAAAAGTCACAGAATTGCGTAAAGTCAGGTTAAGAGGTATAGTTGATATTGCATAAAAAGTTTTTAAAACTCAGATTTTAAAATTAGTAATAGTGAATTAACTTATTTCCATGAATACTTCAAGCTAAATTCAGTACAGATCAGATAATATCTTAGTGCAATTTAAGATATTTTTCTTGAATATGAAAGTGGCAATATCACTGCTATTACAAAAAGGGTGAAAAACACTTTCACATTGTTATACAAATATTGTTTTAATATACTTGTAAGTTAAGCTACTGACAATAACGATGCTTGTTATTTGGCAGTTACATCAATTACATGAATCTGAAAATAGAAAGGAAACCAGTGGGATAAGAACAGTGTTCTTAATACTTTTCCACGGATCCCTATCACATTTCTCTTTAACATGCAAACCAGGAATGTATTGAGAAGACTAGATAATATTTCTTTCATTTTTCTTTATTAAGATAGAGCGAAGGAGGAGGATAACATGAAAAAGAGGAAATAGAAATTTGTATTATGTATTCAAAATGAAAGGATTATACTAAGAAATAAAAATAGGATACCATCTTCATTTAAACACAAAGCATAACCTAATTATTTTAAAATATTGTATTAGGAACCATTACATTTTGAAAAGTAACAATCATGAAAGATCTCAAAACAATTTCCTTATGTAATTAATCCCTGGGTTCTATCCCAATCTAGTAGTGAGGCTGGCAAAATAAGGTATAGGCAGATTTAAATTCCTTATCAAGGTCCCAGCAATATGTCTGCTCATTACATAAATAGCACTTCCAAGTCTTGACCAAGGTAGCCACATGCTGTCAACACTGCCTATGGATGGCACTGACTTAAAAGGAGTTTAAAGGGAAATGACTTTCAAGGCATTCTAATATTAGATTCCATAATTATTTTCCCATGCATGTCAAAATCAAAGCCATCAAACTGTTAGCAACAATCCTGCATGTAATCTGTATTAATTTTATCAATTTTCTTATATATATATTGAACTAAGACACAGATTTTATTAAGTTTATATATCATAATGTAAAGACTGTATTATACTTTATTTTAAAATGTGCTCTTCAGGCCAGGCATGGTGGCTCACACCAGTAATCCTTGCAATTTGGGAGGCTGAGGTGGGAGGATCACTTGAGGTCAGAAGTTCAAGGCCAGCCTGGCCAAAATGGTGAAACTCCGTCTCTATTAAAAATATAGAAATTAGCCAGGCATGGCGGCAGGCACCTGTAATCCCAGCTACTTGGAGAACCCGGGAGGCGGAGGGTACAGTGAGCCGAGATTGCACCACTGCACTTCAGCCTGGGCAACACAGTGAGACTCCGTCTCAAAAAATAAAAAATAAAAAACAATGTGCTCTTCAAATAAATTTATTATGAAGACAGCTTAAAATGAGAAATTCCATGCTTAAAGAGAGACAAGAATGAACTTTGGCATCTATTAATATTTCTAACCATAAAAATTTGACTGTTCCTTTGGCAGATTCTTTTATGATGTAACATTCGTATATTAAATGCTGTCAATGTTTAATCTGGCTCTGGGTATATTGTATATTCAGTACAACTATAGAGGGTTCATATAAGACAATAACCTGCAAATAATTCTATAAAGTGAAGACAGCTACTAATTAGGTGACTACCACTGATAAAAGCATGTAAACTTCAGTGTGTGTGTATTACGTATACATGTGTACACATGCATCAGTATGTGTGGGTGTTATAAACAGTCATGCATTGTTTAAGGAGAAATGAGATCCCGTCATTGTGCAAACATCACAGAGTGTATTTACAAAAATGTAGATGGTACAGCCTACTACACACCTAGGCTATATAGTATACCTTACTGCTGTTAGGCTACCAACCTGTACAGCATATTAATGTAGAAGATTGTGGGCAAATATAACACAAGGGTAAGTACTTGGGTACCTAAATATAGCAAAGGTACCATAAAACTACACTATTAGAATCTTATGAAACCACTGTTGTGTATGTGGTTCCTTGTTGACTAAAACATTAAGTGGTACATGACTATACATATATATATATATAAAACAATGTGGTCCTTATAATAGAAAATACTTTAATTAAAATACATTTTATAAAATATTTTAAAAAGTATACTTTTCCACTTAATCACTGGAAATTTGCAGGTTTAGTTAGTGAGACCATGTGTAGTAATGCCCTTCAGTAAATGTTTACTGCACAGGGGTGTATATTAACCTGTGTTTAAGAAAATGTGTTTAAGCAAACAAATTATACAATAATTATTTGAGTTACAGAAAGATTCTATGTCTGCAAAATTCTTTCAAGTATTAAAAGTGTCCCTATTGAATATGAACTAAAATAATTTCTGAAAACCTGATATAACTGAAATGTTTCTAAATATAAGTACATTATCATTTAAGAAATTAAGATAGTAACAAAGATCTTTACTATCATTATTATTTCTTAAACAGAGGTCATAGAACTTTTAAATTTTTGGAAAAGAAGTAGCTAAAGCTTCAGAAATATCTACTGTGAACACTAAATTAGGAATGAAGTGAGATATTATCTTCATTTAAGAGGTCCACATCAGTTAAATTCCTAGCACAGCACCACACAATATTTGAATAATTTCATTTGTTTGAAGTCATTTTCTTTTATATTTCCAGAATAAACCCAGCTTATGAAAAAGGACACAAGCAAAAATGCTTAGGGTATTGTGGAACACTACATAAGATTGGATATCATTTTATTTTTATTAAATTTGAAAGTTATTTACTGTGGTATATTTAGAATTATAGAACAAAACTGATTTACTTTTTTTTCTTTTTTTTTTCAGATGGAGTTTTGCTCTTGTTGCCCAGGCTGGAGTGCAATGACTCGATCTCAGCTCACGGCAACCTCTGCCTCTTGGATTCAGGCGATCCTCCTGCCGCAGCCAACCAAGTAGCTGGGATTACAGGGATGTGCCACCGCGCCCAGCTAATTTTACATTTTTAGTAGAGACAAGGTTTCTCCATGTTGGTCATGCTGGTCGTCGGTCATGCTGGTCTCGAACTACTGACCTCAGGTGATCTGCCCACCTCATCCTTTCAGAGTGCTAGGATTACAGGTGTGAGCCACTGTGCCTGGCCCAAAACTGATTTTCTTTATACTCTTTGATTACTGAGAAGTTGAGGCAACTGGGTGAAGACATAAAACCGGATGTCTTTAATTCTATATAGCAGCCTGTATGTTATAATTTGTTTTAAAAACAATAAAGGTAAGAAGCTTCACCTCATGGTCTCAAATCTATTCTTAGTTTAATACCATCTACCCTGTTTTTGAAATCTAATAGAATTTTAGACATGCAGCCAAACTGCAAGATGAATATTATATAAACAGCAAACACATTTCAAAGGCCTCTGATTTCATTAACAAATCATAATTTGAAAAGACAGATGTGGTGAACTAAGGCCACTGCTGCAGGTGTCACTTTCTGATTAGCAAAACTTAAAATTTTAGGAAAGAAACATTAGCCACTGAAGGAATCACCCCAACACTAGCTGGAGAGAGAGCTCTATATTCTTTGGGGTTTCCACAGTAAAGTTATCCTTTTGTACGAAATAAATATTCACAGCCCGTCTATTTAATCTGACCCTTGACAGTGTGCTTTCTCCTTTCATGGCATCCTTTAATGTTGCATGTAGTGGGATAATATGTTAATTTGGGGAGCTGACAAAAATGTATTTTCTTTTCGTTTTAATGGCTCTGGTTTTCAGAATTTGAAGTCATTTATCCCTCTCAAAAGGACTGAATATCTTTTCTTCTGAAAAAATAAGTATTCAGGAGAAAAATGAACTTTGTTTTTAATATTCCTAATTCTGACTTTGGTGACTTCTTTTCAATAATGATAAAGTGCTATAGTATTTTATTCCTTTTGAACATAACAATAACCATCTAAGAATGGGTTATTCATTTTTATGGGTTAAAAATAAAATTTCTTAAATTAAAATTGAGGCCTAAAATAGATGCTTGATGATTTAGAATGGAAAACCTGATATTTCATTTTTAATTCGGAATTCTGGAATAAGGTAGCCAGGGTGAGTATTACTCCTCTCTTAATATAAAAGGCTAAGTGACTTAGGTAGGGTCTTGCAGCTAGTTAAGTGGTAACATAGAAATTAAAATCTAAGCTTGGATTCCAAATAAATTTTACTTTCTTGAGAAAAAACGTCCCATCACAGGGCATAGCATTTCTGCTTGTATGACTTAGACGACTTTTCTGCATGCGAAATTCCTTTTGTTGATTCATGTATAAACATCATTGCTAAATGTGTTTATATGAATATCATAGCAGCAATGCTTCTCACTAGCTAGTCATAGAGAGGTGGAGAGTCAGTTTATTCTCCTGTACATTTAATTTTAATCTTATCCTTCATTTCCTTACTAGAAAATCAGGCACATGCCATCTTTAAAAGCTGGCTAGAAATGTAGGTCACTGGAAGCAGTACTGAGCCTTTGCATGTTTTTTTTTTTTTTTTTTTTTTTTGGTCTTTTTACTTTGCCAAAGAAGCTCTAACTGTGGCTGCCAAGGGAGAACTTAGAATTTTAAATAAGCTCTCACAGTAGCCAGAAAGAAGAAGAAGAAGAAAAAAAAGAGTGAAACCCTAAGGTCAAATAGCAAATTTCCGGCTCAACTAACACTTCAGAGTAGTAAGCACTGAAAAGTATACAGATAGCCTGATAACTTTCTGAACAAATAAAATACTGACAAAAAAGGGAAAATATTCTGATTACAGCTCTGCCTTCAAAGGACTCTTCTAATAGTTGTATTTATACGACAAACAAAAGATATAGAGTGCTAAAACAGTTTTAAGGAAATATAATAAATATTATATAGCCTAGGTAAAGTAAAAACGTGTGGAAAAATACTATTTATAAGGTATTAAGTATACTAAATCTTGCAAAGTAGACTGACACCAAGGGTCAGAAAGTAATTTTTAATTGTTTATAACATGATATACTGTACTGCTTTTGTTCTGAATCTGCATATGATTACAACTTTGGAGTTTAACAAAGTAAAAATGTTCAATGGTATCTTTGGTCAATTAAGGGTTATTACTTTAACTTCATTCTTGTAACTGTCCAATTTTTTGGCAGAACTAGGAAAACAATAGTTGCATCTGAGATATTTTTGGATTCTACAGACTCAGAAAGATCAGACTATACTACAATGCACTAAAAACAAACAACTGATTTTTTACTGAATTCAGACTTCTAATTTTTGTTCTCTGATTTGTGAATAACAGATAGATGCCAAAAACAAACTTTTAAATCTTGGTATCAAAATGACAGAAGGAAAAGAAAACTTTATAAGAGTAATTCAAACTTTTATAAGAGTAATTCAAACTTACATCATTTAGCAAATAATACTGCTTCACCTAATTCATCAACTAATATCTTTGATATCGGTTAAAACTAAAGAATCAAATAAAGCAAAAGACATAAGGTACAATGAATCCAATCCTAACAAATGAGTTCAATATTTGGGTAAAAGTTTGGTATTTTGTGGTATAATATAAACCCTTCAAATTATTAAGGTATTATTTTAACTTTTACTTATGGACTTTAAAGTCCATAAAAAAGAATTTAAAAGATGTTAGTCTAAATTTTAACATTTTATACGTATTGCTTTATTACCAAATGTTCTGTTGCTGTTAATTCATAAAATATGATATGGTTTACTTTTAATGAAATCTTTATTCTCTGACTTACAGTTTATTACAAAGTGAGAATTTATTTTAAATTATGAAAGATTTTCTAGATATTATATGTGGGAAGTTTCAGCTTAATTGATTAAATTTGAATTATTCATTTGCTGTTATATTTGATGTTAAAATATTATATACTGTAAGCTTTTAGTAAACATCAAGGGAGTTCTAATATGCTGATAATCATGTACCTATCCTGAGTAAAATTTTAAAAACACAACTTTTAAAGCACCCTAGCTTCCTACTTTCTTTTAATTGTGGCTGATGCTGGACAGTGCATACTCAATAACAGATAACTCAAAAGTTAATGCAACAATTTATATTTTGCTCTCGATCTTAGATACTTCTTCTGGCAGGAACACTACCTATCTGAAATGTCATCACTAGCCAATATTCAAATTGAGTTTTAAAACTGACTTTGGCATATTATGAAATGGCATTTAAATTTACTTCTGAAAATACTTTTATTTTATCCAGTTCTAAAAACACTAACACCTGACTTATTAAAAATTATGAAAAGGATATAAAAATCTTAAATTCTTCAAGCACTATAAAAATTTTGTGTGTGCATGTGTATACAATTTATTTCATAAAAAATCAGGCTAATAAAAAATGTTTAAATCTTTTAACAGAAAAATGTAATTTTTACTACTTTATAAAACATTTCTTAGAAAGTTTTCATGGAAAATACTCATGATTACACTGGAGATAATGAAGAAAATTCCTTTAGACAAAAAAGCTAACTGAAAAATACTTATAAGTGTTTTTTAAAAGCTTTAATAACATCATGTATATTGTTCTATAGGAATTTCTAAGGGGTGTAATTTTTCAGCATTACATCTTAATGCTGACTTCCTGAAGGAGCTTTGACTACAATAGGCATGAATATGTTTTCAAAGGATGATGGATAAATTGCTGGTTGGTTATATAATGTATCTTAGGCAGCTGATGGGCTTTTTATCTTTTACTTGTCTTTTAGTTACACACAGCTTTAAGATAATTATGGTCTATAGGATTGCCTTTTCCCTATTCTTGTACAGAAATATTTGCCTTGGTTATAGGTTCTAGAAATTCCCAATCATGTATCATAAAATTAAAACTAAACAATTACAGCATTTTTCCCCTACAATGTATCTCTTCAACACTGTTAACTCCTTAGTTTTCGTCATCCATTGTGGACTATTTGAAGAAAATAAAGTTATAAGTGTAACTGTAATTCAGTTCTGCATACTGAAATCCTCTGTGAGTATTATGTAGAAAGCTGTACTTACCTGTATTAGTATTCAACATCATTTTTTACTCTACAAAAATATATTGTTTATTCTTCTCAGAGATGTTAGAAATCTCTTTGCACTTGTGTTATGAAGACTATAATTAAATTTTCGTAAGTCATACTTTTAAAATATAGTCTATTCTAAACATACACAAAAACGAACTGGACCACATTAGCATATATATTATGTTAAAAACAATACTTTTGTGCTTTTTCATAGTAAAGTGAGAATGGCATATGCTTCTTTTTTTTTATTATTATACTTTAAGTTCTAGGGTACATGTGCACAACATGCAGGTTTGTTATATATGTATACATGTGCCATGTTGGTGTGCTGCACCCATTAACTCATCACTTACATTAGGTATATCTCCTAATGCTAACCCTCTCCCCGCCCCCCCAACAATAGACCCCAGTGTGTGATGTTCCCCTTCCTGTGTCCAAGTGATCTCATTGTTCAATTTCCATCTATGAGTGACAACATGCAGTGCTTGGTTTTCTGTTCTTGCGATTGCTGAGAATGATGGTTTCCAGCTGCATCCATGTCGCTACAAAGGACACGAACTCATCCTTTTTTACGGCTGCATAGTATTCCATGGTGTATATGTGCCACATTTTCTTTATCCAGTCTGTCACTGATGGACATTTGGGTTGGTTCCAAGTCTTTGCTATTGTGAATAGTGCCACAATAAACATACGTGTACATGTGTCTTTATAGCAGCATGATTTATAATCCTTTGGGAATATCCCCAGTAGTAGGATGGCTGGGTCAAATGGTATTTCTAGTTCTAGATTCTTGAGGAATCACCACACTGTCTTCCACAATGGTTGACCTAGTTTACAGTCCGACCAACGGTGTAAAAGTGTTTTCCTATTTCTCCACATCCTCTCCAGCACCTGTTGTTTCCTGATTTTTTAATGATTGCCATTCTAACTGGTGTGAGATAGTATCTCATTGTAGTTTTGATTTGCATTTCTCTGAGGGCGAGTGATAATGAGCATTTTTTCATGTGTCTGTTGGCTGTATGAATGTCTTCTTTTGAGGAGTGTCTGTTCATATCCTTTGCCCACTTTCTGATGGGGTTGTTTTTTCTTGTAAATGTGGTCGAGTTCTCTGTAGGTTCTGGATATTAGCCCTTTGTCAGATGAGTAGATTGCAAAAATTTTCTCCCATTCTGTAGGTTGCCTGTTCTGATGGTAGTTTCTTTTGCTGTGCAGAAGCTCCTTAGTTTAATGAGATCCCAGTTGTCAATTTTGGCTTTTGTTGCTGTTGCTTTTGGTGTTTTAGACATGAAGTAATTGCCCATGCCCATGCCTATGTCCTGAATGGTATTACCTAGGTTTTCTTCTAGGGTTTTTATGGCTTTAGGTCTCACATTTAAGTCTCTAATCCATCTTGAGTTAATTTTCATATAATGAGTAAGGAAAGGATGCAGTTTCAACTTTCTACTTATGGCTAGCCAGTTTTCCCAGCACCATTTATTAAATATGGAATCCTTTCCCCATTTCTTGTTTTTCTCAGGTTTGTCAAAGATCAGATGGCTGTAGATGTGTGGTATTATTTCTAAGGGCTCTGTTCTGTTCCATTGGTCTACATCTCTGTTTTGGTACCAGTACCATGCTGTTTTGGTTACTGTAGCCTTGTAGTATAGTTTAAAGTCAGGTAGCGTGATGCCTCCAGCTTTGTTCTTTTGGCTTAGGATTGTCTTGGCAATGCGGGGTTGTTTTTGGTTCCATATGAACTTTAAAGTAGTTTTTTCCAATTCTGTGAAGAAAGTCATTGGTAGCTTAATGGGGAAAACATTGAATCTATAAATTACCTTGGGCAGTATGGCCATTTTCACAATATTGAGTCTTCCTATCCATGAGCATAGTATGTTCTTCTATTTGTTTGTGTCCTCTTTCATTTCACTGGGCAGTGGTTTGTAGTTCTCCTTGAAGAGGTCCTTTACATCCCTTGTAAGTTGGATTCCTAGGTATTTGATTCTCTTTGAAGCTATTGTGAATGGGAGTTCACTCATGATTTGGCTCTCTGTTTGTCTGTTACTGGTGTATAAGAATGCTTGTGATTTTTGCACATTGATTTTGTATCCTGAGACTTTGTTCAAGTTGCTTATCAGCTTAAGGAGATTTTGGGCTGAGGTGACGGGGTTTTCTAAATATACAATCACATTATCTGCCAACAGGGACAATTTGACTTCTTCTTTTCCTAACTGAATACCCTTCATTTCTTTCTCTTACCTGACTGCCCTAGCCAGAACTTCCAACACTATGTTGAATAGGAGTGGTGAGAGAGGGCATCCCTGTCTTGTGCCAGTTTTAAAAAGGAATGCTTCCAGTTTTTGCCCATTCAGTATGATATTGGCTGTGGGTTTGTCATAAATAGCTCTTATTATTTTGAGGTACATTCCATCAATACTGAATTTATTGTGAGTTTTTAGCATGAAGGGCTGTTGAATTTTGTCAAAGGCCTTTTCTGCATCTATTGAGATATTCGTGAGGTTTTTGTCTTTGGTTCTGTTTATATGCTGGATTATGTTTATTGATTTGCATATGCTGAACCAGCCTTGCATACCAGGGATGAAGCCCACTTGATCATGGTGGATAAGCTTTTTGATGTGCTGCTGGATTCGGTTTGCCAGTATTTCATTGAGGAATTTTACATCGATGTTCATCAGGGATATTGGTCTAAAATTCTCTTTTTTGTTTGTGTCTCTGCCAGGCTTTGGTATCAGGATGATATTGGCCTCGTAAAATGAGTTAGGGAGGATTCCCTCTTTTTGTATTGATTGGAATAGTTTCAGAAGGAATGGTACCAGCTCCTCCTTGTACCTCTGGTACAATTCAGCTGTGAATCCGTCTAGTCCTGGACTGTTTTTGGTTGGTAGGCTATTATTATTGCCTCAATTTCAGAGCCTGCTATTAGTCTATTCAGGGATTCAATTTCTTCCTGGTTTAGTCTTGGGAGAGTGTAAGTGTCCAGGAAATTATCCGTTTCTTCTAGGTTTTCTAGTTTATTTGCATAGAGGTGTTCATAGTATTCTCTGATGGTAGTTTGTATTTCTGTGGGGTCGGTGGTGATATCCCCTTTATCATTTTTTATTGCATCTATTTGATTCTTCTCTCTTTTCTATTAGTCTTGCTAGCGGTCTATCAATTTTCTTGATCTTTTCAAAAAACCATCTCCTGGATTCATTGATTATTTTCAGGGTTTTTTGTCTCTATCTCCTTCAGTTCTGCTCTGATCTTAGTTATTTCTTGCCTTCTGCTAGCTTTTGAATGTGTTTGCTCTTGCTTCTCCAGTTCTTTTAACTATGATGTTAGGGTTTCAATTTTAGATCTTTCCAGCTTTCTCTTGTGGGCATTCAGTGCTATAAATTTCCCTCTACACACTATTTTAAATGTGTCCCAGTGATTCTGGTATGTTGTAACTTTGTTCTCATTGGTTTCAAAGAACATCTTTATTTCTGCCTTCATTTCGTTATGTACCCAGTAATCATTTAGGAGCAGGTTGTTCAGTTTCCATGTAGTTGAGTGGTTTTGACTGAGTTTCTTAGTCCTGAGTTCTAGTTTGATTGCACTGTAGTCTGAGAGACAGTTTGTTGTAATTTCTGTTCTTTTACATTTGCTGAGGAGTGCTTTACTTCCAACTATGTGGTCAATTTTGGAATAAGTGCGATGTGGTGCTGAGAAGAATGTATATTCTGTTGACTTGGGGTGGAGAGTTCTATAGATGTCTATTAGGTCCGCTTGGTGCAGAGATGAGTTCAATTCCTGGATATCCTTGTTAACTTTCTGTCTCGTTGATCTGTCTAATGTTGACAGTGGGGTGTTAAAGTCTCCCATTATTATTGCATGGGAGTCTAAGTTTCTTTGTAAGTCTCTAAGGACTTGTTTTATGAATCTGGGTGCTCCTGTATTGGGTGCATATATATTTATGATAGTGAGCTCTACCTGATGAATTGATCCCTTTACCATTATGTAATGGCCTTCTTTGTCTCTTTTGATCTTTCATGGTTTAATGTCTGTTTTATCAGAGACTAGGATTGCAATCCCTGCTTTTTTTTGTTTTCCATTTGCTTGGCAGATGTTCCTCCATCCCTTTATTTTGAGCCTATGTGTGTCTCTGCGTGTGAGCTGGGTCTCCTGAATACGGCAAACTGATGGGTCTTGACTCTTCATCCAATTTGCCAGTCTGTGTCTTTTAATTGGACCATTTAGTCCATTTACATTTAAGGTTAATATTGTTATGTGTGAACTTTATCCTGTCACTATGATATTAGCTGGTTATTTTGCTCGCTAGTTGATGCAGTTTCTTCCTAGCATCGATGGACTTTACATTTTGACATGTTTTTGCAATGGCTGGTACTGGTTCTTCCTTTCCATGTTCAGTGCTTCCTTCAGGATCTCTTGTAGGGCAGGCCTGTTGGTGACAAAATCTCTAAGCATTTGCTTGCCTATAAAGGATTTTATTTCTCCTTCACTTATGAAACTTAGTTTGGCTGGATATGAAATTCTGGGTTGAAAATTCTTTTCTTTAGTAATGTTGAATATTGGCCCCTACTCTCTTCTGGCTTGTTAGAGTTTCTGCCGATAGATCTGCTGTTAGTCTGATGGGCTTCCCTTTGTGGGTAACCTGACGTTTCTCTCTGGCTGCCCCTAATATCTTTTTCGTCATTTCAACTTTGGTGAATCTGACAATTATATGTCTTGGAGTTGCTCTTCTCGAGGATTATCTTTGTAGCGTTCTCTGTATTTCCTGAATTTGGATTTTGGCCTGCCTTACTAGGTTGGGGAAGTTCTCCTGGTATCCTGCAGAGTGTTTTCCAACTTGGTTCCATTTTCCCCATCACTTTCAGGCACACTAATCAGACGTAGATTTGGTCTTCTCACATAATCCCGTATTTCTTGGAGGTTTTCTTCATTCCTTTTTACTCTTCTTTCTCTGCACTTCTCTTGTCACTTCATTTCATTCATTTGATCTTCAATCACTGATACTCTTTCTTCCAGTTGATGGAGTCGGTTACTGAAGCTTTTGCATCTGTCACGTAGTTCTCGTGTCATGGTTTTCATCTCTATCAGTTCTTTTAAGGTCTTCTCTGCATAGATTATTCCAGTTATCCATTCACCCATTCTTTTTTCAAGGTTTTTAGTTTCTTTTCACTGGTTACATAGTTCCTCCTTTAGCTTTGAGAAGTTTGATCGACTGAAGCCTTCTTCTCTCAATTAGTCAAAGTCATTCTCCGTCCAGCTTTGTTCTGTTGCTGGTGATAAGCTGTGTTCCTCTGGAGGGGGAGATGCAGTCTGATTTTTTGAATTTTCAGCTTTTCTGCCCTGCTTTTTTCCCATCTTTGTGGTTTTATCTGCCTTTGGTCTTTGATGATGGTGATGTACTGATGGGGTTTTGGTGTGGGTGTCCTTTCTGTTTGTTAGTTTTCCTTCTAACAGTCAGGACCCTCAGCTGTAGGTCTACTGGAGTTTGCTGTCTGACGTCCACTCCAGACCCTGTTTGCCTGGGTATCAGCAACAGAGGCTGCAGAAGATAGAATATTGCTGAACATCGAGTGTTGCTGTCTGATTCTTGCTCTGGAAGCTTCGTCTCAGGGGTTTAACCGGCCGTGTGAGGTGTGAGGTGTGGGTCTGCACCTACTTGGGGATGTCTCCCAGTTAGGCTATTCAGGGGTCAGGGACTCACTTGAGCAGGCAGTGTGTCCCTCCTCAGATCTCAACCTCCATGCTGGGAGAACCACTGCTCTCTTCAAAGCTGTCAGACAGGGACTTTTCCATCTGCAGAGGTTTCTGCTGCTTTTTGTTTAGCTATGCCCTGTCCCCAGAGGTGGAGTCTACAGAGGCAGGCAGGCCTCCTTGAGCTGTGGTGAGCTCCACCCAATTCGAGCTTCTGCGCGGCTTTGTTTACCTACTTACACCTCAGCAATGGTGGGCCCCCCTCCCCCATCCTTGCTGACGCCTTGCAGTTAGATCTCAGACTGCTGTGCCAGCAATGAGGGAGGCTATGTGGGCATGGGACCCTCTGGGCCAGGTGTGGGATATAATCTCCTGGTGTGCCTTTGCTAAGACCCTTGGTAAAGTGTAGTATTAGGGTGGGAGTTACCTGATTTTCCAGGTGTTGTGTGTCTGAGCTTCCCTAGGCTAGGAAAAGGAATTCCCTTCCCCCTTGAGCTTCCCAGGTGAGACAATGCCTTGCCCTGCTTCAGCTCTCGCTGGTCGGGTTGCAACTGCAGACCAGCATCGACTGTCTGACATGCCCCAGTGAGATGAACCCAGTACTGCAGTTGAAAATGCAGAAATCACCCATCTTCTGTGTTGCTCACACTGGGCGTTGGAGGCTGGAGCTGTTCCTATTCGGCCATCTTGGGCGCCTCCCTCACTTTAAGTATCCATTTTATTGTTCTAATCACAGTGCTTGTACAACATTGTAAGTGTGCCAAAAAATCAAATACTGTTTATTCCATAACAAATATATAAGAAGTATAAAATGACAATATTAGGAATTTAGGAAATATTACTAACAGGTGAAATGACTGTATTAAAACCAGATATATTTTCAGAGTAGAGCAGTGTGAAATATGAAAACATAATCAAAATTCAAATAATTTAAAAATGAATCACTAAATTTATTAATTTAGGGAAATGTTAACTTTGTAGATTATTTAGCATATACGTGCTTTGACTACTTTCAGTACTTATCTGTGTAAGTGGCTTTATTTAAAAGGAAATAATGACATTGAAAGCAAACAAGTTAATTTTTCCTAAAGATCACACATTCAACTTTACGGTGAATATATAACTTGACTATCAAATCTGAAATGCTATATAAAAACTAATCTAATGCTTAAGGCAATTAGGTTTTTGTGTCAGCAATAATAATATCTTTGATAATACATTCTAAATGCACAAGATAAATCATAATGGATATGATGACACTAGAATACATTCCTTAGTTCAAAACTAGAGACAGAAGAGTGGTGGTTGTGATGGGCTGGAGTGTAGAAGAAATGAAGAGATGTTGGTCAAAGGCTACAAACCTTCAGTTATCACATGAGTAAGTTCTGAGGATCTAATGTACAGTATAGTGACTATAGTTAATTATATTGTATTGTATATTTAAAATTTGCTAAAACAGTAGATTTAAAGTGTTCCTGCCACACCAAAAATCGTAAGTATGCATGGTGATAGATGTGTTAATTAACTTGATTGTGGTAATCGTTTCACAATGTACACATATACCAAATCGCGTTACATGCATTTTTTATATGTATATAAAATAATTCATATATATAAAATATATAAACTTGTATTAGCCAATTACATCTCAGTAAAGCTGGGGAAGATGGAAGAAAGCCAGAGAAAAAAATAACAACTTTAAAACAAAACCAAACCTATGATATTCTAGAGTAAGAGAATCCTTTAATGCAGCAGTCCCCAACCTTTTTGGCACCAGGGACTGGTTTGTGGAAGACAGTTTTTCCACAGACTGGGATGGTTTCTGGATGATTCAAGAGCATTAGATTTATTGTGTATTTTATTTCTATCCTTATTACATTGTAATATACAATCAAATAATCATGTAACTCACCATAATGTAGAATTAGTGGGAGCCCTGAGCTTGTTTTCCTGCAGCTAGACGGGAGTGATGGGAGACAGTGACAGATCTTCAGGCATTAGATTCTCATTTGGAGTGCGTAACCTAGATCCTTTGCATGAGCAGTGCACAATAGGGTTCATGCTCCTATGAGAATCTGATGCCACCACTGATCTGAAAGGAGGTAGAACTCAGGCAGTAATATGAGCAATGAGGAGCAGCTGTAAATACAGATGAAGCTTTGTTTACTTGCCTGCTGCTCACCTCCTGCTGTGTGGCCCCGTTCCAGTACTGATCCATGGCCTGAGGGTTGGGGGCCCCTGCTTTAATGCATTAAAAATTGTATTATTTAAGGCTCTCTCGAGAAACTGAACCAATAGTGTGTGTGTTTGTGTGTGCAAAGAGATTTATTGTAAGAAACTGTCTCATATCATTATAAATGTGGGCAAATCCGAAGAGTTGCAGGGTAAGTTGGCAGGTTGGAGACCTCGGAGAGTTAATAGTGTAGTTCTAATCAAGGTCCATTGGTCTGAGAACCAAGAGAACCAAGGTGTAATTCCAATTTGCAAGCTGGCAGGCTCAAGACCCAGGAAGAGCTGATGTTTCGGTAAGAGTCAGATGGCAGGAAAAAGCCAATTATCAAGTTTAAAAAGAGGCAGGAAAATTTCTCTGACTCAGGGGATGGTCAGTGTTTTTGTTTTATTGAGGTCTTCTGTTGACTGGCTGAGGCCCACCCAAATTAGGGAGGGCAATCTACTTTACTCAGTCTACCAAATTAAATGCTAATTCCATTCAAAACACCCTTATGGGAACACCTAGAATAATATTTGACCAAATATTTGGGCATGTTTCCTCAGACTATTCACATATAGTAAGTATACATTTGTCATCCACTGTACTAGGCAACAGAAATATAGCAATGAATAAAACAGAAAAGACTTGTACGGAAGAAACACAATAAACAAATACAGAAGTAAATTATAAAGCATATCAGGTGACAGTAAGGCTATGGAGAAAAATAAGGCAGCTAACAGGATTAGGAGGCCTGGGGAGTGGGAGTAGGAAGTTGTAACATTTATTAGGGTAGTTAGGTTAGGCCCTGCTGAGATGGCAACATCTGAGCAAAGTCTGAGAGAAGCAAAAAAGTTCTTAGCAAAGGGAACAACAAATCCAATGGCCCTAATTTTGGAGCATGCCTAGCAAGCAAGGTAGTTCATATAAACAGAATAAAATCAGGGGGAGATATTAAGTAATGAGGTCGGACAGGGCCTTGAAAGTCACTGTAAGGACTGTGGCCTTTGTCTTCTGGAGAGTTTTGAGTTTAGATGAGTGACATGATCTGACTTACATCTGAAGAGGCTCACTGAATATTTTGGTGAGATCAGACTGAAGAGAAGCAAAGGTAGAAACAAGGAGGCCAAGCAATAAATAATTTATGTTCAAAGTAATATATTTGTATTTCCTGAGAAATTGAAGGAGACTATAGGAGAAAAAGATAAGGATGAATTCTTGGTTTAGGCTGGAGCAAACAGAAGATGTGAGTTGGCATTAATTGAGATGGGAAAGGCTGAAAAAGGAACAGGCTTGGGGAGAGCAGTTCAGGAGTTTGGTTTTGAAATGTTACGTTTGAGATCTCCAACAGACTAAAATAAGAGGTACTGTAGGGAGCTGGATATTACAATTGTAGGAGTCAGATGTACAGAACGCAGTAGCAGCTCAGGATAGGTCCAACTAGATTATAAATTTGAAAGTCATCAGCATATACATAGTATTGACATCCTCGGGGCAGACGTGATCAGTGAGAGAACAGAAACGGAGGAGTCCTAAGGTCTGAGTCCTAAGACACGTCTATTAAAAGTTTGAGTAAATAAGTAAGAAATAGCAAAGAAGAATAAGAAAGAGTGGCTAGTTAGAGAGAGGAGAACACCAAGAAAGTGTAGTATCCTGAAAGGAAGAAAGTATATCAGGAAAGAATGAGTGATCAATGATATCAAGTGCTGTTGATGAGCCAAGTTAGATGAGGCCTAAGAGATGACCACAGTGACATACAGTCCTCTAAATAAAATATCTCACATTTTATTTATATCAGAATTGCTAGGGAAACCAGAGTAAAGGGAAGTTTGATTATTATTATTTTTGTTACTAGGTTAGAAATCTGTGTCAACCTAGTCTCATATCTCTTAACTTATAAAATTATGGTCATAATATGTTTTGAAAAGACTTTCACAAGGTCAAGTGTTACCCTTATTTCATAAAAGAGGAGGTAATGTACAAGCAAGTTGCAGAAATTATTTAAAAAACAGCAGAACTTGTACTTGAACATGAATTTACTAACTGAAATTCCATTTTTCTTAGAAATAGCTTTATTCAGGTGTAACAGACACATAATAAACTGCCCATACTTAATGCATGTAATTTGGTAATATTTTACAGCAGTACAAGGAGTCTTTAAAAAGTTTACGGTAAAAGTGTATTGTGAAAAAAACTATGCATAACTTCCAAAACTTTCCTGCACCAAAATAAACTCATACTAATTTGTCTTAACAAGATCTAGTTTGAGGCACTAAGAAGAACGGTTAGCAGTTTAGAAAGAGACCCATTAGAGAATGTGAATTCTGCTAAAATTGAAGTAAGAGAAAACATCAGATTTATGGTAAAGCTTGGGTTGAAGAATGGTAAAATCATCGATGCTTTGAGAATATTTTATGGGGACAATGCCCCAAAGAATCAGCACTTTACAAATGGATAACTAATTTTAAGAAAGGATGAGATGATGTTGAAGATGAAGGCTGCAGCTGCAGACCATCCACATCAATTTGCAGGGAAAAAACTCATCTTGTTCATGCCCTAATTGAAGAGGACTAATGATTAACAGCAGAACAATAGCCAATACCACAGACGTTTCAATTGGTTCAGCTGACACAATTCTGACTAAAAAATTAAAGTTGAGCAAACTTTCCAATCTATGGGTGCCAAAACTGTTATGCCAAAATCAGCTGCAAAGAGCAGAGCTTTCAATGGAAATTTTAAACAAGTGCAATCATGATCCTGAAGCATTTCTTCAACAAATTATGATAGGTAATGAAACATGGTTTTACCAGTATGATCCTGAAGAAAAAGCACAATCAAAGCAATGGCTAGCAAGAGGTCGAAGTGATGAAGTGAAAGCACAAGGGGACAAGTCAAGAGCAAAGGTCATGACAACAACTTTTTGGGATGCTGAAGGCATTTTGTTTGCTGACTTTCTGGAGGGCCAAAGAACAACATCTGCTTATTATGACTGTTTTGAGAAATATATCCAAAGATTTGGCAGAAAAAATGTCTGGGAAAGAAATCTTCACCAGTGAGTCATTTTCCACCATGACAAGCTCCTGCTTATGCCTCTCATCTAACAAGGGTATTTTTGCAAGAGTTTCGATGGGAAATCATTATGTGTCCATCTCACAGTACCGATTTGGCTCCTTCCAACTTCTTTTTGTTTCCCAATCTTAAAAAAAAATATGTACATGTCACCATTTTTCTTCAGTTAAAGTAAAAAAGACTACTGACATGGTTAAATTCCCAGGACCCTCAGTTCTTTAAGAATGGACTAAATGGCTGGTATCCTCACTCACAAAAGTGTCTTGAACTTGATGGAGTTTATGTTTTGAAATAATGTTTATGGTTTTATGTTTTAATTCCATTTTTCCACAAATTTTTGAGTCCCTTTACATATATACTTTGGAAGCTATTAATATAATCAAGACAAAAAATATATCCATCATGCTCCAAATTCTGCATTTTTCCTCTATTCTCTCCTTCTCACCATTAATGACTTTATCTTTACAAAATGAGAAAAAAAGTATTTTATATTCACTTAAATAAAAGTATTATATATTTACTTATTTCCAGTCCTTCTGATAACTTTGTTTAGATCCAAATATTCATTTGGTATTATTTTGATTTTTTTTGTGAAAAACTTTATTTAGTATTTCTTACAATGCAAGCCTGGTGGTTGTGACTTCTTTTGGATTTTAGCATTTGAGAAAGGATTTTGCTTTCATAAAAAACCTTTTAAAATTGCAAAATCTTTGTTTATGAAAGATGTTTGCTGAGTATAGAATTCTGAATTGATAGCATGTTTTTATTTTTATTTTTTAGCATTTTAAAGACTTCCTCCTTGTTTTCTGGTTTGTATTGCCTACAACTAAAAGTCAGCTGTCATTCTTATCTTTGGTTCTATCTATGTAATGTGCTTTTATCTCTGGTCACTTTCAAGATTTTCTCTTTATCACTTGTTTCAAGAAATTTGATTATGATGTGCATTGATGTTGTTTTCTTCAGGACTTTTAAAACTTGGCATTTGCCAGACACCTTAGAATTGTGGTATATTTTTCATTATTTCTGGAATACTTTCATTCCTTATTTCTTCAAATATTTGTTCTGTACCACTCCTTCTCCCTTCACAGAGTCCAATCCCACGTTAGGGACCCTTAAGTTATCTTACAGCTCACTAATGCAAACATCCTTTTGTTTCCCCAGTCTATTTTGCAGGTTTCATCTTGTATAATTTTAAATCCATGTCTTCAAATTTACTAGCCTTTTCTTTTTCAGTGTCTAATCCACTTTGCACCTCAAGTGTATTTTTCATTGCAGTCACTGTAGTTTTCATCTCTAGAAGTTTAACATGTGTTTATATTTACATCTTCCATGTTTCCATTTAACATGTTTAATCTTCCTTCTAGTTTATTGAATATTTAGAATATACTTATAATAAAACGTATGTTTTCATCTGCTAATTCTATCATGACATTTCTTTTGTGCTTTTACTTTTCTCCATATTATAAATTATATTTTCTTATTTTTTGCATGTCTATTATGTTTTAATTGAAAACCAGACACAGAATATTTTATCCTGTTGAGTGCTGGACACTTTAATATTATCGTATTTTGAGCTTTGGACTGGGACACAGTTAAGTTACTTGAAAACAGTTGGTTACTTCAGACCTTGTTTTTACGCCTCATTAGACAGGACCAGAGCAGTGTTTTATAACCTGGGGATATTTTTGCTCTTTACCAATGCAAAACTCTTCTAAATACCCCACCTGACATCTCATGAATTATGAAGTTTTTCACTCTGGCATGTGGGAGCAGGAATTACTGTTGGCCCTGGGGATTGTTACTTCTAATATTGTCAGGTAGTTCCTTTTCTAACCCCAGGCCATTTCCTCATGTACATGTACAGGTGAGCACTCAACTGAAGACTAGAGGGAGACCCTATGCAGATTTCTAACTCACTTGATGTATATACCTCTTCCCATTCAGGTACTCTGATTTATAAATAGAATTTCCTTGACCTCACTGTGCTCCTAGTTGTGCCGCCTGAAGGTCATCTTATCTTGTGTTTCTCTTCTTTGCACTGTGGCTTGGAAACACTGTACTCAGTAAGGTAGGGAAGTTATAGGGTTTGCCTTCTTTGTTTTGCATATCTAGGAATCACTTTTATTATCTGATGCCAAGTGTTCTGAAAACTGTTATTTCTTATACTCTATGCTGCTTTTTTTTTTTTTTTCCAGCTGTTTCAGGCATGAGGAGAAATCTGGACTTTATTAATCTATCTTGGTCAGACATGTGCAACTGGGTCAGACATGGTGTACTTTTTAAGAGTCTGTTTTGTTTTTAACTATAGTTTTATATTTTATTCTCCTACACCATAAAACTGTTGTATGACTAAGCCTTTACAACACACAATTACTTCCATAAATGACTATTTTATAAAAGCTTGATGAAAAAGGTAATATTTCTTTTACAGCTTCAAACTCCCTCACATCATCTAAAGAAGGATATGTAAAGTACACTGAGATTTTTAATACTAACTTGTACAAATTAAAGGCACCCCTAAGAAAGATGTCAGGGATTAGTTTTGAAATTAAAGTGTTCTCTAAAGCAAACTGAAAATTTTTAACATCAGCTACCTGGGTTGAAAGAGGAAAAAATAAAAATAAAACACTTTATTTTAAAAAGCATATATAGGCATTTCTGGTTCTGTTTGGCAAAATTTTCCTATGATGGCTATATAGATGTTTCATATAAAATCTTAGTCTCAGTATAGTGTGGAATATGCCACGAAGAACCTGTATAGCTTACTTACAACAATGGTTTTGGCCTTTACTCCACTGCTCCTAGCAAGTGTAGCACTGTCCAGAAGTTGGCCAAGATGATAAAAGGCAGGAAAAAGAACAAAAGAAAACACTAAAAAATATTGTAAAAAGTAAACAACTAAAAAAGTGATTGAAAAAAAAATAAGCCCTACAACCAGAGGAAAATCAATTATATACAGGTTTCTGCTTTGGATTTTATGGTAGTACTATTTAACAAGCAAAATCTGAATCATATGAATGAATTATGTTAGTTTTGACCTCAGCATTATAGTAACTTTTATACTAAGGCAAAGAAGTTTGTTGGCATTTATTCACAGGTATTATGAATTAGTATTTATTATGTTACAAATTCCTTATAAATGACTAATTTGCCATTTTGCAAACTATGTACTAAAATTAAAATATCCTATGGAAAAATGACTTTAGATTATGAACTCTATTCAAATAATGGCTTAAATTAGGATTCTGTTATGGACAAAGAAACTAAGAATTCTAAAAGTTAAAAACGTCCTCTCTGAGGAAAAAAGTGTGCTTTGGCTTAAAGATTCAGTACATTAATGACATATTTTATCATGGAAGAGAATCATTTGTGGCATTCTCCAAGAAAACTAATATTAATCAATGTGTACTTCTAATATCTGATTCTTCTGATTTATACCTCTGGCATATTGGTAATATAATTACCAAACAATCTGCAATTGTTTTGCTTCATGTAATGTTTTCCAGAGTTCTCTTATTATCATGACAGTGTAGAATATTACCTATCAGATATAATAATTTTTTTATGTATGAACATTTTAATTTCCTTAGATACATTTAGAATGAAACTATGATTAAAGCTTGCACTAGGCTGGATGTGGTGGCTCATAACTGTAAGCCCAGAACTTTGGGAGGCCCAGGTGAGAGAATCCCTTGAGGCCAGGAATTCAAGACCAGCCTGGCAACATAGTGAGACCTCATCTCTTCAAAACTAAAAGAAAAAAAATTGCCTACAGCTTGCAGTAAAAATGGCAAATATTGTAGTGCCTTGGAATCATTTTTGCTTGTGCTAAGTAGAAATGTAAAATATTTAAAATGTCTTATCAGCTAATTTGCTGATTATATAGATACCCCTTTTGTTTTTATTCCATTATTTGCTTTAACTCATATAGTAGTGATTTCCTATACTTTATATAATAGTTTCAGGCTGAAAATTCAAATTTCAAGTTTCTTTTAAAGGCTTCTTAAGAGCAACAGTTAAGCCATACTTTGTTAGTAGTATAGAAAACTTAGACTTTGGAAAATTTGCTTTACCATAGTAGTAGTCAAAATGAAGATGTTATAATTAGAAGCAAAAAAAAATTAAAGGATATTTTCCCCTTTCTTCAATAAGAAGTGTAAACTAGAATTTTTTGCTATTAAGCACGACTTTTGTGAATGCCTGGTCTAGTAATTTTACTTAGTGTCATTTTTTAATAGCTTAATATTTCCCCACCTCTCATATGAAGTTTTAAAAAATTGTTCAAGAACGTTAGTTTAAAATGTAACTCTATGTTCTAATAAATTTGATACTTTTTACTGAGATTTTAAAAAATGTATAATCTCGTTAATGCATTTAAATATAGTTTGTATATATACAAACATATATCTTTACATACATGAAAGTATTTTTTCATGAAACATTCAAAATGCAATATTAAGTTCATATATTCTATACCTGTAAAATGTTGGCAGGATCCTCTTTAGCAGACGCAACCAACAAAGTATGCCCATTGACAATTCCTTCTGCCAGGAAACACTTGAAGAGCAAAGGTGAGTAAATATTATATTTATCCTCCTCTGTAAAAAAGGAAAAGTTGCAGTTAGAAACATATAGCAAGAAAAGAATCAAATGGGTATCAAATAGCAAGCACACTCATATGTTTTTATATTTTTTTCCCTTAAAACAATTATATGAGGTGGAACAATAATTGCATATTCCTGAGGCACAGTTAGATAAGCTAAGACTTGTAAAGAGAGTCAATGAGAACTAAGTACTTTTAATAGACTTTCTGGCTCCAGACATCATTCTCCAACTACTACATCACTTTGATATCCACAAAATTACCCCCTGCACATACATACACACTTCAGATACAGGGAACTTCACTAGCAAATTTAAACATTTTAAGGAAAAAATAATACCAGTACTTAAACTCAGCAAAAAGGAAAAGGAAACAATTCCTACTTTATAGGCCCATTATTACTCTAACGTCAAAATCAAAGAGTTTTACAAAACTACACATTATCATCAAATTTTAGGAAGTCATTATACCAATCCTACATGTACTCCTTCAGAAAAGAGGAAAGGATGAAACACTTCTAAACTCATTTTATGAGGCCAGTATTACCCCAATACCAAAACTAGACCAAGATACCACAGAAATAGAAAGCTACAGACTAATATGCCTCACAAAAATATATGAAAATAATTCTTTAAATATCATAAAACCAAATCCAGTAATAGAATATATATTTATATTACATAAAATTAGTACAATTTGGTTTTAAATACTGTAAAACCAAATCCAGTAATATTACATCTTCAACTTGACACATGGGATCTACAAAAAACTTATAGATATCATCATATGTAATGGTAAGATGCAATGCTTTTCTTCTGAGATTGGGAAAAATGGAGGTATATTTACTTTCACCACTTCTAATCAATATCGTATGGAAGGTCTTAGCTATGTAATATTACTGACTTTGGTTTCATGGCATTTAAAGCAAAATTATAATAATTATACATGATAGATTATAGTCATATAAATATATAACTACAATATAATTATATTGTAGTTATATAATTATATAGAGATGCAATATAATTATATTGTCATTACTACAATATATAGAATTATAATTATTCTACAATTATATTGCATTAATATATTTTATATACTAATATATATCATATTCCTGGATTTGGCTTTATAGTATTTAAAGAATTATACTATATTAATACTATACTAATTGTACTATACTAATACATTAATTGTACTTCTACGTAATAGTAACAAATAGGAACTGAAATTTTAGAAATCTCACTTGTAATTAAATATTTTGGATAAATTTAACAAAATATGTGTAAGAATTAGTTCTACATTGAAAAGTACAAAACATTCTGAGAGTACAGAAGACCTAAACAAATGGAGAGATATATCATGTTCATAGGATAGAAGACTCAAATCTTCAAATTGATTTGTAGATTTAATGGAATCCCAATAAAAATCCCAGTAAGCTTTTTGGAGAAATTGACAAGGTAATTCTAAAGCTTACAAAGAAATCCAAGGTTACAGAATACAGTTAATATCGTTTGGGTCTGTGTCTCTGCCCAAATCTCATGTCAAATTGTAGTCCCCGGTGTTGGAGCTGGGACCTGGTGGGAAGTGATTGGTTCATGGGGGTGGATTTTCCCTTTGGTGCTGTTCTCATGATAGTGAGTTATCATGAGATCTGGTTGTTTAAAAGCATGTAGCACCTCCCCACTCTTTCTCTTCCTCCTGCTCCTGCCATGTGAGATGTGCCTGCCTCCCCTTTGCCTTTGGCCATGATTGTAAGTTTCCTAACACAGCCATGATTCCTGTACAGCCTGCAGAACCATCAGCCAATTAAACCTATTTTCCTTACAAATTACCCAGTCTCAAGTATTTCTTTAGAGCAGTGCGAGAAGGGACTAATACAACAGTCAAAGAAATGTGAACAAAGAACACAGTTGGAAGACTTACTATTTTATTTCAAGACTTACTATAAAGCTACAGCCATCAAGGTAATGTGGAATTAGCAAAAGGACAGAAATATAGATCAGTGGAAAAGAATAGAGTCCAGAAATAAATCCATACAATTGGTTTTTGATAAAGGTGGAGAAATAATTTTTTGTATTTATTTATTTATTTATTTATTTTTCTTTTTTTTTTGAGGCGGAGTCTCGCTCTGTCGCCCAGACTGGAGTGCAGTGGCCGGATCTCAGCTCACTGCAAGCTCCCCGTCCCGGGTTTACGCCATTCTCCTGCCTCAGCCTCCCGAGTAGCTGGGACTACAGGCGCCCGCCACCTCGCCCGGCTAGTTTTTGTATTTTTAGTAGAGACGGGGTTTCACCGTGTTAGCCAGGATGGTCTCGATCTCCTGACCTCGTGATCCGCCCGTCTCGGCCTCCCAAAGTGCTGGGATTACAGGCTTGAGCCACCGCGCCCGGCCTATTTATTTATTTTTGAGACGGAGTCTCGCTCTGTCACCCAGGCTGGAGTGCAGTGGCCAGATCTCAGCACACTGCAAGCTCCGCTTCCCGGGTTCACACCACTCTCCTGCCTCAGCCTCCCGAGTAGCTGGGACTACAGGCGCCGCCACCTCGCCCGGCTAGTTTTTTGTATTTTTTTTTTTTAGTAGAGACGGGGTTTCACCGTGTTAGCCAGGATGGTCTCGATCTCCTGACCTCGTGATCCGCCCGTCTCGGCCTCCCAAAGTGCTGGGATTACAGGCTTGAGCCACCGCGCCCGGCCGAGAAATAATTTTTTGTAACAAATGGTCCTGCAATAACTGAATATCCATATTTAAACGACAAAAAGCAATAAAAACTTCCATCTTACCTCACAGGATACTCAATCAAAAAACAGCAAAAACCTCCATCTTATCTCTTGAACTAGTAATAAATATTAGCTTGAAATAGATCATAGAGTTTAAAAAGCTGAAATAATTAAAACTATTAGAAGAAAATGCCTTTTTCGCAACCTTGGAGTAGGCAAACGTTTCTTAGGACATGAAGGCATGAACTGGAGAAAAAAAATGAATAAATTAAACTTCATAAAAATTTTTACAATTTGCCTTTGAAAAGACAGCTAATAGGAAGTTTTAAAAAAGGCAAACTACAGATAGAAAATATTTGCAATACATATATATAGTAGAGGACTGGTATCCAGTATATATTTTAGCAACTTTCATAATGCAATAAGAACACAAATTGGACAACATAAAAATGAGCAAAAGATGTGAACACAACCTTTACAAAAAAAGATACATGAATGGCCAAAAAAACATATTAAAAGTTGTTTAGCTGACAAGTATATGGAGCAAATAAAATGCTCCAACATTGCTAGTGGCATTGCAAAACACTGTAACTACATTAGAAAACAGTTTGGCAGGCCAGATGTGGTGGCTCATGTCTGTAATCCCCACGCTTTGGGAGGCTGAGGCAAGCAGATTGCTTAAGGTCAGGAGTTTGAGACTAGCCTGGCCAACACGGTGAAACCTCGTCTCTACTAAAAACACAAAAATTACTTGGGCATGGTGGTGCATGCCTATAATCCCAGGTACTCGGGAGGCCGAGGCAGGTAAATCGCTTGAACCTGGGAAGCGGAGGTTGCAGAGAGCTGAGATCATGCCACTGCACTCCAGCCTGGCTTAGAGAGCAAGACTCCATCTCAAACAAATCAGAACGAAACAAAACAAAAACAGTTTGGCGGTTTCCAAAAAAGTTAAACATACACTTATTATAGGATCCAGCAATTCTACTCTTGGGTATTCACCCATGAGAGTTGAAAATACATGTCTGCATAGATTTATACAGAAGGTTTATGACAGCTTTTGTTTTAATAGCCAAAAACTGAAAACAAGTAAAATGTCCATTAACTGCTTGCTGAATGGAGAAAACAAATGATATATTCATAAACAGATTACTACTCAGCAATAAAAAGAAATAAACTATTAATTTACAGTAGTTTCTTGGTATCCACAGGGGATTGGCTACGAAGGACATCCAGGATGGGATATCTAGGATACCCCATGGGTACCAAAATTCAAGGATGCTTAGTACCTTACATTTTGCCCTCTGTATCCAAGGATGTGGTACATGCTAATACAGAGGACTGACTATACATGCAACAACATGGATAAATCTCAAAAAAAATTATGCTAAGTGAAAAAAGCCAGATACAAAAAAGTACATATGGCAAAATTGCAGTTACATGATATTCTATAGAAAGCAAACTTAATCTCTAGTGACAGAAAGGAGAGGTTAGGTGCTTGGGACCCGGAAACTTGAGTAACAGGAAACACTTTATGGTGACAGAAGTGTTTTATATCTTGATTGTGGTGGTGGCTGCATGAGTATATACAGTTGTAAAAAGTCACTAAAATAAGTAAATGGGCTTGGCACAGTCATTTGCTTCTGTAATCCTCATGCTATGGGAGGCCGAGGTGGCAGGATCACTTTGGGGTGAGGAGTTTGAGACAAGCAGGAGCAATACAGCAATACCTCAGCTCTACAAAAAAAATAAAAAATTAGCTGGGTGTGGTGATGTGCACTGGTAGTCCTAGCTACTTGGGAGGCTGAGGCGGGAGGATCCCTTGACCCTAAGAGCTCAAGGATGCAGTGAGCCATGATTGTGCCACTGCACTCCAGCCTAGGGAACAGAACAAGAACCTGGCTCAAAAATATTTCAATAAAATAAATAAACAAATGGGTGCATTTTATTGTACATAAATTAAAATTAAATAACGTTTATTTATTAAAACAATTCCCTAAAGTACGATGAAAATATCAGGTGTTGAGTTATTTAGATATCTTCTTAGCACATTATCTTAGAGAAAATCTATGATTAAAAGTATAGTCAATTTACACAAAGTCTAATTTTATATATTAAAACACATAGCTAGTTCTTTAACATTATTCATCACTCACAAAATGTACTTAATGTTTATGGACATTTTATGAGAATTTTAGTGTGTTATGGCAAAGGAAAATGTTTTCAATGCTTCTGCATTGCTTACAGCTGACAGATGGAAAAGCTAGCAGAGACAACTATGGGAGAGATGATCAGCACTGACTACTGATTAACACAGCTGTAAAAATTGCTTACGTTGTATAACTAAGAATTCACCTCCACTCAACTTTAGAACTAACTAGAAAGTTATGTTTAAAAAAGAATTCATTTTACCTGAAGTAATTACTATTAAGTCAGTTTAGAGAAGCAACCATTTAAACCATTTAAACCATTATAAATCAATGATGTACGAAACAAACCGGGTATTACAGTTTTTAATTTCTAAGATTGGTATTTTTACAAAATGGAAAATTTAAATTTTAAAAAATTCACCCACAATCCTCAAATAATCATTGTGTAAAGTTTGCTGTATTTCCGTTCAGTACTTTTTCTATGTTTTCGGTGATTATTGGATTTGGTATCCTACTTTTTTCACTTAATCTAACATGCTTTATAGTCTTGTACCCAACATGTTTAAGGCTGAATAATATTCTAGAAAATTTATGAACATACTTTACTTAGCTATACCCCCTTACCATGGACTTTTCATGCTGCTTTTAGGGTTTTATTAGTACTAAATATAGAAGAATAAGGATGCTTCAGGGCCAACATGCCCAAGATGAAACTCAGTAACTCAATATTTTTTTCCACCAAATGTGGTCCTCTTTCAGTTTTCAGAAAGCCAGAATTTATACCTAATATCGCACGCTCTCTCTCTCTCTCTCTCACACACACACACACACACACACACCCCAATCTACCTCTCTCCCCACCCTTCTAATCCTGCGAAATGTATTATCAAAGTATCGAAGTATTTGTGGAATGTGATTACTTCCCTCCATGCTAATGTCATTCCACTAGTCATGCTACTAAAAATTATTACCTGGCCGGGCACGGTGGCTCACACCTGTAATCCCAACACTTTGGGAGGCCAAGGCAGGCAGACGTCAGGAGATCGAGACCATCCTAGCTAACACGGTGAAACCCCATCTCTACCAAAAATACAAAAAAGTTAGCTGGGCGTGGTGGCAGGCGCCTGTAGTCCCCGCTACTCGGGAGGCTGAGGCAGGAGAATGGCGTGAACCCAGGAGGTGGAGGTTGCAGTGAGTCGAGATCGCGCCACTGCACTCCAGCCTGGGCGACAGAGCAAGATTCCGTCTCAAAACAAACAAACAAATAATAAAAAAAAAAAACTCTTACCTAAATGACTGTAATTTTCTCTCATTTATTTGCATCCACCCTAATCCTCCTCCTTCAATTTAGTAGTAACATTTTCAAAATGCAAACTTGATCATCTCATTTTCCTACTTAAAACTTTTCAGGCCAGGCACGGTGGCTCAGGCCTGCAATCCCAGCACTTTGGGAGGCTGAGGTGGACAGATCACGAGGTCAGGAGATCGAGACCATCCTGACTAACACGGTGAAATCCTGTCTCTACTAAAAAATAAAAAAAATAAAAATAAGCCGGAAGTGATGGCGGGCATCTGTAGTTCCAGCTACTCAGGAGGCTGAGGCAGGAGAATGGCGTGAACACGGGAGGCGGAGGTTGCAGTGAGCCGAGTTCGCGCCACTGCACTCCAGCCTAGGCGACAGAGCGAAACTCCGTCTCAAAAATAAATAAATAAATAAAACTTTTCAGTGGTTCCTCATTGCTCTTGAGCAAAAGAACTAAATCTTTTAACCTGGTCTACAGGCTCTACATGGTTGTAGCCGAACAGCAGGGTTTAACTTGAATAAGTAAAAATATTTAACAGTGGTATATAACAGTGCCACTTTTCTCCCTTTAAAATGTAAATGAGGAATGCTTATACACTGTTTGTGGGAATAAATTGGTACTCTATAATTAGCACAAAGTAAATTTGTACTAATTTATTCTGTTATCCATATAGAAAACAGTATGGAGATTTTTCAAAGAACTAAAAATAGAACTACCATTCAATCCAGCAATCCCACTACTAGGTTACACTGAAAGGGAAAGAAATAATTACATAAAAAAGATACCTGCACTCATATGTTTAACATAGCAGTATTCACAATACCAAAGATACGGCATCACCTCAAGTGTCCATCAACAGATGACTGGATAAAGAAAATGTAGTATAAATACCACAGAATACTGTTAACAGTAGATAGTTAACCAGGCAGGCGCAGGGCAGGAGAGGCTCCCCCAATCCACTAAGAATGTCCAGGGACCATCAGGTGATGGTCCAGCAGTTGTCACACTGCTTCTCTAAAATGATAACTGGTCGCAGTCGATGCTAGGGAGAGAGAGGCAGTTTCCCAATGAAATTGTTAACTGGCAGCTTCCAATAAGATCTCAGGAATTGTGCGAGTGAGCTCAAGCATGTGCATTAAAAGGCAAAAATGACAGAGTATGACTTTCCCGGGGTAGTCCACCATAAAAGGGAATAACGCCTAAGGTGAACATGTCTATAACTCCGGAGAACATGTCTACAACTCCAGTAAACACACTGCACATGCTCATCTCCTAAGTGCTAGCAGGTCACCTCACATACAAGCAGCTCACGCCAAGGGAAGAATCACGGGAAGACGGATGCAAAATGCCCGAAGTATGTCAGCAATATAAAACCTGAAGTCAAAAGGTCAAACCCTGCACTTGACCTCCAAGATGCCCGCTTGAGTCTCTTCCAAGTGTACTTTCCTGCTTTAAAGTTTTTAAATAAACTTCCACGCCTGCTCTGAAACTGGCCTTGGTTTCTTTTTCAGCCTTATGCGCCTCAGTTGAATTCTTTCTTCTGACGAGGCAAGAATTGAGGTTGCTGCAGACCCGTACGGATTTGCCACCAGTAACTGGGATATACGCCACCCCTAACAATACTGCTCAGCCATAAAATAGAATGAGATGTCTTTTGCAGCAACACGGATGAAACTGGAGGCCATTATCCTAAATGAAATAACTCAGAAACAGAAAACCAAATACCACATGTTTTTACTTATAAATGACAAAGGCTGCATGGACATACAGAGTGGAATAACAGACAGTGGAGACTACAAAAGGTAGAAGAGTGGTAAGGGGGTGAAGGTTGAAAAACTACCTATTGGGTACAATGCTCACCATTTGGGTGATGGGTACGTGAAGAAGCCAGACTTCACCACTGTGCAACATATGCATGTAAGAAATCTGTACTTGTGGCCAGGTGCCATGGTTCACACCTATAATCCCAGCACTTTGGGAGGCCGAGGTGGGTGGATCACCTGAAGTCAAGAGTTCGAGACCAGCCTGACCAACATGGTGAAACCCTGTCTCTACCAAAAAAAAATAGAAAATTAGTCAGGCGTGGTGGTGTAAGCCTGTAATCCCAGCTACTTGGGAGGCTGAGGCAGAAGAATTACTTAAATCCGGAAGGCAGAGGTTGCAGTGAGCTGAGATCATGCCATTGCACTCCAGCCTAGGCAACAAGAGCAAAACTCCGTTTCAAAAAAAAAAAAAAAAAAAGAAATCTGTACTTGTATACCCTGAGAGCATAAAAATTAAAAAATAAAAATAAAATATACATGACTGTGGTTTAACAAATTTTAGTAATGAGAAAAAGAAACCTAAACTATTTAATTAGAAGAATTAAAACATTCATAAAGTTAAGGATGCATATTACAATACTCAAGCGAGAGAATGAACTGTATCAGATCAGTACTACTTAAAGTAGGGATATGTACTCGTCGATAATTTAAAAAACTGGGTGATTGATGAGTAATGAAGGATAATAAACAAACTAGATGTCACAGTTGTCTTTTTCTATCTATCTCTTAAATGAGTGAGGGTTCTGACTTATTTCTTACTCCCCATACTATCCTTAGTGATCTTTTCTTTATCTCTAGCTCAGCTTTCTCTGTGCTAAGCTCCAGGCATTGACATCATTGCTATTTATTTGCATATTATTAACTAGACATAGTACTTAGCAAACACGTTTTATGTTATCTTATCTTTACTTCACTGTGCCAAAAGAATTTCAGGACATGTCCAAAGGCGAAACCATATTTTTTTCCTCTTCCTTGCTGCCCATCTTCCAGTGGTAACATGCTAATTTGGTAAGTTACTTGGTAACCATTTGCTTTGGGCTTGAGGTTTCTTCAACTATAATATGGGAATAATAAAATTATATCTATCTCATAAGACTGTGGCAAAGATGAAATACTTAAATCAGTGCGTTGTGCGTAATTAAGTGGTCAATAAATGTTAGCTACTATGTTTCTCATTCTCAGCTCTTCCCTTTCCTTTATATCCCCACAAATAATCATTCAACTTCCTAAATCTTTAAAATCCATCCATTTCCTTCCGTCTTTACTGACAATAATGTAGTTCAATTCATACTTAACTCTCACCATCAGCCTCCCAGTTGGTCCCTGTACTTCTAACCTTACTCCTCCCTCCAATCTATTCTCCAAAATACTCAAGAGTATTTTTTTTCTAAAGAGCAAATCTAGTCTTGTCACTCCCGTTTCAAAAACTTAAATGGCTTTTCATTGCTCTAAGAGAAAAACACCCAAAAAGCAAGCCATATAAGCCTCTCTAAATGTTGTGTTGCCTTCTTTCTCAACACTTCCCCCCTTCCATATCTCATAAATCCCAGGGACAGCAAACTACTTGTTGGCACCAGCCATATTGCTTCTTGCCTCAGGACCCTTGTATAAATTCCTTCACAACTTTGGCTAACTAATTTGCTCACATCCTTCCAGACCAAGATTAGGTGGCACCATCATTGAGAAGCTTTACTCAAGGCTGGGTGAGATATCAGTCTGCTCCGGAGCACCCTCTTTACCCCTAGTAGTATTTAATAAACATTCCTGAAATTCCTCCATAAAGCTAAAAGATTGTTATGGCAGAGAATGCATCCTATTATCATATTTCTAGTGCTGGGCACATAGTATACATATACTTAATATTTGTAGAATTAATTAGGGGAAAAAACAACAAACAAAAATCTTGTCTTATAAATCATCCACATCCACTGTAGTTTGAAAACATACCATTGTATACACATATACACATACATTCTATAATAGTTATCACTTCTATTTTTTCAAAGAATCCTACGAGGCAGGAAAAACTAATAGGGAGATCACCTACTTAGGGATTAGCAAAAACACTAAACTCATCAAGCTGAAAATTACCAATTTTGTGGAACAAATTTTGAGGTTGTACAATAAGCATTTAATTAATCTATTTAGTGAATTTCCCTAACACTGGGCAAGTAAAAATGATAATGATGTGACAGAACTGCCAAAAAGCAAATGTAATTTTGGCCTGAATTAACGGTCTAATTTCTAGGTTCAGAGACACGCTTGTACTGTTCTATTCCACAGTAGTCAACCAACCTGATGATAATATATTCAGTTTGGGGACTTACACAAACTAGAGCATCTTCAAAAATAGTGATGGTGAAGGGAGCTGAAAGTATGTGACACGAGAAATGGAAATATTTACCTTAAAGAAACAGACCCAAGAGACATAAGATAGCTGTCTTCAAATATCTGTTGGACTATAAAATGGAAAAGGAATATCATTTGTACATTACGGCTCCAAAGAGTGGAACAAAGCCTAGTGGATAGAAACAACAGGAATATCATTTTTTTCTTAATACAAAAGTCCAAATGAGCTGTATCATCACTCTACCAAGACTGCTCTCCAACACCAATTATTTTATAATTGTCTAATTTGTTGGATATTTGCAAATCCTTACCTTATTTATCTATGGCAACTATTACCATTGACAATTTTTTTCATGAAACTACTGTACACTCCCTCCCCACGTTTTCCCAGTTTCTATAACTTTGCTCCTGTTTCTTTAGCCATTCTTTGTGTATGTAAATGGTTTATATAGAGCTCTCAAGTTTTTGTTATATACATATGGAATGATTTTATGTACTTTTTGCTAGTCACTACTTTCAGCTATGCAAGCCAAATCTTTCTTTTCTCATCTTTTAATGACATCTGGAGCTACTTCCATGATTCTCACTAGTTTCAGTTATTAAAACTTGACTGTCCAGTTAAAAACTTAGTCAACAGTCAATACAACATTTTCCACTAAGGCTTGTGGCTTGAAATACTTAGTGGGGTGGTGTTAAGGGGAGGGGGCAGCAGCGAGAAAAGGAAGTTCTAAGACACCTCTTTCTACAAGTCTTTTCTTCAAGTCCTAGCTCCTACACCGGGAAAGTAGAGCAAAAGAGTGGCAGAGATCAGTTTCTGTAACTGCCTGTCTGGCACAGGTAGAGAGATGTCCCTAGCCTCACTCTGACCTGGTGTATTAAGTCTGCTGCTTATACCCTCTAAAGTTATGATGGTTTCCACGCAGATGGCAAGTATAGCTTGTGGGTGGTACCTTACTTCATACTGGCCCTATATGTCACTGAAGAACCCTGCAAAGAGGTAGAATCTAGTGTTTTGGCGGCTAGTAATTCATCCTCAGTCTCTCTTTGGAAATACTATTACTGTCATTATTCTTCTAGCTGTGTTTGTTTACACAATCTATTCTATCAGGCCCCCCTCCTTTTCCTGTATTAGAAACAGGAAATAGTCTTAATGTTTGACAATGTTGACAAAATTCAGCAAATATAAAGCAGGCTTTCCTAATAACTCTCATTCTGCACTATTCACTTTGATGGGCTTGGAGGTTCTAGAGGTTAGCAAGGAATTGGCTGGGAAACAGGAATGTCAAGTTCTGCTTCTTGGAAGCAACTTCAATGTCTACGACTGATGCCCTTGGAGGTGTATGCCCTCACTTGTCTCACTTTTTACCATAAATGTACTCCTGCTTTCTCCAGTCCTTGACTTTATTGCCTGGTTATGGCAGTAACAGTAGTGAAGATATGAGGAAGTATCTGTGCTAGTTCTTTGGGCCTGCAAGGACGTGGCTCACCCCAATTGTGGGAAAGTGAAAACTTAAGACTTTGTCTTCTTTTTCTCACTGCAGGCTACACTCACCAATTCTAGGGTACTTAACATATGGTTAAAAAATAGCAAACAGCTAATATTATTGAGCACTAATTCTATACTAAACACGACACTGCACTTCTCATGCATTGGTTTATTTAATCCTCACAATAACTTTTTTTTTTTTTTTTTCCAGATGGAGTCTCACTCTGTCATGCAGGCTGGAGTGCGGTGGCACAATATCGACTCATTGCAACCTCCGCCTCCTGGGTTCAAGCGATTCTTCTGCCTCAGCCTTCTGAGTAGCTGGGATTACAGGTGCCTGCCACAATGCCCAGCTAATTTTTGTATTTTTAGTAGAGAAGGGGTTTCGCCATGTTGGCCAGGCTGGTCTCAAACTCCTGACCTCAGGTGATCCGCTAGCCTCAGTCTCCCAAAGTGCGGGGATTACAGGCATGAGCCACCGCACCCGGCCCTCACAATAACATTTTAAGATAAATGCTATTAATCCCTACCTTACAGATAAAGAAACTGAGGCACAGAGAGGGTAAGCACTTACCTAAGGTCCTATAGCTAGTTAACAGCAGAGCCATGGTTTGAATTTAGACAGATTCCAGAGGTTATGCTCTCAACCTTTTTTCATGAGCTTACTTTCCTTTAACTATTTCTTACTGATAAGCATAGGCTTTAGATTTTGGAACAGTTTTCTTTTTACTCTAGTTGTTCTTAGTCTTTTATTTGAGTCTCAAACCAACTCTGAACATTTGATGCATTATACATGCTACTCTAAAAATAAACACAGTCAAAGCCAGGCATGGTGGCTCATACCTGTAATTCCAGCACTTTGGGTGGTCGAGGCAGGTGGATCATCTGAGGTCAGGAGTTCGAGACCAGCCTGGCCAAAATGGTGAAACCCTGTCTCTACCAAAAATACAAAAATTAGCAGGGTGTGGTGGCGTGCACCTGTAGTCTCAGCTACTCAAGAGGCTGAGGCAGGAGAATCGCTTGAACTTGGGAGGTGGAGGTTGCAGTGAGCCGAGATCACGCCACTGCACTCCAGCGTGGGCAACACAGCAAGACTCCTCCTCAAGAAAAAAAAGAAAATATATATATATACACACAGTCAAACACAAATTTTCATGTAATTTCAGGGAATTAAGAGATCTCCCAAAGTTCCATCCTAGATCCTCAAGTATAACCTGGGGAATCTGCCATTTGCCTATGACAACACTAAAACACACACTGAATAACACAGTTAAATAATGTTGAAAACTCCTAAATCTTTTTCTCTAGCCTAAATTTCATGCCAGAAAAATCCAACTTTCTATTAAGTTGAATGACTTGGGTTTTTCACTAGTACCTAAAAGTTATTATGTTTAACCTGAATTCTTTACCTCACCTCAATATTTGCTCATTCTTTTCCTTTTCTAACTCACTTAATGGTACTAATTCTAAACTTTCCCAGGATAAAAACCTGGGAATCATCCTATTTTCTGTCTCTCCTTCATCACCTACACATGTACATAGCACAGAAATAGAAATGGACTTTCTTAAGAACTACCTATTAAATGAGGAAAAATGTAGAAAAATAGTGTTTCATATCAGTGCAGTCTAAGCATAACCAGTTAAACATTTCAAATTCAATATACACACTGAAATAAAGAAGTAGAAAAGTGAAATAGCAAATTTATGACAAAAGTCTCAGAAGTATAATAACAAACATTACCTCATGTTTAGATTAGGGCAATGAGTAGTTTCCATCACTTCAAATTTTACTTTATTTCTGCAGTGTATCCATCATAATATTTCTTAATTGCTCAAAACACTCCATGACTATCTATTTCTTACTAATATAATTTAAGTGCCTTTACCCAGGCTTTTGAGTCACTCATTCATTCATTATGCTCCTACATGGCTCCCATGGTTACAGAGCTTTCAGTCTATTAAATAAGTAATCACGATCAGGCAATTTCATGATTACCTGATTTAAAAAATGTGTAATAAGTACCATGATAAGGTAAATAAAGACTACTACAGAAGTATACAGAAGGAATACTAAGTGTAGGTAAAGGGAAAGCAGCAGTTAAGGAAAACTTTCTGGAACAGATGGCTAAGTGGAGACCTCAAAAACAATTAAGAGGAAAATAAAAGGCAGCAAGAAAGAACATAAGCAAAGGTCTAGAGAGAAGAGAGAATGGAATTAAAAGCTCAGAATGATAAATACAAAGTATGAGGAAGGACAGTGAGAGGATGATAAGAGATAAAGCTAAAGTGAATCAGCAGTGGCAGATTGTTAAAGGCCTTATAGTCAGAAGTTAAGGAGCTTAGATCTTATGTTAAGATCAACAAGGAGCACAAAAAGGTCTTAAGTCAAGATATATTATGATTAGCTTTTCACATTAGAAAGTGCATTCTGGCAACATTATGATATTGAACTGAAGCAAGGGAAATACCTGTTATACTAGTTTCAATGGGGGTTATTGATTATGGCCTGAAGTGGGGTAGTGGCAGTAAGGTTGAAGAATAGAAAAAATTAACACAGTATTTAAAGGATACAAGTCATTAGGATTTAATGTTTTCTGGATGTAGGAGAGACAAGCGTATCACTCAGGTCTCTGGCATGTGTCACCTGTTAGATTCAATAATCTAGAGTCCATAGGAAGAGAAACAGATATTGAAGAATGAAGCAGAATTTGGAGGTAGAGAAAGCTTCAAACACATTGATTTTGAGATGTCTGTAAGATATTCAGGAGGAAATGTTGAATAGGGGGTTAAATATGCTCTCTGCATTTCTCTATGTATCCTATATATATAGCAATGTCTGGAGATCACTGATTATTTTTATTCCCTGGTCATTCCAGTTATGGCAGGGACTGAGACCTTTCAGGAGAATATGTAGCACTAGAAGAGGGAACAGGATACCATTATTTAAAATAAAGCCAAAGGAATCTTTAAAAACATAAGCAGAATGAAATCTCAGCACTTTGCGAGGCCGAGGCAGGCGGATCACAAGGTCAGGAGATCAAGACCATCCTGGCTAACACGGTGAAATCCCATCTCTACTAAAAATACAAAAAATTAGCCGGGCGTGGTGGCAGGCGCCTGTGGTCTCAGCTACTCGGGAGGCTGAGGCAGAAGAATGGCGTGAACCCGGAAGGCGGAGCTTGCAGTGAGCCGAGATCGCACAGCTGCCCTCCAGCCTGGGCGACAGAGTGAGACACCGTCTCAAAGGAAAAAAAAAAAAAAAAAAAAGGAAAATCAGAACAGAACATTACAACAGAAGGAAGGAAGGGAGTACTTCAAGAAAGGAGTGATTAACAACATCAAGTGTAACACAGATTAAAAAGGAAGAGGGCTGAGAAGTATCTTCTAGGTTTAGCAGGGAGAAAGTCATTAAGGTGGTTTCAGTGAAATGGTAGTATTTGAGGCAGATTGAGGAATGACTGAAATATTACAAAATATGTAAATACAGACTACACAAGAGGTTTGGCTATGGAAGCGAAGAGAAAAAGCAATAGTGGAGAAAGGGGTAGGGTTAAGAGGGAATATGTTGTTCCCCTTGATTTTAAATAAAGCTTAAAAATAGATTTGAGTATAGTTAAAGTACACACTGAAAAGAATTAACACAGTGGAAGAGATTAAAGATAAGGAGAGAAGGGAAATTGATATTGCTAGGTCCTTAGAAAGTTAGAATGAGATGAAATTTAAAGTACAGATGAAAGATGATTCTCAAATAGTAGAAGGTACAGTATATCTTTGCATTTGTGAATAGAGGTAAGTTTTGAGGATTGATTTTAGGAACTTGGGTGAGTTCTCATCTGATAAAACTCTATTTTTTTCTGTGTGACATAACTGTAAGTGATTCCAGAGGATTAAGATAAAGTAGTATACTATGTTAGATGTTTGAAGACATCTTGTTTGATGTCTTCACAGTAGTATACTATGTTAGATTTTTGAAGACTATGTTAGATGTCTGAAGGTTTAAAAGGCCACTGAGATTACTGAAAATAAAAAAGAGGTGACCAGATTTATACAAAAGTTTTCTGGCCAGTGTTGAAAGCTTACTTGACGTTAGAGATCATGATAGTCTCCAATAAATAATAAAAACAACTAAGAAGTCAATATATGGCAGCAGTGACATGATATAGAAGGTGGAACAGGGCCAGAAGGGATTTTTTAAGATAAGTTATCATGTTTTAGTATAAAATGAGAAATTTCATTGTGAATCTCAGCTGCTATATATGTGATCTTGGGCAAGTTACTTGGCTTCTCTCAAAGCTTCAATTTCATTACCTATAAAGACACTTCCTCTCATTGTTGTGAAATTATGTGATACAATACATGTCAACGGCTTAGCATGTTGCCCAGCACACAGTAAATCCTCAATAAATGTTAAATGTTTCAATAAAATATTTAAGGATAAGATTTTAGGATATCAGAGTTTATTTTACATGAAACAGGTGTTATAGAGGGCAAACTGAAAAGGTCAGGAAAAGAAGGAAATAGGAAACTGAGTTTAAAGAGAAAAATATGTAGTAGTATAGACATAAAAGATAAGACCACTGGAACAGCTTAATTAGATTTGGTCTTAATTTGGTTTTAGATAATGACCAAAGATAACGAGCATGATAGATTTGGCTGGCCATAAAGTTAAACAAACAAAAATCCTAGGAGTGGGTAACAGGTATACAGCCTAGTCTTTATACACCATTGTTCTGGGAACTGGTATAAGGGTCCTAAGTCTTACAGTGTGAATTCTACAAGTAGGTAGTTGAAGCAAGAGATCCAGGGGAAGAAGGCCAAACTTACCTTCTCACTAGTCCTAAAAATGTACTCTCTCTACTTTAGAAGGACCTAGTTATTACATAAGCATGCTCTGTTGATATCCTCTGTGTACTGATTAACAGTTTTCCATATGAGCAATTTTTTCTCTTCATCACTTCTTTCTACCTATACTTTGATTCAATTTAAGTCTTTTTCATACTTCTTATATCTGCATGTTATATATGTACTGTTCCTGGTTATTCCATATGCAACCAACATCCAGAGATTGATCTTGCCTAAGAGTGCTGAACACATTGTAAGAGCTTAAATTCTTCAGGACTAAAGGTCAGGTGGTTCTACTAAAGGACTGATACAAGTTGTCCTATTTCAGTCCTTTAATGAAGTTGTACTACTCTAAAGCAAGTTTAGTAGAATATCAAACATAGTAACACAAAACAGCGGTCAGCAAAATTTTTCTTAAGGAATCAGAAAGCAAGTATTTTAGGACTTGTGATTCATACAGTTTCTGTTACAACTAATCAATTCTGTCCTTGTGGCACAAAAGAAGCTGTAGACAATGTGCACATGAATAAGCACAGCTATATTCTAATATAATTTTATTTACAAAACTAGGTGACCAGCTAGCAGGCTGTAGTTTGCCAATTCCTGCATATAAAAAAGCTCAGAATTTTTATTTTCTTTTTGAGACAGGGTTTTGCTCTATCACCCAGGCTGGAGTCCAGTGGCATGATCACTGCAGCTTCAACCTCTCTTGCTCAATCACTCCTCCCACCTCAGCCTCCTGAGTAGCTGGGACTACAGGTACATGCCACCACACCCAGTAAATATTTATATTTTTTTGTAGAAACAGGGTTTTGCCATATTGCCCTGGCTGGTTAGCTCAGAATTTATTGCATGATGTAGAAGAAAAATATAGTTCAGCAAATTCAGAAAGGTTTTAGATGACTGACAAGAAATACTGTAATATCCTATGAGAGGACTATTGAGACTGCTTAGTTTTTGTTATTACAGGAAATAATATGAATTAAAATTATGAAAAGTGTGGTGAACACATTCTAAGGTGGTCCCTATGATTCCTGTCTCCAGGTATTCATGCCTTTTTGTATCTCTTCCTCTTGATTGCAGCAGAATGTGGAACTTGCTTCTAACGAAGAGATTATGGCAAAGGTGATGGGATGTCATTTCCGTTACAAAAACCTATAACATGTTGCTGAGGGACATTCTCTCTTCTTGGTTTTGAAGCAATAAGACACCATCTTGTGAGATGCCCTATGGAGAAGGCAGCCTCTGGCTGCCAATCAGCAAGGAGCTGAATGTTGCGAACAACCACATGAGCTTGAAAGCAGATAGTTCCCTTGTCAAGCCTTCAGATGAGAACTCAGCCCTGGCTGACACCTATATTGCAGGCTTGCTGAGGACTCTGTGGAAGTGTGCCTAGATTCCTGACTTATAGAAACTATGACATAAGTAAATCTGTGTTTTTATAAACTGTAAAATTTGTGTTAATATTGTTACACAGAAAAAATTAATACAAAAGTACACCGATAATAGGTTTAATGGTCCAAAAGTGTATCATTTATCTTCCAGGTCTAGAACTAAAATTATGTAATTAATGTAAAAGATTATTTTAAAAATAATACATTGATAAATGTCACCTATAATTTTAATAGGTGATAACTTCTATCAAACCTTTTTGATGCTCAATATCTTTACAAATATTCTTTAAAGAGACTGTGTAAACTCTAAATATTTACACTATTAACTTTTGAAACTTTTAAGCTGTTCCACATTTACCCATGTAACAGACTGTCAGAAAGCAATATAGATAAAACATCTCAAAGCCTATTCCAGTACTTAAGCATTAAATATTTTAAGAAAAATCTATCTTTGATTTTTGTTTTATTAATTGACAACCATCTTACATTTTTGAAGTACACAGTGGAGTCCCTTAGTTCTTCAATTTATTCCTCAGAGAATTTCCTTTCATCTGTTCATATATATTTATTTTGCTTTATTCAGAAGGTCTAAAGTGGACTTATTTTAGGTTTTCCTGGCAGTGTTCATTAGCTCTAGTTTCCATAGTTAAATTGCTACTGAAGCTGTAAATACAGTACTCTGAAAGCCCACACTCATGCACAGGTACACGCTTCTACATAAAACTGCCTTGGTAAATGAATAAACTATTTCATGAGAAAATGGTTAAAAAGTTGCAAATCTATAGTAAAATATTATTAATGCAAATAATCTTCATGTTTTAATTTTCTTTTACTTCTGGAATTAAAAAAGTCTTTCAGTGATGAGCAATATAGTAATACCCTAGGCTGCTAAACACTAAACTAAAATCCTCGTATTTTTATATTTTGAAACTATGCTTCCATATCTTCAAGTGGATTTAATTCACTGTAGAAGTCACATAGACTTGGGAATGAGGAAAAGTGGAGAACTGGGGCCAGATGCAGTGGCTCACACCAATAATCCCAGCACTTTGGGGGGCAGAGGCAGGAGGACTGCTTGAGGCCTGAAGTTTAATAACAGCCTGGGCTGTTATTAGTAAAAAATTAAAAATAATTTTTTATTTTAATAAAAATAAAAAATTAGTAGGGCATGGTGGTGTGAATGCTGTCCCAGCTACTCAGGAGGCTGAGAAGGGAGGACTACATAGGCCCAGGAGTTGGAGGCTGCAGTGAGCTACAATCATGCCGTTGCAGTCCACCCTGGGAAACAGAGCAAGACTCATCTCCAAAAAAAAAAGAAAAGTGGAGAACTTCATCTGCTAATCTAATGTAATTGGACTGGTAAATAAAACGTTTGATAATATACAAGTGTTGTCAAGGGTGAGATTAGGGTAAACTGATATAATTGTTGGATGAAGCATATGACAGTATAACCTTTTGGGAGAGCAATCTAATAATAGCTAACAAAATTTAACATGCCGCAATGATGCAATTCTATAAATTAGAGTTTTTTCTACAAATATTTACATATGTGTGCAAAGGTTACACACAAGATTATGCACAATAGCATTGTTAATGATAGAAAAAGATGGAATTAATTTAAATTTTTCAGTAGAGAACTACTACAAAAAATTATGGCACATCTATATAATAAAATCCTATGCAGTTGTTAACAAGAATGAAGTAGTACATCTACATAAATGTACATAAATTGAGGTCTAAGATGTATTAAGTAGATAAAGCAAAGTGTGAAACGCTCCCATATATATTACTTACATAGAAATATTTGGGTGGAATACCCAGGACACTATAATTTCAAGGGACGGAGCCTGAGGTTTTGAAAAAGCAACCTAATTTTTTTTACACACCGTTTTTATATTTTATGTATTTATACCAAACATGTAGATAATTTTCTCAATAAACACCTTCAGACATTCTTTATTTACCATAAGTTACACTCCTAAAAATGTAACTGAGATAATCATTTCTAGAATTTCTTGATCACAGGTTATTTTTTTCTCTTACATGTAGTGTTAGGAATAATGCTGTCTTCAAAGTCCTTAAGTAGTACTTTAATGACTCATGGGTGACATAAGTATCTCATAAGACATATTTTACTTAGCTTTTATTAAAAATTGTCTACTGTCTGGATACTCAGGCACTAAATTCTAAGTAAATTTCCAGAAGATTATATTGTATTGATGAAAGTAAATAACTGGTAAGAAGTTGGCAGATACTTCGCAGTCAAAAGCCAACAAGGAAATTAATGGCTGAGGAGAGAGAACACACGGCCGAAATGATTAAATGGTATAGTTTCAGAAAATTAATATATTACATTTTTAATAGCAATATGCTACAACTATATAAACTGATCTAACAAATACTGTACACCTGAAGATGTTTTTAGCACTCCCTATATATTGATTTCTATTTTAAAGACAAAATTTTTTTACTGGAATGGAGAAATACCGATCATGTGAAATAAGGATTTTTATAGTGCTGCGACTTTGATCCTTATTGTGCATTAATTTATAAAGGATTCCTTCATGTTGAGAAATTTGAAAATTCATCAAAAGAAAAAATCTCCATAAATGTGTTTTACTTTACTACTTGAAACTGTTAATAATCTAAAAAGGGATGCAATTCCTATTTTACTGTTTATCACTATTAAACAAAACGTGAAAAACTTTAGAGCACAGTTACAAAAAAAATGGGTTTTGGAGTCACACAGAATTCAAGTTCTGGTTCTCAGATTAACTACAGAATACTGGGAAAACTACCCCATCCCTGTGAGCCTCATTTCCTCATGTATAAAAGGGAGATAACATGAAGTATATTTAGCATCTTATGAGGTTGTTGTATAAAGTAAAAAAAAACAAAAAAAAAAAACCACATAATGCATTTTGCACAATACATGACCAACAGTAAGAGTTAAATAAAAGGCAGCTCTCACTACTACTATTATTACTCTTCAATTATCCAGCATAGATGAGGAATAAAATGTTCTATATAATGTTTTCCTTTACTAGACAAATTCTTATATACATGCCAAATTTTAAGCATCACCACTTTGTATTTTACTCACACTTGGGGCAATTTCTTCCAAAATACTTACTTTTTTGTTACCTTAGGGGTCAATAAATATAAAGTCATGTTTTGGTGCCTGGCACTAATAACTTTGTCGAGATTAACATGTTTATTTTATAGTCCCAGTATGGTGAGTTCAGGTCATATCACATTTGGAATGTTATATTTAGGTCGGGGCATGGTTCAAGAGACAATGAATGCCAGACTAGAAGGTGCATAAAAAGAACAATCAGAACAATCAGAACAGTGAGGTGTGTGAAAACCCTAACATATAAAACTAGGTTAAGGAATGATGTCTATGTAGTCTGGAGAATATTTGAGATGAAAAAATAAGTATTTTCAAATATTTTAAGGGTGTCATGTGAAAAACTATGTAAATTCAATCGGTATTATATCAGAGGACAAAATAGGAACAACAGATATGTTACAGATACATGAATTAAATATTAATATGGCTGCTTTGATTATATAACTGACAAGCTTTATTTCAATTCCAAGATTCTGTTACCTATATACACTAAAAAAGAAGGCAGGCAATTATGGTTATACACTTAAATAAGGACTCTTGTCACTTTAAAGATGAACTAAAATATGATTTACTAAATCTTTACTTGTGTTTCAATAAAAAGATAATGACAAAATGATGTGATATATACGATGGACTTAGTATTTCAATTTCCCAAACTGATCCCTGTAATAATCCCACTTTAAATACTGAGATTCTCCAAAAAAATCAATTCACATTAATTTTAGTCTTTTTTAAAAAATGGAGCACAATGCACTGCGAACATTTTTAAGTTATAACAGCTACATGTTCAGATATATTTGCCTAATTCATTTCAATTTCAGATCAACATTAGAATTTAAAATAGAACTTAAGTCAATTCCTCTCTAATTTATCTTAAGTTCTGTCGTGTTAGTGATTTAAATAATTTTGGAATGGGAATTGGATAAAATGATTATGCACAACAGAAAACAATGATAGAGGAGAGCAAAGCATGTATTTTGTACTAACCAATTAGCAGAACTGTTCCAATGGCTAAACCTCCACCTGGAAATGAAACAAAACCAGAAGAAAATTAATTTACCTTTTCCATTATCTTTAACATAAAAGTTAGGCTTTATGAAGGAAAGGCACTTCAGTAACTTTAAAACTGCAGTTGTGAACAACATTTTAATTGCCTTTGCAGTACTTTGCTCAAGGTGCTATTATAAAATAATTACATATTATATATAATTACACACTACACATTACAATTACTTTCTTTTCTTTTTTTTTGAGGTGGAGTCTCGCTCTGTCGCCCACACTGGGGTGCAGTGGCACGATCTCTGCTCGGCTCACTTCAACCTCCCCATCCTGGGTTCAAGTGATTCTCCTGCCTCAGCCTCCTGAGTAGCTGGGATTACAGGTGCCCGCCACCACGCCTGGCTAATTTTTGTATTTTTAGTAGAGATGGGGTTTTACCATGTTGGTCAGGCTGGTCTCGAACTCCTGTCCTCATGTGATCCACCTGCCTTGGGCTCCAAAAGTGCTGGGATTATAGGTGAGAGCCACCATGCCCGGCCTACAGTTACTTCCATAATATACTGTACTATCCTCCTTTCTTCTATGATAGAACTATACAGCATTCAACATAACTGTGGTTAAGCACTCCAATAATGTTGTATTTAGCACTTGTTAATAAATTAACTCAATACTCAAGACTTAAATGTGCACAGTAACTTTACTACAGAAGTAGTAAACATAGATAAGATTATAGAAATGTCACATTAATATTTATCTTCAAATTTAGTAAGACTTTGAGTAAAGAATTGATAATTAAAGCTAATTCTTTATTATGAATAATATACACAAAGTCTGGACATGCTCTAAATACATTTACAATTTAAAAGGAACGCATTTGCCATTTCAAACAAAAAAAGATCATCACCACAAAATACATTTTCAGTATTACTAGACCAGTGTTCTTTTAAATATCTGAATTAGGCCGGGCACAGTGGCTCAGGCCTGTAATCCTAGCACTTTGGTAGGCTGAAGTGGGCAGATCACTTGAGGTCAGGGGTTCAAAACCAGCCTGGACAACATGGTGAAACCCTGTCTGTACTAAAAATACAAAAAAATCTGCTGCATGTGGTGGCACATGCCTGTAATCCCAGCTACTTAGGAGGCTGAGAAACGGGAATTATTTATTTATTTATTTATTTTTGAGACAGAGTCTCACTCTGTCGCCCAGGCTGGAGAGCATTGGCACGATCTCGGCTCACTGCAACCTCTGCCTCCTGGGTTCAAGTGATTCTTCTGCCTCAGCCTCCAGAGTAGCTGGGATTACAGGCGCCTGCCACTACACCCAACTAATTTTTTGTATTTTTAGTAGAGACGGGGTTTCACTATGTTGGCCAGGCTGGTCTCGAACTCCTAACCTCATGATTCGCCTGCCTGGACTTAACAAAGTGGTGGGATTACAGGTGCGAGTCACCGTGCCCAACCTGAGACACGAGAATTTTTTAAACCTGGGAGGTGAGGTTGCTGTCAGTTGAGATTGCACCACTGCACTCCAGCCTGGGCAATAGAGTGAGACTCTGTCTCAGAAAAAAAAAAAAAAAATCTGATTTATGGTAATACAATCATGAAATATATAATTCAAATGGTGAATTATTAAAAATCAATTTAAAAATTAATTTTAAGGCTAGGCGCAGTGGCACACACCTGTAATCCCAGTACTTTGGGAGGCCGAGGCAGGCGGATCATCTGAAGTCGGGAGTTTGAGACCAGCCTGACCAACATGGAGAAACCCCGTCTTTACTAAAAATACAAAAGTAGATGGGCATGGTGGTGCATGCCTGTAATCCCAGCTACACAGGAGGCTGAGGCAGGAGAATCGCTTGAAACAGGGAGGTGGAGGTTGCGGTGAGCCGAGATTGCACCATTGCACTCCAGTCTGGGCAACAAGAGTAGAACTCTGTCTCAAAAAAAATAAATAAATAATAAAGAACTTAAAACTACACTAAGACATTTGAGTACTAATACTTTGCTCTTCACTCCATTTGTAAACTAGTACCATTTTGATTAATGTCTCAAATACAAATTCACTTAAAAATTTAAAAACTGAATATCAAAGAATAGAAACGTATTTAAAGTATAATTTAAAAAATACTTAAAGTTAGGCCAGGTGCGGTGGCTCACGCCTGTAATCCCAGCACTTTGGGAGGCCGAGATGGGTGGATCATGAGGTCAGGAGTTCGATACCAGCCTGGCCAATATAGTGAAATCCAGTCTCCACTAAAATTTTAATACAAAAAAAATTAGCCAGGCATGGTGGTGGGCGCCTGTAGGCCCGGCTACTTGGGAGGCTGAGGAGGGAGAATTGCTTGAACCCAAGAGAGGGAGGTTGCAGTGAGCTGAGATCGCACCACTGCACTCCAGCCTGGGCGACAGAGTAAGACTCCATAAAATAAAAAATACTCTAAGTTGTTGGACAACTGGAGTCAATGTTAATTGTTTGGTTTTTGTATACAAATCTGAAAGAAACATTTAGAACACCAACAAAGAACTTTCCACAAAAATGTTTTGTAGTCACATTTGTCATGTAGAAAAACTTAGTAACAAAAGTTCCTTTGATAGGCTGGGTACGGTGGTTCACACTGAAATCCTAGCCCTTTGGGAGGCCAAGGCAGGCAGATCACATAAGCTCAGGAGTTTGAGACCATCCTGGCCAAGATGGCAAAACCCCATTAGCCAGATGTGGTGGCCTGCTCCTATAATCCCAGCTACTCAGGAGGGCTGAGGCAGGAGAATCGCTTGAACCCGGGAGGCATAGGTTGCAGTGAGCTGAAATCATGCCACTGCACTCCAGCCTGGGCCATAGAGCAAGACTCTGTCTCAAAAAAAAAAAAAGTTCCTTTGATAGTGTTTATTTTTTGCCTTGCAAAAAAAGCATAACTATTATGTTTTAAACAGTTTGAAATCTGGTAACATACATGCACCTAGAATAATATGCAACATAAGACTTATGCTAACCGATTTACAGTGAGGCTAAACATCAATTTTATGACAATATGTAGAACATTTCAAACTCTTAAGGAAGGAAATAATGAAAAAACCTAGTATATTTAAATGTTTCAATGTTTAAGTTTATATATTTACAAGACTTCATAAGTTTACATTTAGACAAGTTCCTTCATTATAGCATTTAAAGTCATATCAGACTACATAGGATAACTTTAATTTTCAGATGAAAAGATAAACATAAGCTGATATATATATCATGATAGCCATCAAAAAGGATCAGGTCTCGGTGCGGTGGCTCATGGCTATAATCCCAGCACTTTGGGAGGACAAGGTGAGCAGATCACTTTAGCTCAAGAGTTTGAGACAAGCCTGGACAACACGGCAAAACTCCATCTCTACAAAAAATACAAAAATTAGCAAGGCCTGCTGGCACCTGTAGTCCCAGCTACTTGTGGGGCTGTGGCAGGAGGATCAATTGAGCATGGGAAGTCATGGCTGCAATGAGCAGTGTTCGCGCCACTGCACTCCAGCCCAGGGAAACAAGGTGAGGCCCAGTCTCAAACAAACAAATGGATCAGAACAAAGGGTTTGCTTTGGGATAAGATTAGACTAAATGTTTAATTTTATAGTGCTACACTAATGTTTTTATCCATTTGAACATCTTAGATCACACTTCCTTACTTTCCTACTTTCCCTTAAATGCAAAAATAAACATTTAATTACCCAATAGCCTTCTTGTGTACATATAAGGAGATGAATTGATGTAAGCATACAAGAGACATTATGGTGTCTAAGCTACAGCAGGCACTATTAAAAAGTTTCTTATTTTAACCTATTTCCCATAGGGAGGATTTAGTTTTCTTATCTAACCTCCTGAGTTACGTTTACGTCTCCCCAAATAAGGAATTTATATAAGTCCTCCACTGGGACACACAGAGAAGCAAAGATTTTTTTTAACATTCACTATGGGACAATGAGAACAGATCATGTAAAAGTTTTCCAATTAAACGAAGTGATTACCAAAGAGAGGTGTCTGGCCCAGAAAGGTACTCAGAAAGGGCTACCTTTACCATTTTGGCAATTCCTCTTTTTTTGTGGTGGGTGGGGGGACAGGGTGTCGTCGTGTTGCTCAGACTGGAGTGCAGTGGTGCAATCATGGTTCACTGCAGCTTCAACCTCCCAGGCTCAAGTGGTCCTCCCATCTCAGCCTCTGAAATAGCTGGGATTATAGGAACATGTAACCATGACTAGCTAATTCTTTTTCTTTTTTAATTCTTTCATTCTTTGTAGAGACAGGGTTTCATTATATTGCTCAGGCTGCTTTTGAACTCCTGGGCACAAACTTTAATACACATAGACTAAAAAGTCTTATGTGTATTAAAATTCTAATGTTTAGAAAATCTGAACATTAAGACATAATGGGGACAGATTAAAAACATTTTTATCAACCAAATATCTTCTCAAACTTATTTTACAAAAAGGTAAGAAGGCTCTATCATGTAAATTCACTAGATTCACATTTAGATTTGCTCTGGTAAAGTTTGGTCATTGTGAAGGATAGTTGTGGGAAGTAAGATGTAACATTAACTAACTTAAACTTATTAACTAATTTAAAGCTTTTAAAAATCAAACTTTTATTCTATGTGCTTTAAGAGAAATAATTTTGACCTATACATATATATACACATGCAAAATTTATACAGCAGCAAAATTTCTCTATTATTCTAAACTTGAGTTTAGTGAGACATGATCTCAAAACATTTCCACAAGATACCTTTGTATAAGGTATTTTGATGTCTCTTACTTGATAAATGGAAGGTCTAGCTGTATTTTAACTTAAAAGTGTGAATGTTTGTAGCCGTGCTCCCACCAAACAATAAATAAATAAAAAGCTAAACCAACCAACCAACCACAACAGAGTATCCTGACATATTCTTTGAAAGTTGGCTTTTAATTTACTTTTAAATTTAAAGTAAATTTAAAGTAATCCATTAGTAATTTTATCTAATTCCAAAAGCAACATAGACTTCACACTAATAGTTCCCAATTAAAATTGAAATATCTTTTCCCAATAGTCCACTACAACGTATTACAGATAAGTAATAGAGTAAGGAAGCAATCATCTTATTTTTGCAATGAAAACAAACAAAAAAGTACTAAAATGGCCTTGTTTACTACTTCCTCTCCCCTTTCATCCTAACTTAGAAAAATTACCAACACACTTTCTAAGCCACTAAGCAAAATAAACTCTTCTTTTTTTGAGACGGGGTCTCACTGCCACCCAGGCTGGAGTACAGTGGTGTGATCACTGCTCACTGCAGCCTTGAACTCCCCAGGCTCAGGGATTCTCCCCCATTAGCCTCCTGAGTAGCTGGGACTAGAGGTGTGCACCACCAAGCTTGAGTAATTTTTGTATTTTCTGAAGAGTCAGGATCTCTCTATGTTGCCCAGGTTTGTCTCAAACTCCCAGGTTCAAGCGATCCACCCATCTTGGCTTCCCAAAGTGCTGGGATTATAGGTGTGAGCTACCACACGTGGCCAGCAAATAAACTCTTGGTTTTACTTCTATACGTCTTTAAGATGTACACTTACTTACAGCTTACTAAAAATAAAAGTAGAGTACTTCATGTACACAAAAGAATATAAGACGTTGAAAGGTTAAAGAATCGTGACTACTCTTCAATAATTATGACACAATTATTGGCTGGGCACACATGAGAATCAAAATAAAGGTTTGAAAGGTTAAAGATACTCAGCAAGCTTGATATTTTAAAGAATTAATTTCATCAAGATTTTACATCTTTTAAAAATAGGCATTTTTTCTTAAAACCAGAAAAGATATTTAATACTTAAGAAATATTAGAATTAATTTAAGATCTTGTAAATGCCAGGATCTTCCCATCTTACGATTTTTAAAATCATAAGACAATGAAAGGGCTTTTGTTGTTGTTTCAATTTGTGCAATAGTAAGACAATTGTATTAGTACTATTAATATTTTAAAGCAACAACACTCAATCCCCACAGTCTCCCCAGTAGAAACCTCTGATTAAGCTATAAATTTTGGGTAAAAGAGGTCAAATTAATACAGTAGGATATGAAAGCCTTTCTTCAATGTTAAAGAAAGTAAAAGGGAAAAGAAATGAAAGTCAGGAAAAATAACAGTGATTTATGTCACTCCTTTCTAGAGCTCTATATAAAGGAATAATTTTGCTTAAAATTATTAAAAAGTATTTTTGGGAAAATGCAATGTAAAAAACAAGTTCATATTGTTTCCTTGGTTCATAGTAAAAGCCTTAATTAATTAATGCTGGACCTCAAATTAAATCGCATTTATTTTGATAACAAGTCTATTTTTTCTTCCCCAAGCGTTATGAAACATAGTGACTATTCTTCATTATGACACAATTATTGGCTGGGCAAACATGAGAATCAAAATAAAGCTAGGAACCACGACTAGTTCTATAGATTAAGTCACATGAAAGAATTTTACATAGCAATAAAAAATACATTATTCTTAAATGTACGCTAATTATATTGGTTGGTAAAATACCATAACCAAGATTGTGTTAAATACGTAGTCCAAGCTCAATGTATATTATCCCATGATACACATTAACATAATAAAGGATATAAGCCCACTAGTGTTTACTTTTTGACATCAATGTTAAAAAATGGCTGCTACCATTAAGCTTCTTTCAGAGTACTCTTCCTAGACTATTGTTTACCTCAAATCCCTATCCGACATTCCCCTGACTATCAAAATTTAACAGCACAGAGGTCAAATCTGCAGTTACCCTTCCTTTAAGCATTTTTCTGGAGGATGAAGTTGTGGATAATTCTCTCAGGTTAGATACATGGTCCTAAGATGGAGTATACCTTTTATGGGGAATGCAGACAGGGGGAAATTCTGTCAGAATCCTTTAGCTGTTACAATCTTTCTTTAGAAACCCCTGGAAGTGAAATGGAGTACCTCTTCAATTGATGGAATACCTATCTTTCCTTTTCCAAAATATAAGTGTTATTTTCATATAGTGTCCTCAAATAACAATATAAATATCCCAGAAGGGCAAGGCTGAGAAAATGGGTTAGATAATCTGAGAATTTAAAAAATTTTAACGTAGCTAACTTGGGAAATGTATATCAATATCTCATAATAAAATTAGGTTGTCAGAACAAAAACATTATATATTAGGTCATTTGAAAGATGCAGATATTGAAAATGTTCAAATTTGTAAAACACTTTGGAATAAGTAATTTAAGTATAAGTGTATCATCAAATGACTAACAATTAGCATGTATGATGCCTTTCAAATATATTTTGCATCTATGTTTAAAATTACAACGACATCATGGTGGTAGTAGTAAAATGTCACCGTACTACATGGAAGCTATAATATTTACTTGTTACACAGTAACCACATAATATATTTAGGCAATACTCACAATATTACAGCATAGTCTTACCATTCTAACACTGTAACATCCTATTATCATTATCTTTTATCACGATATGGTCATATTAGGCTTGTCACAACTTGAGTGAAATAACATTTTCGAGTAATAACATAGTCTAAATTGCTTATACAGAAAATCAGAATACAAAAATGTCATTAAGAGGTTAAAACTAAAATACTTCTGGACATATTTATTTTTCAAGATGTAATCAATTATATTATAACCTCTTCAACTTTTGTGCACTTTGAGAATTAACTGCATACATGCAAAATATATTTCAAAGTATTCAACAACCAATACTGTTTCTATCATCTTAATGAACAGTAATTTTAGCATAAGCTTGTTACACTTAAATACCCTACTAGAGTATCCCATTCCAAGCAAATATGGAAAATTTAAAAGTTACTGTTCAAGTTTGTATCTCTGAAGAAACACATATAGAAGGTGCTCTGGGTTCTCTTTTTGGTGGGTACTTTAAGAGATGATAGTTAAATCATTAATCCGAGGTTCAATAAATGGTCAAAACCCCTGGAAAGAATTCCTAAAAATTTCAGACCACTGTAGCCTAGTGCACAGAGCACTAAATTTGAAGCCTAAAGATTAGTCCACATGGTCACTGGTTTTGTGAGACTGTTCATATCACTTAATTTGTTTTAGAGCTCAAACATGAAACTCCATCCTACATGTTTCATAATTTCTTGTCTCAGTTTTTTTCTACACATTATTTTTCTTGTAATCAACAACTTATTGAGAACCTACTAAGTGCCAGGAAGTATGCTAGGAACATTTTGTTATTCTAATGAGGAACTGAAGACATTATAATAGAAACATAACCTTTTCCTCTGGAAAGTTTTAGTACCAAGTAAACGAAAGTTACATATCCCATTGAATTAAAAAATATGTAAGGCCTACAAATAGTTTCCAAACTTAAAGTTCAAATGTAAGAGGATATCAACTGAGGCTCACAAGGGAAAAACGGTGAACTAAATATTTGCTAACTAGATATTTTGAATCACTTCTGTTTACAGTACCATGCAACTCAGGAGGAAAATATACTTGAAACAATTAAGTGAAAAATACTTAAACCTATGTAAAAATAACTGGGAAATGAAATGACAGAACCAAGAAGCCATACTCTTTCTCATAGGTTGCTTGTCTTCTTATTTTCTCTGCACTAAACCTATGAAAAGCCTATTTTGAGGGAAAAATAACCGAAAGAAATGTCAAGCGAAGTATAAGAACAAGCAATGACAGCTATATTTTATGAAAGTGTACAAGATTTAACAGACACATACCATACACTATGAAAAAAGTTATGATATGTAAACACAGAAGGGTTTTAATGAAACAGCATTCAGATAGAAATTAATCTAGAAGCTTTATTAACACAGCAAATCTGTCCTACCAACCTAATCTGGTCAATCCTTTCAATATAATAGCTATGAAACCAGCATATTCTTCAGCAGGCTTCTCATAAAAAATTCCAGAGATTTTAAAGGAAAGCCTAAGAACTAGACTTCCTTTCCTCGTTAAAATGTGAGTTAAATTTAGAGATGTCGAATGGAATGTACTAGTAATCAATACTGGGAAGCAAAATGTATACAGAAAAAATAAACAAAAAATACATACACAGATTTAACGCAGACACGAGTATGACTATCTAAGTATCAACGATAGGCTCTAAATACTTTATAAGGATTACGTGTCAACATAAGCCTTTAATATATACGCTCTCTTAAAGCCAAAATGTTTTAAGATTGATAACCAGAGAATAGGCAGTCTGACGGTCAAAGAGGGGAAATCATTTTTTTCCACCATCTTCTAATGAAGCCTGTCTCCCACAATTACACAAACTTTTGTAGTTAGTCTAAACAGTGAGCTGCCTGGAGACAGCAGAAGGGAGGTATCCTGAATGAAAGCCCATCTCCATAAATTAATGTCTTCCCTTGACGAGAAAGCATTTCAGGGTAAAAAGCATGGACGAATTCCGCCGTAATCTGAAAAGGGGTTGGAGGGCAGGGAACGAAATAGAGAGCGGGGGCACTAAAACATGTTTAGTTAACAGTACTCAGAAGTCTCCACACAACCCGTATTCCCCTCCATCTCAATCAGACTAGGCTATTGTCTCCTCCTCCGAAGGTTTAGAGGTCAGAGAGAGATGTGGGATCAAAGTGGCTTCCCCGACAGGTCCCCTCCCTAAGTTTCCCCTCGGTTGAGCCCAGATCTCCGCTCTGAACCGACCTAAGAGCTGGTCCAGGGCTGGGAGCCCGGTTGATACCAGCAGCTGTCCATTCCGCACCGACGGTCGCGTGCCCGCAATGGACACCAGTCGAGGGCCGCTGTCGTTGGTCCCGCTGGCTCTAGGACCCCTCCGCTGGAAACTGGTGACATTGCTCTTGCTGGCTGTCGCCACTGCAGACCCAGTAGTCAACGCACCACTGCCGCAGGTTGCCACTGCCGCCATCTTAGAGCCTGCAGTGTTAACCCAATAGGAACTCTGGGAACGCAAACCCCCGGCCTGTCAGAACCAGTCCCAAACTCCCGCCTCCTCGCCCCAACCGCGGCTCTCGTAACCAATAGGACTGAGACGTCCTTCCCGAGCCAACCAATGGGAAGGCGTATTGCTGAAAAGTGCGCTCTACGTAAGGACGGTCGACTTCGGCGGGGCCCAGGTGAGAAAGGCCCACCTGTGTCCTGTTTGAGGGTCTTCGGGGTTCTTTGGGGCCCAAGGTAGGTAATATCACGTAACGTTCTTCTCCTTTTGAGTGCCTTCATTCACATTGAGTTAAAGAAAAGGTTGGTGAACCGATAAATCCTTAGGGCTTCTCAAGCAATTGGTAGTAGCTTGCACCTTTCTCCGCTGTGTGTGAGGAGAGACTTTTTTCCTGCTCGTATATCTTCTGATTTCTGACAGAAAATTCACTCCGTGTTCTCCACGATGTCTTTTTCTTAATTTTGTGTTATACGGAAAGGATGGGATCCCTTACCTTAATGAGTTGGTTGCTGAGCGTCCGGGCTTAGTTCGCTAGTGCCTACTGGTAGGTGGTTTGGATTTAAATCTTAGAGCGAAAACTCTTGAACTTTGTGGTTTTCCAGTGTCTGACAAAATATACCTCTCTGACAAGTTCCGATAAGAAGCTTTTGTTAATTTTAATTAGTGTTTCTGGAAGTCTTGAATGTCTGTCCTAAGCGGTGTAAATGACAAGTGTTACTCTGACAACCTTGTTCACATATTTAATTGTCGTTTACTGTTAAAGGAGCTGCAAATAACAGAAAATACTTAGGGTTTCTTTCCCCAAAAAAGCTGCTAGGGAGAATTAGAAGTATACCTACTTTATTTTCTGAACCCTGAATCGAGAGTTTATTACTAAAATACGAATTTTATGTGTGGAAAAAACATGTATTTTGAATTGTATTTTTGTATTTAAATTTTTTCTCAAAACTGAACAGGTACAGTGGGTAAGTGATGTTTAAAGGCAACCATGATTGACAAATGTCTAAATTAAAAAGAACTCCGAGATCATTACTACCCTACTGAGTTACTGACTTTTGACAGTGATCTGTGATACCTTTTAATTAGAGCCAAACCTCATTGAAATTCTTGCCATCGAATTGTTTTAAATCTCACTGACCTGTTGAAATTTTTGGGCTGATTTTATTTGATAAATTGAAATTAGTATGATTAAATAGTGACTGGAGTTTTTCATTTGGGGAAGATTTTTGTTTGTTTGCTTGTGTTTTAGAACCATGTTTGGGAAAAAAACCCTGTTTCACAATGTATCAACTGGAAAGCTTTTATCAAGGTTGCTTTCATATTGAATCTTTAAGTTACTCAATAAATAGCTGTTGAGTGATTACTGTCCGTTTGGACTTAATCTTGTCATTTTTAGAACTATGGTAATAATAATGGTCTCATCTGGAGAAGATAAAATAAACACATAGAAAACAACATAGTACTTAAAATGAACACATTAAATAGTATGTGCAAATTTTGTCCTGTAGTAAATAAGCACTAGGAAGACCAAAACAAAAAGTGACAAAGCAGTCCAATATCAGATAGAAACTTCTTGAATATTTTTTTCTTCAACTTTTATTTTAGGTTCTGGGCTTCACGTGCAGGATGTGCAGGTAAATGTGTGCTGTGGTGGTTTGCTTCACAGATCAACCAACCACCTAGAAGCCCAGCATCCACTAGCTATTCTTCCTGATGCTCTCCGTTCCTGCACCCCTACAAATATTTTTGATGCTGTGAACTTTTTGAAATACTACATATAATAATTATTTTTTGACAGATAGCATTGTTTTGTGTACCTCATGATGCTATGAAGTGTATGTACATTCTGGAATGGTTAAATCTAATTAGCAATGCATTACCTCACATAGTTATCATTTTTGTGGTAAGAGTACATAACATTTACACTCTTTACATTTTTTTAAAGCATACAATATATCATCATTATAGCCAGCTTGCTATAAATTCATGTTATATAATAGATCTCTTGAAATTTATTCCTCCTATCTAACTGAAATTATGTATCCTTGACCAAATTCTCTCCATCGCCCTGCCAACCATCCTGGCCTCTGGTAAACACCATTATACTCTCTGTGAGATTAACTATTAGATTCCACCTATGAGTAAGATCATGTGATATTTGTCTTTCTGTGTCTGGCTTATTTCACTTAACATAATGATATAATTCGTTTTTATAGGCTTCTATACTACATATTCCCTTGTTTCCTACTATATTTACTTAAATACAAAAAAAAGCATATTTATCCAATGATAGTGTTATACCAGATATTTATCCTAATTTCATGAATACTTTGGTATGTATATAGATCAACTTTCCAGAATTATAATCCAAGTCGAAGTTGGAAAATAATTCTTCAGTTCCAGTAATGAGGCAAACAAAGCACCACTATCATCATCTTGGGAAAACGAAAGATCGAGACCATCCTGGCTAACATGGTGAAACCCCGTCTCTACTAAAAAATACAAAAAAAAATTAGCCAGGCGTTGGGGGTGGGTGCCTATTGTCCCAGCTGCTTGGGAGACTGAGGCAGGAGAATGGCATGAACCCAGGAGGTGGAACTTGCAGTGAGCCGAGATCACACCACTGTACTCCAGCCTGGACGACACAACGAGACTCCGTCTCAAAAAAAAAAGTTATATATTTAGGTGTGTTATTAATTAATTCTTTATGAAGGACATACTAAATTCTAGGAAGTGCAACAGAGCTCAGTTTACAGGAGAAAAACAAATACTGTCTCTGTACTCTTTGAGTTCACAGTTGGGGAAGATAGATGGGTAAACTGGTTAATAAAGTACAGTTGATCCTTGAACAATGTGGGGATCGGGGTAGGGGTGCCGACCCCCACACCCATGTAGTTGAAAACGCACATGTAACTTTTGACTCCTCCCAAGCTTAACTGCTAATGATCTATTTTTGACTACTGGAAGCTGTACCAATAACATCTGTGGTTTAACACATAATTTGTGTGTTATATATATTATGTACTGCATTCTTACCATAAAGTAAGCTGGAGAAAAGAAAATGTTAAGCAAATCGTCGGAAGAAAATATATTTGCCATACATTAAGTGGAAGTGGATCATTATACAGGTCTTTGTTCTTATTTTCTTCATGTTGAGTAGACTGAGGAGAAGAAGGAAGAGGAGGGGTTGGTATTGTAGTCTCAAGGGTGCCAGAGATGGAGAAGGTGGTAGGGGAGGCAGGACAGGTAGACCCACTCAATATAGCTTTATGGGAATACATACTAATTTGTCTTTTGGTTTTTCAACTCTCAAAAAATGTTTTTGTACAGTACCAATTCTTCTTCCATGGTTTGCTTTAGTTACAGTATCTGTGTAATAGGAGGGGTCCATGTCAGAAGAAGTCAAAGCAGTCTTGAATAACTGGAAGACTTCTGCCAGATTGCCTAATGTCAGTTTGTTTTCTGGCACTGCTTCTTCTTCTTTCTTATCATCTGGTACTGGTGTGGAAGCATTCATCTCCATCAAGTCATCTTCTGTTAATTCCTCTGGTGTGGTGTCTATTAGCTGTTGAATTTCTCCAAGATCCCTATCTTAAACAACTGTTCCCTCCCGACGTTTTTTTTTCTTTTTCTCCATATCCACAATGTTTCCATAACTTCCTTGATTGACTGTTGTAAATCCTGCAATTTGAGATATACCAGAAAACATAATGAACATGGTAGGCAACTAGCACCTTCTGATACAAGTGGACACCTCTTCAGTTGTTTTTTCAGTGGCTTCCCTAGCCCTGGAGTCCATATCACTGTTGTGTCTGTGCAGGTAAAGTATATAGCAGAGATACTGTGAAGGTTCACTACTGGGCCTGCTGGTATTCTGGCAGCATGATTGAAGGAATGAATATTAAGGTCATGTCTACACAGAGGGAGTTCCTCAACCTCTGGTAATTCCTTTTTTGCCTCCTTCCTGTCTTTATACTCACAAAGAGAAACTATAGTCCTGAGTTGTAGCACCACAGATTTCTTTTACCTGTTTTTCTACTTTTCCACTTTTGTTATACTCTGTACTTCTATGAGATCAACTATTAGATTCCATTGGATCTACTATTAGATTCCATGTTTGACTTCTTTTGCTTAACATTATTTTTGTGAAATGATCCTTGTTAATGTGTATCGTTGTGGCTGATCTATTCTTATTCCTGTATAGTAGTATATAAATGTACTATAATTCATTATCTGTTCTACTGTTAAAAGAGATTTGGATAGTTTCCCTTTTGTGGCCATTTCTTCAATTGTACCAGTTTATACTCTTACCAGGAGTATTTGGGAATTGTTGTTACTTCTCATCCCATCAACACAATATTTTTCTTTCTTTTCATTTCAGCTATTCTAAGAGGGTTGTGGTGTGTCATTGTCATTTGGATTTGGACTGATGAAATTGAGCACCCGTTTATATGCTTATTGGCCATTTGGGTAACCTCTGTTGTGAAAGGGTCTATCTATATTTTTTAATTTTACAGATTTGGATTGTCTGCCTCTCTCCCGTAGATTTGTAGGAGTTCTTTTATATTTTGGATAAGAGTTAGTTTTCAAATGAAATAATTACAAATATCTTCTATCAGTCTGTAGCTTGCCTTTTCATTTTCTTGTCTTTTGATTTCAGTCAAAATATATTCTGACTTAACAATTTTTTCTTTGTGGCTAGTGCTTTATGGCTATGTTTGCCTACTCCATAATTTCGAAGATGATCTCCATGTTTTTTTTCCTAAAACCCCTGATGTTTTACTTTTAAATATTTATGTCTGTACTTTGTTGGAATTGACTTTTTTGTGTTTGGTATGAGGCAGTGGTAAAGATGCGTTTGTTTTTCCTATGTTGGTATCCTATTGACCTAGCACCATTTATTGAAAAAATGATTCTTTCCTTGCTATATTGCATCATCACTTTTTTAATAAATAAAGTCACACATAAATTAGGCAGATTTCTTTCTGGACTTTCCATTGGTTAGTGTGTGTCTTCAGGTTCTTCAGGAGGCTGGCTTTCTTTCTCTCAGAATTTTAGCCACACTGTACTGTGTTGACCTCAGGTTAAATCAGTAAAAATGGGAAACTTACCCTGTGGCAATTCCTTCTTACCTAAGTTTGACTACCCAGCAAAATCTGTTTGCTTCTATTAAATCTGTAGAGCCTTCACGTAATTGATTTTTGTGTTTTGTTCAGAGTTTATAGTTGTTATCTATGGTAGGATATGTCTGTTATAAGCTTACTTTGCCATACTGGAATGAGCTGTTATTATCCTTTTGTGACTGTAGTGATTTCTTCTTTTATTTATTGCTGGTAAATAAATATCAGCAATTGACAATGAGTTTCTTTTCCTTTTTTTTCTTCATTGTTAATTTTGCTAGGGATTTTCCACTTAATCTTTAAAACAAACTCAAATTTGGCTTTATTGGTTTTTCTCAGTCTTTATTTTCTGCTTTCTATTTAATCAATTACTATTTATTTATCATTTGTTTCCTTCTACATTCCTTCGTTTTGCTGAGGTTTTGTTTGTTTCTTCTTATACTAAAAGCTTAATTTATTGATTTTTTGCCTTTTCTAATAGACTGTATGTAGTTAAGGGTGTGCACTAGCTGCTCCTATAACTTATGGCATTTTATGTTTTCGTCATTTATTTCAAAATATTTACTAATTTTTGTTTTGATTTTCTCTTTGGTCCGTGAATTATTTAGGACACTTTTGAAAGTACTGAAATACTGAATTATATTGGATGCCAGGAAAGCAGGAGTAAGCTGGGACCGATCAGGGCAAATGAGTACTTATATTCTTCATAATTTTAGTAAAACTGGGGTATTTGAATTAAAACTTAAAAAGCCATTGTATAGGCATGTCTTAGAATGTGCAGTGTAATAGGGTAAGTGTGTCCAAGGGTTTTAGTTCAAGGAGATTTGTCAAGTAAATCTATCTACAAGAAAAAATAAAGGCAAATAAGATGTATTTAATGATCAACACAAAAACATTAAAATTTTTAGCAAAAAAAGAAAAAGAAATTTCAGAGAATGGGCCAACATTTGTGTGTCATTCGGTTTGGGACTTTTCTTCATATTTGCATGTAGCCAACATGAGGAATTAAGTAATGGCTGACTGGTATTCCTTTTACGTGTCAACCAGAGTCTCATAGACATAAATCTACTGTGTTAATCAAAGCGTGTGTGATGTTCTAATTATCGTGGACATTTCTGCTGAGATGTGATCAATTTCCCTTCAGTTTGAATAATTATGGAAGCCTGGGAGTAGGCCAAATATTTAAAACTATTCCATATGAAAAAATCACATCTACTGATTTTGCCTGAAGGATCCCACAGGCTCCTGAAGCTCCTCTCTAAAGAAATAAATAAATCCTGAACCAATGGGTAGTGTTAGAGTGAAATTTATTATTTTGACTACTGTTTCTCAGTTTGTCTGAATATGAAGTATGTTTTAATGAGTTTCTTGCAGGATAAGATGAAAGTTAGATATCCTAGCAAACATTATTTTCATTAACTCAGAACCAAATTGGATCCATTTATTACACAATTTATAAAATTACTAGTGGCTCTTGTTCTATATAATTATTCTACCTCTTTTTGAATGTGTTTTCTTAGGAAACTTTATTATTACTTTCAAATGTGATAGCATTCATTACGTTCTCAACCTTGAATTATTTTATCATCTATTCCACATCTATGTTCAAATTTAGTTTCTCATTTGTAGTACTACATCTTTGAATTTTCTCTCAGTTCGCATTTTTTCTCTCTGACTTTGAAGTACTTTAAAGGACTTTAAAGATATCTGTTTCAGTGGTATTTTCATACACCAAGGTATTTGATTTATGCATTCGTTATTTTCATTTCTTATTTTTTTTTTTTTTTGATACAGAGTCTCACTCTGTTGCCCAGGCTGGAATTCAGTGGCATGATCTTGGCTCACTGTAACCTCTACCTCCCAGGTTCAAGTAATTCTCATGCCTCAGCCTCCCAAATAGCTGGGATTACAAGCATGTGTTACCATGTCCAGCTATTTATTTATTTATTTATTTATTGAGATGGGGTTTCACTGTTTTGGCCAGGCTGGGCTCCAGCTCCTGACCTCGAGTGATCCACCTGCCTTGGCCTCCCAAAGTTCTGGGATTACACGCATGAGCCACCATACTTGGCCATTATTTTCATTTCTAAAACCCCTAATTTCTGTCTTTTTCTGAATGTATTTCTTCTTCCTGCTTCTCTGAGTGTCTTATTCCATTCTGTGCTGCTGTAACAGACTACCTGAGACTGGGTCATTTGTAATGAACAGATATTGGCTCACAATTCAGGAAACTAAGAAGTCCAAGATTGAGGGGCTGGTATCTGGCGAGGGTGTCCTTGCTGTGTTATCACATAGTGGAGGGGCCCGAGAGAGGGCAAGAAAAAACAAGAGTCAACTCTTAGCCTCAATCCCATTTATAATTTGCATTAATCCATTCATGAGGGTGGAGCCCTCAGACCTAACCACCTCCTATTTGGCCTCACCTCTCAACACTACTGCACTGGGAATTAAATTTCCAACACATGTTTTTTGGGGGACACATTGAGACTGTAGCCCTTAGGTATGTTTTTTCAGTGTAGCAATTGTTAAAGCCATAATTAAAATGCAGTTATGATAATCTATTGTAATATCCAGATGAGCCCTGTCCAGTAGAACCTACTGTGTTGATGGAAATATTCTGTATCTACACTGTCCAGTACAATAGTCATTAAACACATATGATTATAGAGTACTTAAAATGTGACTGATATGACAGAGGAACTGAATTTTAATCTTATTTAAGTTTAGTTATTTTATTTATTTAAACAGCTACATATGGCTAGTTTGTACTATATTAAGTCACACAGCTCTAGATCAAGCTTTGGCAACCTTTTTCTATAAAAGACCAAATAGTAAATATTTTAGGCCTTGTGGTCCATATGGTCTCTATTACAACTTTTCAACTCTGCTGTGAGAGCACAAAAGCAGTCACAGATAACGTGTAAATGAATGAGCCCAACTGTGTCCCAGTAAAACTTTATTTGCTAAAACAGAGTCTGCAGAATTTGACTCATGGACCCTAGTTTGGCAACTTCTGCTCTAGATTAAAAAGAAAAAAATGTGTCTACAGCTCTATGTATTTTTATTTCATTTGCCCTGTGTTCCCTGTGTCCTTTCAACACCCTCCTTTTGGGGAGTGTGTGTGTGTGTGTGTGTAATAGATTTTTGGAGAGGAGACAGGAGTATCTTTTCCTGAAAGTTTAGGAAGATTATACTCCTTTGGATTGTTCCTCTTCAACTTTTTCTCCGCCTTTTCTATTTTTTGTGAATGGGAGAAGGTGGTAGAGGAGAGGCATATATTTTATGTTTAAACTCTGTTCTTTTAATTATACATCTCTTGTTTTACAGAGACATATAATTTTTTTCCTCCCTGAATTACCTCTGATTTCTCCAGGGTTGCTTATTCAGATTAGTTATTTTCATTATGGACCTTCTTTCTCATGCTCATGGTTTCCTTAAATGTTGGCTGTTTATTCATGTTGGTAAGTAAAGGACCAGTGGAATAATATAGTAACTGGAGTGGGTTTTCTCTTTCTTTATTTCTCATCAAATCTTTAGCCTAAATGAAAAAAAAAAGACTGACCAATTTTCTTGTGGGTTGGTAGGACTTAATTTATTGATGTGCTTTGTTTCAATGTGTATAATCAAGGAGCAAGTACACAGACCAGTCCTTCTCTAATAGCCAGATAAGGAGGCCCCTAACCTGGCTCTCCAACCTCCATACTTGGAGACCAAATTCTTCTCAGGCAGATTATACTTTTTTTACTTACTTACTTACTTATTTATTTGTTTAATCAGTTAGCCTCCAGAACTGCTGATTTAGCTGAGAACCCCTTTGGAGTCACAGGAAGAAACGTCTCATCTTCCTGAAGCATTCCTGTGTTTGTGCTTGGCTAGGGGTGGGCATATATATTCTGGGACTAGATGGTAAATATTTTAGGTTTTGCAGGTAATATGACCTCTTAACTCTGCCATGGGAAAGTAGCCAAAAATAACATTAACAAATGAGTATGACTGTGTTTAAGTAACACTTTGTGGAAACTGAAATTTGAATTTCATGTAGTTTTCACATGTTACAAAATATATGCTGTTTCTTTATTCTTTCAGTCATTTAAAAATGCAAAAGCATGTGATGGGCTAGGTGATTTGCCCTGTGAACTATACTTTGCTAACTATGTCTGGACTGTCGTTCAGTCCATTCTTTTCAACCTATCACTCTGATTTTATATGCCCTGTCTTCCAGAAATTCTTGAAAATCTGTAGTGTTCCTTTCACTCCTTTTCTCAGCGTTTCCTTTTATTTTTTAAAATGTACTATTGTTTCAGTATAGTTTTGTTGTTGTTGTTGTTCTTTTCTTTTTGAGATGGAGTCTTGCTCTGTCGTCCAGGCTGGAGTACTGTGGCGTGATCTCAGCTCACTGCAAGCTCCACCTCCTGGGTTCACGCCATTCTCCTGCCTCAGCCTCCTGAGTAACTGGGACTACAGGCGCCCACCACCATGCCTGGCTGGTATTTTTGTATTTTTAGTAGAGATGGGGTTTCACCATGTTAGCCAGGATGGTCTCGATCTTCTGACCTCATGATCCGCCCGCCTTGGCCTCCCAAAGTGCTGGGATTACAGGCGAGAGCCACCTCTCCCGGCCCTCAGTGTAGTTTTTGAAGAGGGTAGCAGTAAATTTATCTGCAGTTTTGAACCAGAATCCCATTTAGGCATGATATTTGAATCAGAAGGCACATGGTAAAACTGAAATGTAAAGTATCTTCTTTAGTATCTCCACTCCTCTATCCATGGATGTATTGGTGACTAATGATATTAAGTAATGTTTTTGTTGAATGCCTATTGTAGTCTCTGTAATGTTGTGAATGCTTTATATATATTATTAAATCCTCACACATTTTATAGATGAGTGTGTTCAGAAATTAACGGAGTCACATAAAGGATAAGTAACTTGCCAGGCGTGGTGGCTCACGCCTGTAATCCCAGCACTTTGGGAGGCTGAGGAGGGTGGATCACAAGGTCAGGAGATTAAGACCATCCTGGCTAACACGGTGAAACCCCATCTCTACTAAAAATACAAAAAATTAACCGGGCGTGGTGGCGGGTGCCTGTAGTCCCAGTATATCATATATGATTATATTATGTAATATATAAGATCATACATGATATCAGATATATGATATAACATCATCATATATACTCAGATATATGAAATTATACAGATTATATAATGTAGTATATGTAGGATTATCTATTATATATGATTATCATATATCAGATTACATATTTAAATTATAACATATAAGATAACATTTATAATACACACACACACATATCACAGTTTGTTTATCCATTCATCTGTTGATAGACCCTTAGGTTGTTTCTACCTTTGGCTATTGTAAATAGTGCTACACTGAACACTGGCATAGAAGTATCTGTTTGAATATCTGTTTTCATTTCCTTTGGGTATATACCGTACAGTAGAATTACTGGATTATATGAAAATTCTATTATTAATTTTTTAAGGTACCACCAAACTGTTTTCCAGATTGGCTGTACCATTTTGCATTCCCACCAGGAGTGCGGAAGGGTTACAATTTCACCACATCGTTACCAACATTTGTTATTTTCTGTTTTTTTGATAATAGTCATCCTAATGCATATGATGTGATATCTTATTGTGGTTTTGATATGCATTTCCCTAATGACTAGGGATGTTTAACATCTTTTCATGTGCTTATTGGCCATTCATATACTTTGTCTGGAGAGATGTCTTTTGAAAACCTTTTCCGGTTTTGAATTGAGTAATGGCTTTGTTTTGTTTTTTGGGGGGTTTTGAGTTATAGGAGTTCTTTATATATTCTAGATTTTGACTCTTAATTAGATGTATGATATGCAAATACTTTCTTTTTGTGATAGTATTTTCTGATGCTCAAAAGTTTTTAATTTGAGTCAGTCCAGTTTATGTATTTTTATTTCTTTTGTGGCCTGTGTTTTTGTTGCCATATCCAATGAATCATGGCCAATCAAGTGTTGTATGGTTTTAGCTCTTCCATTTAGGTTTTTGATCTATTTTGAGTTAATTTTATATGGTGTAAGACGAAAGTCCAACTTCATTCTTCTTTATGTTGATACCTAGTTTTTTCAATACCGTGTGTTGAAAAGACTGCCTTTTCCCCATTAAATAGTCTTGGCACCCTTGTCAAAAATCATTTGACCTTTTATGTCAACGTTATTTCTGTGCTCTTTGTTCTATTCCATTGGTCTATAGATCTGTCATTATACCAGTACCACATGTTTTTGCTTACTATAACTTTGTACTAAATTTTGACTCAGGGCTTAAAATAATAATTTCAACATTTGAAATCAGTGTGTGTAAGTCCTTTTGCCATGATTGTAAGTTTCCTGAGGCCTTCCCAGCCCTTCAGAACTGTAAGTCAACTAAACCTCTTTTCTTTATAAATTACCCAGTCTCAGGCAGTTCTTTGTGCATGCCCAAGACTAGCATGAGAATGGACTAATACAGGAATTTGGTACTGAGGGAGTGGGGCGCTGCTATACGGATACCCGAAAACGTGGAAGTGACTTTGGAACTGGGTAACAGGCAGAGGTTGGAACAGTTTTGAGGGCTCAGAAGACAGGAAAATGTAGGAAAGTTTGGAACTTCCTAGAGACTTGGAAGGCTCAGAAGACAGGAAGATGTGGGAAAGTTTGGAACTTCCTGGAGACTTGTTGAATGGCTTTGACCAAAATGCTGATAATGATAATGGACAATGAAGTAAATGGCTGAGGTGGTCTCAGATGGAGATGAGCAACTTATTAGGAATTGGAGCAAAGGTAACTCTGCTATGCTTTAGCAAAGAGACTGATGGCATTTTGCCACTACCCTGGAGATCTGTGGAACTTTGAACTTGAAAGAGATGATTTAGGGTATCTGGTGGAAGAAATTTCTAAGCGGTAAAGTGTTCAAGAGGAAACACAGCATAAAAGTTTGGAAAATTTGGGCTGGGCGCGGTACCTCACGCCTGTAATCCCAGCACTTTGGGAGGCCAAGGTAGGTGGATGTCGAGGTCAGGAGATCGAGACCATCCTGGCTAACTCGATGAAACCTTGTCTCTACTAAAAATACAAAAAATTAGCCGGGCGTGGTGGTGGGCGCCTGTAGTCCCAGCTCCTCAGGAGGCTGAGGCAGGAGAATGGCATGAGTAAATCCGGGAGGCAGAGCTTGTGGTGAGCCTAGATTGCACCACTGCACTCCAGTCTGGGGGACAGAGCAAGACTACGTCTCAAAAAGAAAAAAAAAAGTTTGGAAAATCTGCAGCCTGACTATGTGATAGAAAAGAAAAAACTCATTTTCTGGGGAGAAATTCAAGACAGCTACAGAAATTTGCATAAGTAACAAGGAGCCCAATGTTAATCACCAAGACAATGGGGAAAATGCATCTAGGACATGTCAGAGACCTTCATGGCAGCCCTTTCATCACAGGCCTCTAGAAGGAAAAAATGGTTTCCTGGGCAGGGCCCAGGGTTACCCCTGTTCTGTGCAGTCCTGGGGCATGGTGTCCTGCATCCCAGCTGTGTCAGCTCCAGCCATGGCTTAAAGGGTCAAACGTACAGCTTAGGCCATTGCTTCAGAGGGTGCAAGCCCCAAGCCATGGTGGCTTCCATGTGGTGTCGGGCCTATGGGTGCACAGAAGTCAATAATTGAGGTGTGGGAACCTACTCCTAGATTTCGGAGGATATATGGAAATGCCTGGATGTCTAGGCAGAAGTTTGCTGCAGGGGTGGAGCACTTACGGAGAACTTCTGCTAGAGCAATGAAGAAGGGAAATGTGGAGTTGAAGCCCCCACACAGAGTCCCCACAGGCACGGCCTAGTGGAGCTGTGAGAAGTGGCCCATGGTCCTCCAGATCCCGTAATGGTAGATTCACTTACAGCTTGCACTGTGCACCTGGAAAAGCTGCAGACACTCAAAGCCAGCCCATGAAAGCAGCCAGGAGGGGAGCTGTACCCTGCAAAGCCATAGAGGCGGAGTTGCCCAAGGCCTTGCGAGCCCACCTTTTCCATCAGTGTGACCTGGATGTGAGACATGGAGTCAAAGGAGATTATTTTGGAATGTTAAGGTTTAAAGACTTCTCTATTGGATTGTGGACTTGCATGGGGCCCTTAGCCCCTTTGTTTTGGGCAATTTCTCCCATTTGGAATGGGTGTAGTTACCCAATGCTTGTACCCCCATTGTATCTAGTTAGTAACTAACTTGCTTTTGATTTTGCAGGCTCATAGGTGGAAGGGACTGGCCTTGTCTCAGATGAGACTTTGGACTTGGACTTTCGGGTTAATTCTGGAATGAGCTAAGATTTTAGGGAACTGTTGGAAAGGCATGATTGTGCTTTGAAATGTGAGGACATGAAATTTGGGCAGGGCTAGGGGTGGAATGATATGAGTTGATTATGCCTCCACCCTTATGTCATCTTGAATTGTAGTTTCTATAATCCTCACATATTGTGCAAGGGAACTGGTAGGAGGTAATTGAATCATGGGGGTGATTACTCCCATACTGTTCTTGTGATAGTGAGTGAGTTCTCCTGAGATCTGATGGTTTCATAAGGGGCTTTCCCCTCTTTGCTCAGCACTTCTCCTTCCTGCCACCTTGTGAAGAAGGATGCATTTGTTTCTCCTTCCACCATGATTGTAAGTTTCCTGAGGCCTCCCCAGCCCTGCAGAACTGTGAGTCAATTAAACGTCTATTCTTTATAAATTACCCAGTCTTGGGCAGTTCTTTATAGCAGCATGAAAATGGAGTAATACAATTATTTTGGCTTTTCAGGATCCCTTAACATTTTTTATAGACAAACTATAGGCATGCATCATCTTATTTGTGCTTCACTGTATCGAGCTTTGAAGAACTGCATTTTTTACAAATTGAAGATTTGTGACAACCCTGCAATTAGCAAGTCTGTTGGTGCCATTTTTCCTGCGGTATACATGCTCACTTTGTGTCTCTGTGTCACATTTTGGTAATTCTTGCAGTATTTTAAACTTTCTCATCATTATTGTATCTGTGATGGTTATCTGTGATCAGGATCTTTGATGTTGCTATTGTAATTGTTTTGAGGCACTGTTTAGAAACTGTGCCTATATAAGAATGTAAACTTAATCAGTAAATGTATGTGTGCTGACTGTTCTGTCAACCAGCTGTCCCCCCATCTCTCCTTCGCTGGCCTTCCAATTCACTCCCTATTCACTTCATTGTGTCACTGAGACATAACAATATTGAAATTAGGACAATTAACCATGCAGTGATCTTTAAAGTGGTCTTTAAGTGTTCAAGTGAAAGAAAGCATTGCATATTTGTCACTTTAAATCAAAAGCTAGAAATGATTGAGCTTACCAAGAAAGGCTTGTTGAAAGCTGAGACAGGCAAAGAGGTAGGCCTCTTGCCAAACAGTTAAGCTATGAATGCAATAGGAAAAGTTCATAAACTCATGAATGATAAGAAAGAGAAACGACCTTATTGCTGATATGGAGAAAGTTTTAGTTGTCTTAATGGATCAAACCAGCCACAGTGTTCCTTCAAGTCAAAGCCTAATCCAGAGTAAGATCCTGTTTCTTTTCAATTCTGTGAATGCTCAGAGAGGTGAGGAAGCTGTAGAAGAACATTTGAAAGATAGCAGATTGAAAGCCTAATCCAGAGTAAGATCCTGTTTCTTTTCAATTCTGTGAAGGCTGAGAGAGGTGAGGAAGCTGCAGAAGAACATTTGAAAGATTTGTATTAATGAGGTTTAAGGAAAGAAGCCATAACATAAGTGTATGGCAAGCTGCAGGGAGTTACCTATATCTAGCAAAGATAGTTGATTTAGGTGTGTACAGGAAGTAACACAGTTTCAATGTAGATTAAACAGCCTTCTGTCGGAAGCAGATGCTATCTAGGACTTTTCATAGCTGGAGAGAAGTCAGTGCCTGGCTTTGAAGCTTCACAGGACAGACTCACTCTCCTAAGGGGAAAATGGCAACTGGTGACTTTAAGTTGAAGCCAGTGCTCATTTACCATTATGAAAATCCCAAGACCCTTAAGAATTATACTAAATCTACTCTGCCTGTTCTTTATAGACCGAACAGCAAAGCCTGGGTGACAGCACATGTGTTTGTAGCATGGTTTACTGAATATTTTAAAATGTGTGGGTCTCCCATGTATGTCTAGAGGATCTCTGCCATTATAAGGGAATTCTTCAAAGATCCTTCCTGGATAACCTCATCTCTGTTCTTAGCTTCTGCTGAAAAGATTGATTGAACCTATTTGTCACATACCTAATCTCTTCAGAAAAGGTTTTTCAGCCACACCCTTGGCCCTTCTCCAGAGCTTGCTTTTAGCATCTTTTACAATTTAGATAGGTTAAGAAATCTCCAAATCATAGGTTTTTCTTTGCTTAACAATTTCTTCCTCAATTTATTTCTTTTCCCTTACATTTTACTATAAGCAGCCCGGAGAAAACAGTCTACGCCTTTAACACTTTGCTTGGAAATCTCCTCAGCTACGTATTCAAATTAATTGCTTACCAAATTCTACTTTTTGCTGCATAGTAGAACCCATTTCAGCCAAGTTTTCTGCCACTTTACAACAAGGACTGCTTTTTCTTTACTTTCCAATACCATGTTTCTAATACCATTTCCGTCTTGAGATTTCATCGGAAACCTTTTTAATGTTCCTATTTCTGTCAACATTCTGTTCATGATAATATATGTATTCTTTAAGGTGATAGAAGTTTTCTTTACCTCTTGTCTTCCTTCTGAGCCCTCAGCACAGTTTTCTTAAGATTTCTTTTTCTACCAAAAATTTCATCAAGGCAACCTAGGCTTTTTCTGTTTTTCTATTTTTAGGTATCTATTACAGCAACACTCCAGTTTTTGGTATGAAAATCTGTTAGTTCTCTAAAATTACCATAACAAATGAACAAAAACTTGGTGGCTTAACACACAAAGATTAATTGTCTCACAATTTTGGAGGTCAAAAATATGAAGTCAGGTTGTCAGCAGGGCCATGTTTATTATGAAAACTCTAGAGGGCATTCTTCTTTGCTTCTACAGCTTCTGGTGGCATTTTATTCCTTGCCCTGAGGCAGTGTAAGTCCAGGCTGACTTCATTTTCATGTTGTTCTTTTCTCTCTGTCTTCCTGTGTCCTTTTCTGTCTCTAATGAGGACATTCTCATTGGATTTAGGACCCTTTCTAATCTAGTATGGTCTCACATTGGTCCTTAATTACATCTGCAAAGACCCTTTTTCCAGATAAGGTCATGTTCTGAGGTTCCAGGTGAATATGAATTTGGGTAGGGGAGGCAGGAAGGGGGAACATGTCTCAACTCACTGTAGTCTCTTTCTAGGTCATTATATTATAAATGGTGTTGTATAATCTATGTACAAATATTTAAAAATTTCAAAGCTTGTGAATAATTATTATGACATTCTTTTACAACCTACTAATACCTTTAATGTTTATGTTAGAGAGTGCTGAACAGGAAAATCACTTTTCTTCTCAGACTTTATAATATATATTAGAAGTAGGGGGTTTAATGTACCGCTTTTTTTTTCTTTTTATTTTAACTGGAGTCTCACTCTGTCACCAGGCTGGAGTGCAATGGTATGATCTCGGCTCACTGCAACCTCCACCTCCTGGGTTCAAGTGATTCTCGTACCTCAGCCTCCCGAGTAGCTGGGATTACAGGTGCACCCCACCATGCCTGACTAATTTTTGTATTCTTAGTCTAGACAGGGTTTCACCATGTTGCCAGAATGATCTTAATCTCTTGACCTCGTGATCCACCCTCCTCGGCCTCCCAGAGTGCTGGGATTATAGGCATGTGCCTTTGCTTTTAATGTGGATATTGTACATTACATGCCAACATATATGTGAATAAATAGCTCTAAAGTTCTGTTGATTTAGAGAAGTTGGTTACTCAGTATTTATTCACATCAATGTAGTAAGATCCTAAATTATCTCTTTATTAGAATAGTGGTTGTCTCCAGTTTTTTGGAATGATTGTGTGAGATTAGATTTCCTTGAAATTTTTGTGTGTTTCAAGATCAAATTTAAAAACATTTAGCAAGTTCTTAAATAACTCAGAGGAAAAATTTTTATGAATAACAAATATAATTTAAGTGTATTTAGTTGTGTCTTCCAATTATGTGAGATTGTTAAGATTTTTAAGATCAAGCATGGTGCTTGTAAGTGGATGAAACGATATATTTAAACAGACTATTGTTACAGGAGAAAACTCATTTTTAAAGGTACCAGGATAAAAGAAAAAAAAAAAGTGGTAGTGTCATAAAGAGAGGAGATTGAATTAAAAATTTGGATCGATACAGAAATGTATTACAAAAGAGGAGGAAGATAGATTGGCAGAAATGAAGAATTATCAGAAAAGTGAAATGCGTAAAAGCGAAGGCAAGAGATAAGACTAACGAGAGCAAAAGATGATAAGTAATGCAACTAATAGTTTACTGCTAACGGGTAGAAGATTAATATATCAGAGTTTCTTTCAGCTTCAGTCAAATTAATGGTAATTATTAGAGTGAAACCATATTCTTTATATCATTCGCCCAAGGCAAACTGCTTGTGTCATTTTGTCAGAAAATATGAACCATTTTACATATTAATTAAATTTCAAGTAAATGTTGTATTATTTGTATATTAATAATATGTTGATGTGATATTGTATATTATATAGATATATGCAATTATGTGTATTTAAAAGTGAATATGCATATATTGTTTTAAAGGCAAAAATTTGTTTTTTATAGTAGACACTGAAAAGTCACACGCAAACTCACGCAAAGCAAACTTTAACATTCCAAATAAAAATAAAACTTTTTGGCTGGGTTTGGTGGCTCATGCCTGTAATCCCAGCACTTTGGGAGGCCGAGGCGGGCAGATCACGAGGTCAGGAACTCGAGAGCATCCTGACAAACACGGTGAAACCCCGTCTCTACTAAAAATACAAAAAAATTAGCTGGACGTGGTGGTGGGCGCCTGTAGTCTCAGCTACCCGGGAGGCTGAGGCGGGAGAATGGCCTGAACCTGGGAGGCGGAACTTGCAGTGAGCCGAGATCGTGCCCCAGCACTCCAGCCTGGGCGACAGAGCGAGACTCTGTCTCAAAAAATATATATATATATAAAATAAATAAAATAAAAAATGAAACTTTTTTCTTAATTATAAAAACTGAGATAGAATTATTATAGTTGACTATGAGGCCTGTTTTGACATCCAAGTCAGTATCAAACGTATTATTTTGCCTTTGTCATATTATAACTGATCACGAGGTTTTTTTTTACTGTATCACACACATTCCTCATATTCAGTACATATCTAGTTTAGTCTTATGTTACTAGTATTGTATTCTGCTTTTCTACTGCTTTTTTATTCTTAAAATTAACCTCAGGTATTCATGCTGACCTGTAGAAGTTAATGTTTGTATCCTGTCTATATCTGAGTCTAGAAGAGTTTAATGAACTGTTGATGGTTGCCCTGTCAACTCATTTAACTCTTGGACCATAGTTCTTTCTAGGTTGATCTCATATAATCTATTAGCTATTATGTTCTTCTTTGACCTAAATTCTCTGATGGATAAAGGACTTTAATATTCTCTGTTTTTTTAAGTCATTTTTTCCGAAAGCGTCATCAAATTCGTGAATTCAAGATCTCGTGGATCCAGTAAGAGGAAGATGCACCTTTACAACTGTCATTCAGTCATAGTATATACTACTAATTCAACTCAATATGGTTCAAAAAAGCCTTCTCTAATATAATTTTGATTTCCTGCTTTAGGATTCCTGAAATCATGGATCACCCACCTATGCTTTGAGACATGCTTTAATGTTTTTTTTTTTTCTGGAAGCCCTGCAACTTCCCTAAAAATTGAATGAATTATAGGACAGACCTATGGTAAGTGGGCTTTTTCCTCCTTTTTCTTCTGTCAGTTTCATGTTCAACTTAGCTCTTATGACTGTTGTAATGCTGCTCCCTGCTGGACACAATGTAATTTTGTAAAGTTGGCACTTAATAGATGGGCAAATAACTGGTTAGTTGGACCCACTATGGAGAGGAGTCCTTGGCTGCATTCACAAAAACCAATAGTATGCAACACAAAAGCAACTATTATAAAGGTGCTATACAATTGCCATCATGTTGATACCTGAAGCCTGATGAAAGTACTGATAGTCTTGTTTCAAAATTTCATTGTCTGCTTCCTGTTGAGCGGCATCTAAAAGTTGGAATAACTGTACACACTGAAGGATGCTTCTAGATGGTGAACCTTTGAGGATTTTGTAAATTGTGTGGGTTTTTTTTGTAATGTAAGTTAGTTTACTGGTATTATTATATGTTCTGTAATAATTTCCATTCCCTATACTTTTGTTTTTCCAAATAAAATATATAAAACTGCGCCAATATAATTGACGTTAGACATTGTATATCTATGCTATAATCCAGCTATCGTGTTTTCTAGTACTCACAGTGTGGTTTTCATCTGTATTGTCTGTGACTTGCCTATCATGGACCTTCATGTTGTATGCATACACAAGTGCTCCCAAAATTATTTTAAAATGTGTGAAGGTTAAAAGTGTGTTTCTTCCTACTTCAGGACTAAACTATTGTATTTTTTGAAATGCAGCATGCCTCAAATTATTACCTGAATATCATTTGGATTTTTTTTTAAATGAGCTTGCATTTTCTTGAGAAAAGTAACAGACAGAAATAACATGGAGCTACTAAGCCAAGATCTAGCAGGATAACTGATCTTGTATTATTTAAAGGCCTGGTATTGTTTTGTAGCTATTAAATAAGCCTCTGAAATCCACTTTTAATTAGGATTGTGGAGAATTAGGCATAGTAACTTGTTTCTTCATTATTAAAATATTGCATTAAATATTAGAAATGTAGATCAAGGAAATTGTTGACAGTAGAAAGGAATCCTTCCTTTTTATAAAAATATATTCGTATTATTTTAGAAAGTATATAATTATAACTTTTTGTTGTAAAATGTAATGATACAGGAACATAAATATATAATAAAATGAATAATTATAAATTAAATATTTAGCAAGCATCTTTGTAATAATAGAGTATTACTGGCGCCCCAGAAACTCTTGATATACTTTCTTTTCTTTAGAGGTAACCAGTATCATGACTTTAATGGTAATTATTTATACAATTTCGAATTTTGTCACTTTACGTGTATTCCTAAGCAGTATGTTTACTTTTTTTTTTTGTCTCTTTTTAATCTTTATGGAATTGTGTATTCTTTCTTCCTTCACTCAGCATTATGTTTTGAAGAGTTATCCATGTAGTTATGTGTAGTTTTATTTCATTCATTTTTGTTATTATGTATTATCCCTTTGAATTAAACGTGCCAGAATTTATTCATTCTTTCTGCTGTTGGTAGATCATTGAGTTGTTTCTAGTATTTGATGACATTGCTGAGAATGTGTTTTAAAGAATATCCTGGTTACATATCATGTATAAATTTGTTTATATCCTGACAGTAACAGTATTAAATGTTGGGGAAGATTCTGAAATGATTATCATTTCTTTTATTGTAGGCCTTACATATATAGTAAAGTGACATACAGTTTGAGATAGTTTAAATATAGAGTACATACAGGTAGATCTAGTTACAGTATTGATGTAGATACAGGACCTAATGCAAGAACTCTTTGTTTCATTTTGTTAGCACACTCATTCTATTTAGTAACATGTCGTGCCTTCTATAACTCCTTCACTTTACTGATGAAGAAACTAAGGACTAGAGAGATTGAGTCACTTGAACAAGGCCATTTAACAAATTGGAGCTAGAAACTAGACTAACCTGTCTACTTTGGCAGTTACAACTTAAAGTAAAATGAAATCAGGACATTTTCTTGAGTGATCCAGTCATTAAAGTGAAAATATGCAGAAAAAATCAGATACTCTTTTGGTTCTTAACTGAGAACTGGATTAGCATAGAAGGTTGCAAGTCTATCGCAAGGAGAGGTCATTACAAAAAAAAAAAAAAAGGAAAAAAAAAGTTGCGCATCTAAAGCCCCCATAATGTTACTGCACTTTATCACAGTTCATCTTCTAAAGGGCAGCCACTGTATATTCTGATTTTCACTGAGACGTTTTACTTTGAGTACTTCATTCATTAGAAAAACGTACGTCTTTGTTCTCTTAAACAGAATACATTTTAAGGTTTTTTTTAATGGCTCTGAGTTGTTACTGTGAACATCAGTCATTTTACAGAATTAAAGTGATTTCCTCAGAATTGTATGCTGTGTTGGACTGTTTTCTTCTAAATTATCCTAGCCTGATAAGCTTTTTTGTCCTCAGAGCTACTGTGATGTGTTTTCTCATTTGTTTTGTTTTCTTTTACATTTCTTAGGTGATTCTTGCTTTTTGTTGTCAGTGCGTTCTGTTTGACTCATATTTAAAATCAACGCATTTGCCTAACATTATGTATTACTTAGGTGAAGGCTTAAGTACGGTTCTGTCACATCTGCTGATTGTAAGAGCAGAGAATGTGTGCTAGCATTTTAAAATTCATTTTGGTATCAGCAACTAGTCTAGCCACTTTGTTTTTACAGGATATTGAGATAACCTCAGACTGATTTCTGTCTAATATATATATAGCATAGGTTGTGTATCCTTATTTGGGGAATAAATATGATCATTTACATGTTTTCCAGCAGAACAGTTGTGGCTTATTGAAACTGTTTTGCTTAAGGATGACTTCAAATAGGAAGTCCAGTGGACTTAGTGTTTGTTTTCCAATTATTAAATATTTGACAGGATAGACATTGAAATAAAAATAATACATTAGATGATATTACCTGTTAAAAATGGCAGTCATAAACGTTAAATCAGCTTTGAAATTATGGCTTTAAAAAATGTGGAAGTAACACAGATTTGACTTCATGAAAACATTTAAGTGGTTTAGGAAAACGTTCATTTAGAAGTGAAATGCATTTGACTTCTTATCCATTTATAAATTATTGAATGTGAATTTTTTAAAAAACTAGAGTAGGGAGTATACTTGTTTTTGGAGCACAGGAGATATTGGAAAGACAAATAGTTGCTATCCCAGCACATTTAGGCATTAATATGTTGATTTGCTGAATTTGTATGAGGTTTGCTTTTTAATTTGAAAATTTATTTGCTTTTTTAAACTTACTAAGTCAACAAATTTTACACTTGCATCTGGGAAAAAAAATAAACGGAGAGCTTTATGTAGTTTATTGCAATGAGCACATCTTTGGAAATTGCCTTACGAACAAAGTATTTTAGAGGCCCGAAGAGAGGAATAGCTTTTTTGGAGGATAAATCTGAGATGCATATGTTGTGGAAGTGCAAAATGATGCAACTCCTGTGGAATGCAAATTGACAATTTCTAGAAAAAGACCAATGCATTTACCTCATCTCAGTTCCAATTTTGGGAATTCATTACAGAAATTCTGGTGTGTACTTACAAAATAATGTATGTATCGGAATTTTCATGATAACTTTGTGTGTGGTAGCAAAAGATTGGAAATTTCTTAGTGTCTATTGGCAACGTGTTGGTTAAATGAACTATGACATAACTATACAATGAAATACGCTACAGCTATTTAAAAAAGTGGATTTTTTCTATATGAAAATTTGGAAAGTTTTTCACATACAGTTGTTATTTGGAAAAAGCAGAATTCAAAACAATGTACAGTAAAGTACTTTTTGTTTAACTTGGGAGGGGAATAAAACCATATATTCATATTTGCTTATATTTACATAACAAAATCTGTAAGTTTATACAAAATCTAAATCTTTGTGGGGATGAAGAAGAAAACGGAAGATGGGACTTTTACTATATATATATATTTTAGATTAGTTTTAACTTTTGAATATGTTAATATGGTAGTAGTTGAAAATAGTTTTATTTGTAAATCAAATGAGAATGAAAGAAAAGAGTAACCCTACTATATTTACTGTAAAATTAGCTATTTTTATTCTGTTTTTCCTAGAGCCTGGCAGATAGTAAGCGGTGAATAAATAAATATTTGTTATACAAATTAAACATAAACTATAATAATCTTTGGATGATCTTTCCTGGATTATCTCTTAAAGCATCTTTTCAATATAAGAAAAAAAGTATTATAAATCATATATTGATTCTAGTATGGAAACAAGGGAAATATTTAATTGGGAGATATGAGATGTATAGTTTATTATCAGATTATCATGAAGCTTTAGTGTGTATGGTATTGATATTAAAGAGTAAATTATATTTTAATTTCATTGAAAAATTAAAATGAAAGTTTTCAAGGAAGTGCTATTAAATTAAGTAATACACATTCATGATTAACAAACTAAAGCTTATGAAATTTAGGAGGAAGAATGAAAACGGCAAGCATGTATTCTGTGTACTGCTTTCTGTACCACTTTAGTTTCCCACATGTAAGGGCAAATCTTCAGTCCTGAGACTATTTTAAAAGCTGTATTATAATAGCAGTATCAGTTACTTCCAACATGAAGACTAGATATCTCTGAATACATGATTGGGTTCAAGGGAAGGTAATAGGGTGAATGACTCTTATAAATGTCTTCCATTCATAAGCATCCAGGAGGTTAACTATGTAGTTGAAAATTTGGTTATTCGGATAGATATGGTAAGAACCCTTAGTTTTCTCCCTTGGATTGTATACATGTCAGTTCCTAAATTTCTTATGACTAGGATTTTCACTATCTTTGTACATCTGAGTATTTTTATGTAAAAGTGACTTCTTTAAAGAAAGCTTCACATACGGAAAAGTGCACACATTGTGAGTGGATAGCCTAATGAATTTTTCGTAAACTAAATACACCCATATAACCAGCACAAAGCTAAAGTAAAAGAACATTATCAGCACTCCAGAAGATACCTTCGTGTACCCTTCCAGTCACTGTGTCTGCTCCCCAACGAGGATAATCACTGCCTTGAATTTTAATAGCAAAGATTCATTTTTCTTGTTTTTGTATTATATATAGAAAATTATACAGTATAATTTTTTGTGTCTGATTTCCTTTGTTCAACATTGTGTCTTAAGATTTATCCACATAGTTGTAGTTTCTTTTTATTGCTGCATGTAGTTGTGAATATATAACTATTATTTATCCATTCTACTGTTAGTGGACATTTGCGTGATTTCTATATAATGCTTTTATGAACATTCTAATACATATTTCTTGAGTTATATATCTACACATTTCTTTTGGTGATATATCTAGGAGCAAAATTACTGGGTCAGCAGTAAATATATGTTCAGCTTTAAGCAACAATGGTGAACAGTTTTCTAAAATGTTTGTATCAGGCTATATTTATAGTATGTGAGAGAGTTCTAGTTGCTCCACATGTTTCCAGCACTCTTTTTTTCCCCCATCTTTTTCATTTTTCCAATTCTGGTGGGTGCAAAGTAGTAAACCGTAATGATTTAACTTTATATTTCCCCGATTAATGAAGTTGAGTACCTTTTCATATGTATATGAGCTGTTTGGTTATTTTCTTCTGTGAAGTTCCTGTTCACTTCTTTGGCCTACTTTTCTGTTAGCCTATCTGTCATTTCCTTTGATTTGTGGGAGTTCTTTGTATATTCAAAATATGAGTCCTTCATTGGCTATAGGTATTGCAACTATTTCTTCTTCTGTGAGGTTTGTCTTTTTACTCTCTTAATAGTGCTTTTAATGAACAGAAGTTTATGTCTTTAAAGTAGTCTAGTTCATCATTTATGTTTAGTGCTTTTTAATTCTTAAGAAATATGTATCTACTTCAGGAATGTTTTATCTTGGTTTTTCTTTAAAAGCATGTTTGCTTTACCTTTTAGATTTAAAATTTCAGTCTGTATTTACATATTATGGAGTTTTGCAATATTTTTGGACTCAGTCTGTATCTGGAGACAGAAAAATGAGGTGGACTTAGGCCGATGACCGTAATTATGTACTTTCTACAAAATACTCCCTTAAGAAAACTGTGTTTATTCATGTTCACTTTATATGCAGTTTTAATGTGCTACTTTGTTAGTTTGCCTTTAAGGAGAGTCTACTAGAGTATTAAGGGAGGAAGTTTGGGGTGAAGAAGTAGATGTTATGATTTTTAATATTTTAAACAATAGTATTCATAAATATGTTTATTCATGAAATACACAATTTTGTAAAGTATTCACAGACACAATCCCTGTTACTTCATTTGGGCATCATCTTTAAAGCTTAGGATTTTAAATATACTTTTTTTTAATTGAGGGAAAAATTAGGTTTTAACTTTTGTCACCAAATAAAAATAAAATGCTAGTTATTTGAAAATTATTTTTATAAACTTCTTTTAAATATTAAGTAAGATTTCTTGTGCAAGTTATGAACATTTATGAGGTCTTCAATTATTCTTTTTATTGTTCAAAAATGCTTTCACTATATGTTCTGACTATGGGCTATGATGTTGTAGAAAAGTGTTTTTGCATACCCTGATATTTTTGTTTTTATCTTGTCCGTAATGTATATTATTAACTTCATGATTATTATATTACTTAATTTTATATTTATATTTCCTAATGAAAGTAATTGCCTGTTTAAAAGTATTTTTTTGTCTCCCATTACAGTGCCGAAATTCAAGGTGATTGTAATAACTCTTTACTAAGCATTTAGATATTTTTCACTTGTCAATTGCATTTTTTAGTTTAAAGCATCAAATTAAGTATTATTTTATCCTGGCTTTTATTTTAATTCATGCATTTAAAAACTGAAATTCAGATAAGAGATAGTTTGAAAATAAATTCAGTATATTATTTATGAGTGGAGCTACACATTAGCATTGGGTTCACAATAGATCATATCGCTTTATTCCATCTTACAAGCTTAGCAGCACAAACAGAATAATCAACATATTATTTGGCTGTCATCTGCTGAACAGAAACCAGAGATCACAAGGAGGTTTTCCCTAGCTGTGGTGATGGCCTTTTTGTTCCAAGCCCCCATCTGGGAGGGCCATGGTGTGTTATCATATGGAACGCGGGGTTTTCTGTAATCTGCTTAGCTGCACTGCAGTTTGAATCTTCATTCCATGTTTGTGTAATTTATAATTTTAATGAGACCATGGCTCTTGTGGGCTTTGAAATATATTAAAAGCTCTTTTGTGCATATGCTTTTGTTCTTGCTTAATAGGCTCAGTGTATTTAAAACTGATGAATTTTTATTCATGAATTTGGATGTCTGGAGATTAACTCAGACTGAATATCATTGCACTCATCTATTGATGGTTAGAAAGTTTTTTTGTTATTGTTATTATTTTGCTTTTGTGTGTGTGTATGTGCAATGTCTATGTGATACTTGTAACCAGAAAAGGAATAAACCTACATAAAGGCTAAAAATAAGTAGCATGACTAGGTCATAAAAAATTGATTTAAATTTTATTCATCTTATTTATTGATACTCACATTTCAATTTCATCTTTAGTCTCAGTATTACAGATAAATATTATAAAGGAATAATTATGAAAAAGCAACTTTTAAAATGAGTTAGTACCTTAAGAACATGTTTATATTCAAATCATATTCCATTGTGTGACAAAGGTAGACTTTGGTTTTAATTGTATAATATCAGTTGTCTAGTCATTCTAAAAGAATAATTACATTTCTTAAATTAAATTATTTCCATTTTACTTATTTCTATAAAACCCTTTTTATTAAAGGATTTTTAAAAGAATTTCATTGATACGATGAAAAGACTAATAGAAAAGCCACCTACTAATAATTTATAATGTTGATCTTTTTATTTTGTGAATATTCTGAAGTATACTAAATGCCTCAAATCTCTGTAGTTGCTACTTAAATGTACTTTAAAAATTTGAATATAACCAATTACAATAACAACATAGAAAAAAGTTCATGCCTTTCTAGATCCAAACATGTTTTTTGAAGTTGCTATCTTTTGAGATCGATGAGGGAGTAACATAGACCTCACTAGTCTTTTATGAAATTGCTCAAGAGACAATTTTTTAAAAAACCTAAATTTGCTGGACTAAAGCATTTGTAACTACATCACATCATTATTTTTTTATACATTGATGGTCAGCAATTTGGCAGGTCTTCTCTTCTCCCACCGCCATCCTTAAACTGAAAATATGAAGTAGAAGCTAAAATGACAGGATTTCATACTTTCTTTTCTAAGCTTATCTACCAGATTTGACACTGGAATGTTTGTGCTTCCATAATTAACCCTCTGCTTCAGTATTTTTGTTAGTTGCACCATTTCATTTGGCTGAGGAACATATTATTGAAAATATAAGACCTGCTAAAGTGGTGCTGTCCATTAGAAATATAATATGAATCACATAATCAACTGTAACCAAAATATTTTCAATATGTAATCAATATAAACATTAACAAAATACTTTCCCTTTTTTGTATTAAGTCTTCGAAGTCCAGTGTGTGTTTAATACTTACAGTACATCTCAATTTGGACTAGTCATCTTTCAAGTGGCCTCATAAGGCTAGTGGCTGCCTTATTGAACAGTATAGTTCCAAAATATTACACAATTGTAACAAAATATCATAACAAAAAGATGTACTTTTTACATTTCTCGTTATTTTTCTAGTAATATCCTGGTCAAGGTAACCAAAGAATATTCATGTGCTATGTAGTTGAAATTACATAAAGTTTTTTATAGCACTGATACCATTGGCTTGTATCTTTCTCTGTGATACATAAAATCTAATTGTGTAACCTGATTGCTGAGTACCTATCCGACATTGTACAGATATGTTTAAAGAGATTGTGATGATGAGGTGATAATGACTAATGTAATAAATGTGGAGTGTCCCTCAAAAATTGTAGGCAAATCAAACTTGTCAAGTAAGCCATATTGTAAGTATACCAAGGAGCTTAGTTTTACAGGAATTCTATGGCAAATTTTAGTACTTTTTTTTTATATATATAAAACTTACAACGTCTTCTCATCCTTAGATTTATTCTGGACAGATTTTTGTGTAAATGTATATGAATCTCTCTTTTCATATAAATTTGCTTGGATAAGCTGGTATAGCTGTAAATGTCATGGGTGGAAGAAGCTGATTATAAAATATTTTCTAAATTTCTCTAGAATCCTACACATTTAAAATGTTCTGTACATATTTAAATGTGAGGAGAGATTTCTTCACTGATAACTGTTTTAAAAACATAATTGTTAAGAATTATAAAACCTTGAATTATAGTAGATTTGAATTGATTGAAATATTTTAAAGTACAGTTATAAAATGATGAAGGAAATTCATGTAAAATACTGTAGGCATACATATTTTATTTAAAATGGTCATATATAATTGACCTTGCTCAAGTATGACTTAGAGAAAACTATATTTATGAAATCTCTGAGTTTTTCACATTTTCTAAATTTTGAGGGCTATGACCTAATTTTATGTAATATCATTTTTAGCTATTAGCCAATGCCTGCTGTAATATTGGACTCACTTACATTTTTATTGACTACTCCCTGTGACTCCTGCATTTAAAGTGTTGGCACAAAATGTTAAACTATTCTTTAAACAATACCTCTAGTTTCTTGGAGATGATAAATCCGTCCATTGATTTCCTAATTTTATTATGTACACAGTCAATTGTAATCCAAGATTATAGCAAACAAGATGTTAATTTCTAGACATAATCTATGTACATTTCAATTACAGAGCATGATTGTTATAGAAGCACAGAATAAAAAGGAATAACATTTGTGCTATCCTCACAGGAGCTGTCAATAAAAGATGTAATAGGGGATTTAGAAATCTGGAAATGGCCAACTAATTTATGTGAATCTATTTTATTTCAGCTAGAAAGACCAAGCTCTTTTTCGTCTGCACTGCATATTGCAGAGCACAGGCTGTCTATACAAAACCAGGCGGCTGCATATGGATAGTCCCTTGATATCATTCACTTGCTGTGTAATCTTATTATGCAAAGTTCTAATCTTCACCTAGAATGAATGCCTCTGGGTCAGAATATAGTCATATCAGGGTTTTTGAGGTCATGTTTTGTGATCCTTAGCTTATTCTTCTAAGTAGGGCTGGGATTTAAAGGGTATTCCCCAGATACTAGCAGAGATAGACAGCAGAACCTGCTGCCTTTTTGGAAGACAAGACCAACATGAGGTCCCTGGTAGGATTAAACTTGATTTGTAGCTGTAGGATTTTTTAACAGATGTATTATTGGACAGGGAATAGGGGGCCACCAGCACAGCAAAATTGAATCACGACTGACATTCTCAGGGAGTTTGCTGCCTGCTAAAACAGCAGCTGCATGTGGATTTGACTTCTTTCAGGTGAAGCGACTTCCAGTCATTTGGAAAGGATGGGATGAAAAGGAACCTTGGTGATAATTTTGATGTCTGCAAGATTTAGTACCAGTGTAATGGGATTATCGATAACACCTTCACTGCAGAAAAAGCCACCTGGTGCTATAACTGGCAGCAACCGAGAACTAATCCTTTCCCATCTCTTGGATGTCATTCATGAAGCTCAAAGCTATTTCTACCCTGCTAACTGTGATTAATTTTATAAACAACAACAACAAAAAATCAGGTGATCAAGGCCAAGAATATGCTTCTTATAATATGTAACCTTATTTTAAGCTATATGACTTAAAATTATGCAAGACATATACAAACTGTAAGCTATATGATCCAAAATTTATTAAGCTATTGAAATAGAAAAGTTGATTAATGATGTCTTGGTTTTTTTAGTTGAAAGACATAAATTATTTACTATTGCTAACAATTCATATTTGAGATCATATATTAATTTAAGTAGTTTTATATTCTTTTGGCCATAGAGCCACTATGAAATTAATCAAAATGTCTAGCTGTAAGGAATTGAAATAATTTGTTTTGTCATATGTTTTACCTGTTTTGACTGCTTCAGTTGCTATTGATGCAGTGTTTTTGGATAAATGTTTTGAATAAAACACAATTTGAAATATATAGACACCTATATTTTTTGTAATGAAGGTATTGCTAGCTGAAACTGCTGATGAAAGGGCTTTTGGTGAAAGTATATGATTTTAATATATAAAAGTATAGAGTAAATAGGAATACTGAATGACATATTTTTTTAAAATCAGTGCTTCTTAGGTAACTTTTCCTTTAGATGGAGGTTTAGTTGTTTGCTTAAAACTTGGGTGTTAGTTAATTGATTTTTTTTAGCTTTTATTTCATCTAAAAACTTTATCAAATACTTTGGTTAGAGGTGTTAATTATTTTAATATTTTTCTCTAACACGATCCAATGTAAACTGAGAGAAAATGAAGTGAAATTATCCCATCACTCACCCAAACAGTATGCAACGTAACTGCTAAGACTAGAAAAGATAATTAGTGTTGTCAGTGTTATGATCTTAGAGTACTTAATTTAAAAATATTTATTCATAGAACTTGATTTTTATCTCATAGCTTTTTTGTTTAGTAGCTTTATCTTTTTAAAAATAAATTATACAGCCTCAGTCTAAACTCTAACATTTTAACTAAATATAGGTGACTAAAGTATTTTCTTGAAATTATGAAAATATTTAAAATATAACCAATATTATACCTGATGTACACTGTTAATGTAACTACCACCTCTGTTTATGTGTGGTACCTTTTTATTTATTTTCCATATAAGGTCTTTACTAGAAAAGTCAGCAAATACAATGAATTTATACAGAGTTCACGAGTTTGGTTTAACCGGTTCCAAGCTATTGTATTTCAAATTGTATTTCCAAACTTTAACCACATTTTGAATGAATGAATGAGAAAGCCTGCCAATATTTCCAGTAAACTGCATTGTGTTACTTTATGAAGGATGACTTTTGCCTTCTATTTGTATTTTTGCTGTTTGAAAAAATTTTTATTTTATTATGATGAAAGAAGCTATCCATGAAGTAAGTGGACTTAAATCTTTTTCTTATCCTCATAATAAAATTACTTATTTTAAATCTAAAATACTTGGTTTATGTGTAATTTCACGTTATTTTGCCAGGTAGGCTATTATCTCAGCATAACTCTCTGTGGTCATTTATAGTATTATGTATTTATTTTTAAAGTAGTTTTGAATTCAAAATAGAATTTGTCTGGAAGATTTTATTAAGCCTGGTCAGTGTTTACTTTTTTACTTTTTATTCAGTATTTACCGAACAGCTCTTGAGAGTCAGTATTTTTTCCTTCTCCATTCTAGGGGTCATTCTTATTTGATTAGAGATGGTTATTTTCTTTGGAAAGTCTCAAACTCATCTGAAGTAAATTCAACATAAAAAATAAGATCTTCTCAATGGTATACATTCTTTTCGTAAAAATATAGGTTATTTGAATTTTAATATCTGTTGATAACTTATAAGAAATTTGGCTTATCTTAAAAAGATAGATACTAATTTGCAGCACAGGCAACTCATGATGTCAATAAGACTTAAGGGAATTGTTTTTGGAGACAAGGGTGGGATATAGGATGAAATGAGAAGAAATGTTTTAGAAAGAATGGTAAGTCAGATATAACAAAAGAATAAGGTGGGGCTGGGCATGGTGGCACCCACCCCTGGTCCCAGACACTCGGGAGGCTGTAGTGGGAGGATTCTTTGAGCCCAGGAGTTGGAGGCTGATCGCTCTAAAAGTGTTCATGAACTGTGGCACAGCGAGGGTTAGCCTATGATAATGCTAAATGACATTTCTTTTTGAATTAATATTCTTCCACTGTTATTCATACAACTGCTATATTGTTTTGAAATAGACCATTTAGTAGTTGGATTATTGGTGAATGAGTGTGTTTGTTTTGGTATTTTACTTTTTAGAAGGTGATGCTTTGTTATATTAAAATGATCAACTCCTTATTCTTTGTAAACGTAAGGTGAGTTTCAATTTTGGTTATATGTAAAAATGTGAAATTCAGAAAATACCACTGGACTAATGAAATACATTGAAGCGTTAGCATTATAATGTTTACTTGATGAAAGTTTATAGAATTATCCCAAAGTTAACATTCACTTTAAAGATAATGAATGGATAAATTTTATCAAGTCTCTGAAAATATTGAGTATGTGTCAGTGGTCTTAAAGGACAGGATAAAGTCCTTTACTGGACTTCCTTCCTGGGAGCTTTTTAAAACTGTGGTATCTGCAGCTGGAGATTCTCTTTCATTAGCTCTGTGATGTAGGATGAGAATCATTGGAATCGCAGGGAGCCTGGGAATTTGGATTTTTAGTTTTTAATTTTGGTTGATATTAGGTTTTCATGTTATTTTGATGCTGCAGTCAAATTTGAAACAGTATTCACTGCTTTAAACCTTAAAGTAATGGCAGTTATTTCCTCTGCTGGTGAGACAAAATAAACACGTTTGGTGTGTTTTTCTCGTTCTTTTTGAGACAGGGTCTTGCTTTGTTGCCCAGGCTGGAGTGCAGTGGTAAGATCATGGCCCACCTCAGCCTTAACCTCCTGGACTCAGGTAATCCTCCCAAGTAGCTGGGACTACAGCTGTGCACCTCATGCCCAGCTAATTTTTTAATTCAAAATAAAGAGGTTTTAATAAAATCTTCAGAGATTATGAGGGTATCAGTGCCTTGAGTTTACAGTTTTAGAAAATAAAAAACAATCTCTATACAAATCTTACAGTAGATTTAACACTTATGGATTTGAACAATTCATGAGCAGCCCTGAAGGTGATTTTTGAAATGGCAGGAATTTGAATTACTTTGATGGAGACTTTGCTGTGTGAGAGTGAATTATTTAGCTATTGAGCAGAGTATACTACTCAGCATAATGAGTCTTTGTTGTTCTCTACTTGTCACAATAACTTCTTCTTAGGATCTTAAGTGGACATATCTCTCAGTTACCTTTTATGCATCATTCTGTGGGGAAAATGGATTTTGTGTAAGTATTCTTGTCTTTGAACATCTCCAAGGTCTCAGAAATGTCAAATCTATTTTTTCTTTCCCAAATGAAGGTAAATGTGGCAAAACTATGATGTAATTTGTTTTCTCCTTCCCTGTCTAACTTGTTTCTGCTCACCCTTTCTTAATGTGAACACTTCTTTAAATGCTAATTTATTCTCAAACTCTGTTCCTCTATCAGAACAAAAATACATTAATGACATTAAATCATTTCTGTGATTGCTTATACTTTAGAATGAATGAATTTGTGTAAACTGATGGTCTTAGTTAACATTTGACATGTAGATATATACATATATAATGTATTTATATATGTATGTGTATATATATGTTTTTCCTATTTCTGAAACAAAATGCTTTCTCTTTTCAAAGGCATTTCAGACCTGAACAATCAGGTGGACAACTTCTTTGTGGCTTTGGGTATTTTGAAATTACTTTAAGTCTACTTCAGTAATTGGATCCAAATCAGAATCTTAGAATTGGATGCCTATGCCCAGAAATTTCTAAAGATGGAGGAATCTCTAATTTCTTTTCAGCTTCTTAGGTTCACTCTGCTCAATCTTTTTAGCTGGTTTTAACATCAGTCCTACCTCTATCTTTACTATGTGTCTCTATTCCCAGATACCTATTTTATAGTATCCAAAAATTTTTTTCATTTAAATTGAGAGGCAGTATGGTGTAGTGTTGGATGTTAGACCCAAAAAGCTTCATTTTGAATTCTGGCCCAGCCTCTAATGAGCTGCATGACTTTGAATAGTTCCTTCATCTCTCTGCGCCTCAGTTTCTTTATCTGAAAAATGAAATACCTAAGGGGCCGGGCGCGGTGGCTCAAGCCTGTAATCCCAGCACTTTGGGAGGCCAAGGTGGGCGGATTACAAGGTCAGGAGATCAAGACCATCCTGGCTAACATGGTGAAATCCTGTCTCTACTAAAAATACAAAAAATTAGCCAGGTGAGGTGGCACACGTCTGTAGTCCCAGCTACTCGGGAGGCTGAGGCAGGAGAATGGCGTGAACCCGGGAGGGGGAGCTTGCAGTGAGCCAAGATCGCACCACTGCACTCCAGCCTGAGCCACAGAGTGAGACTCCGTCTCAAAAAAAATTTTTTTTTTAAAAAAGAGATGCCTGAGTTCTCATAGGGTTGTTTTAAGAATTAAACGAGTTAATATATGTAAAGTAATGAAGAATCTCTTAAAAGGTTTCTGTGGAGGATCCTCCAATACTTCTTTTGCTATATGACACAGTCACAATTTTTATGGTGCTTTTCACTTTTTCCCTAGCTTTTCTATTATTTGAAAGAATATGTAGGTTCCCCTTTAAAGAAATTGGTTCTCTACATTAATGACTCAGTTTTTTTTTAATGTAAATGTGATAGAGAATTTAAGAAGTAACAGGTGATAGGGAATTTAAGAAGTAACAGATTCTGAATTTTTTGATGCCCAAGCTTCCCAAATTTTTTCACAGCACACATGGTACATAGTAAGTTATACAACATATAGTAGTAAATGACTGGATAACTAGGGCTGCCCAAGGCTGGCAATGGCTATTGGTCACCAAGAGCTTAGAGCAGTCACTTGGAGGACTTATTAAAATACAGGTTGCTGAACAACACTTCCTAAGTTTCTGATCCTAATAAATCTTGTATTTAACCAAATCAGTTTGAAGATGATGCCATTGATGCTGGTCTGAGGAATCACAGTTTGGTAATTACTTCTTTAATGTTCTGTATCCTGGTGTGGTAGGTAGAAAAATGGCCCTCCAAAGATGTCTACGTCCTAATCCCCAGAACCTTTGAATGTGTTACCTTACATGGCAAAAGGGACTTCACAGATGTGATTAAATTAAGGACTTTGAGATCATTGTGAATTATCTAGTTGGGCTCAGTGTAATCACCAGGGTCCTTAAAAGAGTAAAAAGGTGGCAGGAGAGAGAGAAAAACAGACAGACAGACAGACAGACACACAGACAGAGGAAGAAGTGACCATGGAATAATGGCCAGGGAGATTAAAGACTTTGAGATTGAACAAAGGGGCTATGAGTAAAGGGATGTTAGTGCTTCTAGAAGTTGGGAAAGGTAAGGAAATGGATTCTCCCCTAAACCCTTTAAAAAGAAATAGTCTTGGTTTTTTAGCCCAGTGGTACCCATGTTAGACCTCTGACCTATCAACTGTAAGATTATAAATTTGTGTTGTTTTAAGCCATTAAGTTTATGGTAATTTGTTGGCACCAATAGAATACTAGTACATCTGTAACCAGTTCTGTTTACCAGTTCGCTTTGTGCTAAAAGTTCCCAGTCTTAGCTCATGACATCAGCTCATAACAGAGAGTAAATAAAAACACAAAAGGCAAGAGCTCCCTTATTTTTCTACCATCAAACTGTCAAAACTACCAGTATGTTAACCCATGTTTTTCTTCCCTTTTATTACATTGGAGGAAGTACCCAAACTTCTATCAAAACCCAATCTGTCGGCCTTTGTTTGATCCTATTCTCTATTGCCCTGTTTTTTTAAAATTGAAGTTATATATATATATGTGTGTGTGTGTGTGTGTGTATATGTATGTATAATTTAGCATCTAAATATATATATTTTAATTTAGAATCTTTAAGATGGAGAGCACCCCTTCAATGATTAAGAGAGACACAAGATGGAAATAATGGTTTTATTACTCACAGGTCCAGGGTACGTGATATACCTGGAGGCCATACACAGAGGTCAGGGAGCACTTCAGAGGGAAGGAGAGGGAGAGAGATCCATGGGTTAATGCCTTCATTGAGGTCTAAGGCCTTATCCAAACAGGTTTCTCACTGGGTGATTTTTCTTTAACACTTAATAATTGTATACATTTATGGTACAGTATGATTTTGATACATATGTACAGTGTGTAATGATCAAATCAGAGTAATTAACATATCTGTCACCTCAAACATTTATCATTTCTCTGTTGGGAATGTTAAAAATCTTATAGCTCTTTGAAAATATGCCCTAAATTATTGTTAACTATAGTCACCTTGCAGTGCAATAGAATAGTAGAATTTATTTCTCATATATAGCTGTAATTTTGCATCTGTTAGCCATTCCGTTCTTATCATGTCTCACACTTTTCAGCCTCTAGTAATCACTATTCTATCTCCTTCTGTGAAATCAACTTTTTTAGCTTTCATTTATGAGTGAGAACATATGATATTTGTCTTTCTATGCCTGGCTTATTTCACTAACATAATTATCCTCCAGGCTCATACATTTTGCCTTGTTTGACAGGATTTCATTGGTTTTTGTGGCTGAATAGTATTCTGTTGTGTATATATACCACATTTTCTTTATTCATTAATCTGTTGGACATGTAAGTTGATTCCAAATCTTGACTATTGTGAATAGCTGCAATAAACATAGGAGTGCAGACATCTCTTCAACATACTGATTTCCTTTCTCTTGGATATACACCCAGTAGTGGAATTGCTGGGTCGTATGGTAGTTCTATTTTTTAGTGTTCTTTTTTATATATGTTTTATGTCCTGTAAAACATTTTTGTTATAGTCTTAAACAGCATCAGTATCTTTATCCAAATATGTATGTACTCTTCAATTCTCTTCCTACCTTCTTGGATTTGCCTAAGTCTTTTTTGTTTGTTTGTTTTGTTTTGAGACGGAGTTTTGCTCTTTTTGCCCAGGCTGGAGTGCAATGGCATTATCTCGACTCACTGTGACCTCCGCCTCAAGCGATTCTCCTGCCTCAGCCTCCCGAGTAGCTGGGACTACAGGCATGTGCTGTAGTCCCACACCTGGCTAATTTTGTATTTTTAGTAGAGATGGGGTTTAGTTGCTCCATGTTGGTCAGGCTGGTCTCCAACTCCCGACATCAGGTGATCCCCCCTCCTTGGCCTCCCAAAGAGTTGGATTACAGGCATGAGCCACCACACCCGGCCCATTTGCCAAATTCTATCTGACAACATTTTGTTTTTGCCTGAATTATTCCTGTTAGTATACATATTATTACAGTTGTGCTGGCAAAAATATTTGCAAAACTTGTTTTCTGAAAGTGTTTTTATTTTTTTCTTTAGCTTTTGAGGTATATTTTCATCAGGCATAGAATTATAGTTTGGTGATTTTCATACTTTAAAAATGCCATTTTATTTTATTCTGGTTTTAATTATTTCTTATGTAAAGGTAGCGATTCCATTTTGTTGAAGAGACAAAATTGTTTCTTTGAAAATAAGGTAAATTTCTGACCAATTTTAAACTTCTCATTGTCTGTTTCAGCATCTTGACTATACTGTGCCTGGATGTATCTGTGTGTTTTGTGTTTATCCTGTTCATGGTTTGTAGAATTTCTTGAGTTTGTGAGTTAATGTCTTTCATCAATTTGGAAAGTTACCTACCAGTATTTCTTCAAAATATTGCTTCTGTCCTATTCTTGATTCCTCTCCTTTAGGTCTCTGATTATATTAATACTGTTTCTCCTGGATTGTGTACCTGCTTTCCTCTGTGTCCTTCAGTCTTATTACTTTCTGCCAACTTGCCCAGTTCACTTGTCTTCTGTTAGGCTGAGCCTAGTAGGCAGAATCTGCTGGTAGATTCGTGTAATGCATTAATTTTAGTTATTGTATTTTATTTTGTAGTATTGTGTATAATTTCCACTTGAGTTTTAATAGATTTTTGGTCACTGCTGACTTTTATCTTTTTCTGGTTTTTTTGAATGTTAATCATGGTTATTTTAAAGTGTTCAAATGTTAAGTTCAATACCTGAATCACCTATTGCTCTCTTTCTGTTTTGTATTTTTTTTTTCTCTTGGCTTTCAGTCATTTGATTCTATTTTATAATGTGCTTTGATTGAATGCAATCATTTGGTACTATTTTATAGAATGCTTAGAATCTTTGATTGAATTAAACTAAAAATTATAGCCCAATTTTTTAAATGGGCAAAGTGTTTGAGTAGACATTTTTCAAAAGAATAGTGATCAATACAGTAAACACATGAAAGAGGTGCTTATGAATATTTTGTTATTAAGGAAATGCAAATCAAAGCCACAGTGAGATTCATACTCCCTGGGATGGCTACAATCAAAACATGGATGGTAACAAATGTTGGCAAGGATGTGGAGAAATTGGAAACCTTATGCATTACTAGTAAAAATGTACAGTGGTGCAATTGCTTTGGAAAACAGTTTGGTCATTCTTCAGAAAGTTAAAGGCATCACTGTCTTTAATGGCATTTTCATTAGAGAAATCTTTTCTGATTCATCCTAAAGAAAGTATGCCTCACCCATTGTTCTCTATCACTTTACTATATTTTTCTTTACAGAAATTTACTTAATGTATTTATGTATTTATTTGTTTACTTTGTGTATATATGATATCTGCCCCACTATACTATAAACTATATGAGAGAAGGCATCATGTTCACTACTGTATTCCCAGGGCTGAACACAGTATCTGGTACATAGTAGTAGTTCAATAAGTATTTGTTGAATGAATGAAGTCACGCTTTTTCCCCCAAGTGTTTGTTTTGTAGAAGTTTTATTCTACAAAAAAAGCTGAGAAACATAGTGCAGTGCACATTTGTATACACTTCACTTGGATTTAACAATGATCATTTGCCACATTAGCTTTCTATCTTCCTCCATATGTAATATATCTGTGTGTGTGTATATATGTGTATGTATCAATTTGTCTTCATCACTATACATGATTTTTAGCAGTAGAAGTGAACCATATGAAAGGAAGTTGCAGTCATAGCATTTTTCTCAAAATAATTCCTTGTTTATCTCCTATGAACAAGGTCATTCTACTACATAGCATGATATTGTTAAGAAGTTTAACACTGAAACAGTGATATATTTTTATGTACAATATTCAGATTTACCCAGTTGTCCCCAAGTCTTTCATAGCTTTCTTTTTCCTTTTGCTCCAGGATCCAATTCGATATTTCATATTGTATTTGGATGTCATGTCCTTCTATTTTCTTGTAATTGAAAATAGTACTCTTAGTATAATTTTTCCTTTCATTAAATTTATACTTTTTAAGTGTTCAAGCTGGTTGTCTTGTTGAATGTCTGCAATATGGATATGTCTTGATTGTTCATGATCAGATTTAGGTTACACATTTTTGGCAAGAATGGTACACAGATGATGATGTACTTGTCATTCCATTGGTAAGAGGCTACACGATATTAGTATGCTGCTAAATTTGGTTATTTAGTTAAGATAGTGTTTACCAGATCTTCCCATTGTAAAGATACCTTGTTCCCTTTGTAAAAAAAAAAAAAAATCTACTTTGATACTTTTCAAATATCCTGTTGACCAACAATGTTTCACTCAGTGTATTTTAGCATGCATCAATGGCCCTTGTCTGAATCAGTTATTACACTGGTGATAATTTTATCATTCCTTCTACATTTATTAGCTGTCATGTTTTGATAAAGAACTTTCCCTGTCCCCAACACATGCATCTTTTTAAAAATTTCATTTTTAATTTAATGTATTATCAATTACTGTTACTATTTTTAGGCTTATATTGTCCCTAATTTAATGTATTATCAATTACTGTTACTATTTTTAGGCTTATATTGTCCCAAATTTGGCCATTGGATGACCCCTCAGAATGGTTCCTTTGTTTGCATCAGTCTTTGAGCACTGACTGTTTTGCTCTGGTGGAGAATGATACTTAGAAACCAAAAATGTGGGCACTAAGTGCTCATAATTACTACAGTGTCATTGCTTCTTACAATGGCCTTTTCACAGTGGACAGAGCTAGGATGACATTGTTAAATAGGCAGACAGACAAATATATACATGTTTATTTAAGTAAATTTGTTTTGATAACTCAAGTTTATCCTTAAGGTCCCTTTACATATTTGTTGCTTCTTTTTCTCACAGTGAGAAACAACTTAAATATTTGCTCACTTTTACTATCTGAAATATATATAAAATACTACAACCAACAACAACTAACTAAGATACATTCTAGATTACTTTCAGTGTTTTTCCTTTTGTATTTAGTTGGTATGTAATAAATGTATTTATTACTGGGATACAGTGATATTTTGCTACATGTATATATTATATAATGATCAAATTGGGGTAATTAGCATATTTACCTCAAACACATCATTTCTTTATGTTGTGAACAATGAAGATCTTCTTGTAGCTTTTTGAAAATATACAATGGGGGCGGAGCAAGATGGCCGAATAGGAGCAGCTCCAGTCTCCAACTCCCAGCGCGAGCGACACAGAAGACCGGTGATTTCTGCGTTTTCAACTGAGGTACTGGGGTCATCTCGCTAGGGAGTGCCGGACAATCGGTGCTGGTCAGCTGCTGCAGCCTGACCAGCGTGAGCTGAAGCAGGGCGAGGCATCGCCTCACCTGGAAGCGCAAGGGGGAAAGGAATCCCTTTTTCCTAGCCAGGGGAACTGAGACACACAACACCTGGAAAATCGGGTAACTCCCACCCCAATACTGCGCTTTAAGGAAACAGGCACACCAGGAGAATATATCCCACACCTGGCCGGGAGGGTCCCACGCCCACGGAGCCTCCCTCACTGCTAACACAGCCGTCTGCGGCGATCTATCCGCAAGGCAGCAGCGAGGCTGGGGGAGGGGCGCCCGCCATTGCTGAGGCTTAAGTAGGTAAACAAAGCCGCTGGGAAGCTCGAACTGGGTGGAGCTCACAGCAGCTCAAGGAAGCCTGCCTGTCTCTGTAGACTCTACCGCTGCGGACAGCGCACAGCTGCAGCCCATTAGGGGAAAGAGCGGGGGCGGTGCAGACGCGAACGACTCTGTCTGACAGCTTTGGGGAGAGCCGTGGATCTCCTAACGCGGAGGTTGAGATCCGAGAACGGACAGACTGCCTGCTCAGGTGGGTCCCTGACCCCTGAGTAGCCTAGCTGGGAGACATCCCCCACTAGGGGCAGTCTGACACCCCACACCTCACAGGGTGGCGTCACCCCTGAGAGGAAACTTCCAAAGAAAGAATCAGACAGGTACACTCGCTGTTCAGCAATATTCTATCTTCGGCAACCTCTGCTGCTGATACCCAGGCAAACAGGGTCTGGAGTGGACCTCAAGCAATCTCCAACAGACCAACAGACAGTCCTTCTGACTGTCAGACGGAAAACTATCAAACAGGAAGGACACCTATACCAAAACCCCATCCGTACGTCACCATCATCAAAGTCCAGAGACAGATAAAACCACAAAGATGGGGAAGAAGCAGGGCAGAAAAGCTGGAAATTCAAAAAATAAGAGCGCATCTCCCCCTGCAAAGGAGCGCAGCCCATCGCCAGCAACGGATCAAAGCTGGTCAGAGAATGACTTTGACGAGATGAGAGAAGAAGGCTTCAGTCCATCAAACCTCTCAGAGCTAAAGGAGGAATTACGTACCCAGCGCAAAGAAACTAAAAATCTTGAAAAAAAGTGGAAGAATTGACAGCTAGATTAATTAATGCAGAGAAGATCATAAACGAAATGACAGAGATGAAAACCATGACACGAGAAATACGTGACAAATGCACAAGCTTCAGTAACCGACTCGATCAACTGGAAGAAAGAGTATCAGCGATTGAGGATCAAATGAATGAAATGAAGCGAGAAGAGAAACCAAAAGAAAAAAGAAGAAAAAGAAATGAACAAAGCCTGCAAGAAGTATGGGATTATGTAAAAAGACCAAATCTACGTCTGATTGGGGTGCCTGAAAGTGAGGGGGAAAATGGAACCAAGTTGGAAAACACTCTTCAGGATATCATCCAGGAGAACTTCCCCAACCTAGTAGGGCAGGCCAACATTCAAATTCAGGAAATACAGAGAACGCCACAAAGATACTCCTCCAGAAGAGCAACTCCAAGACACATAATTGCCAGATTCACCAAAGTTGAAATGAAGGAAAAAATCTTAAGGGCAGCCAGAGAGAAAGGTCGGGTTACCCACAAAGGGAAGCCCATCAGAATAACAGCAGACCTCTCGGCAGAAACTCTACAAGCCAGAAGAGAGTGGGGGCCAATATTCAACGTTCTTAAAGAAAAGAATTTTCAACCCAGAATTTCATATCCAGCCAAACTAAGCTTCATCAGTGAAGGAGAAATAAAATCCTTTACAGATAAGCAAATGCTTAGAGATTTTGTCACCACCAGGCCTGCCTTACAAGAGACCCTGAAGGAAGCCCTAAACATGGAAAGGAACAAGCGGTACCAGCCATTGCAAAAACATGCCAAAATGTAAAGACCATCGAGGCTAGGAAGAAACTGCATCAACTAACGAGCAAAATAACCAGTTAATATCATAATGACAGGATCAAGTTCACACATAACAATATTAACCTTAAATGTCAATGGACTAAATGCTCCAATTAAAAGACACAGACTGGCAAACTGGATCAAGAGTCAAGACCCATCAGTCTGCTGTATTCAGGAGACCCATCTCACATGCAGAGACATACATAGGCTCAAAATAAAGGGATGGAGGAAGATCTACCAAGCAAATGGAGAACAAAAAAAAGCAGGGGTTGCAATCCTAGTCTCTGATAAAACAGACTTTAAACCATCAAAGATCAAAAGAGACAAGAAGGCCATTACATAATGGTAAAGGGATCAATTCAACAGGAAGAGCTAACTCTCCTAAATATATATGCACCCAATACAGGAGCACCCAGATTCATGAAGCAAGTCCTTAGAGACCTACAAAGAGACTTAGACTCCCATACAATAATAATGGGAGACTTCAACACTCCACTGTCAACATTAGACAGATCAACGAGACAGAAAGTTAACAAGGATATCCAGGAATTGAACTCATCTCTGCACCAAGCGGACCTAATAGACATCTATAGAACTCTCCACCCCAAATCAACAGAATATACATTCTTCTCAGCACCACATCGCACTTATTCCAAAATTGACCACATAATTGGAAGTAAAGCACTCCTCAGCAAATGTACAAGAACAGAAATTATAACAAACTGTCTCTCAGACCACAGTGCAATCAAACTAGAACTCAGGACTAAGAAACTCAATCCAAACCGCTCAACTACATGGAAACTGAACAACCTGCTCCTGAATGACTACTGGGTACATAACGAAATGAAAGCAGAAATAAAGATGTTCTTTGAAACCAATGAGAACAAAGATACAACATACCAGAATCTCTGGGACACATTTAAAGCAGTGTGTAGAGGGAAATTTATAGCACTAAATGCCCACAAGAGAAAGCAGGAGAGATCTAAAATTGACACTCTAACATCACAATTAAAAGAACTAGAGAGGCAAGAGCAAACACATTCAAAAGCTAGCAGAAGGCAAGAAATAACTAAGATCAGAGCAGAACTGAAGGAGATAGAGACACAAAAAACCCTCCAAAAAATCAATGAATCCAGGAGTTGGTTTTTTGAAAAGATCAACAAAATTGACAGACCGCTAGCTAGACTAATAAAGAAGAAAAGAGAGAGGAATCAAATAGACGCAATAAAAAATGATAAAGGGGATATCACCACCGACCCCACAGAAATACAAACTACCATCAGAGAATACTATAAACACCTCTACGCAAATCAACTAGAAAATCTAGAAGAAATGGATAATTTCCTGGACACTTACACTCTCCCAAGACTAAACCAGGAAGAAGTTGAATCCCTGAATAGACCAATAGCAGGCTCTGAAATTGAGGCAACAATTAATAGCCTACCCACCAAAAAAAGTCCAGGACCAGATGGATTCACAGCTGAATTCTACCAGAGGTACAAGGTGGAGCTGGTACCATTCCTTCTGAAACTATTTCAGTCAATAGAAAAAGAGGGAATCCTCCCTAACTCTTTTTATGAGGCCAACATCATCCTGATACCAAAGCCTGGCAGAGACACAACAAAAAGAGAGAATTTTAGACCAATATCCTGATGAACATCGATGCAAAAATCCTCAATAAAATACTGGCAAACCGGATTCAGCAGCACATCAAAAAGCTTATCCACCATGATCAAGTGGGCTTCATCCCTGGGATGCAAGGCTGGTTCAACATTCGCAAATCAATAAACGTAATCCAGCATATAAACAGAACCAAAGACAAGAACCACATGATTATCTCAATAGATGCAGAAAAGGCTTTTGACAAAATTCAACAGCCCTTTATGCTAAAAACGCTCAATAAATTTGGTATTGATGGAACGTACCTCAAAATAATAAGAGCTATTTATGACAAACCCACAGCTAATATCATACTGAATGGGCAAAAACTGGAAAAATTCCCTTTGAAAACTGGCACAAGACAGGGATGCCCTCTCTCACCACTCCTATTCAACATAGTGTTGGAAGTTCTGGCTAGGGCAATCAGGCAAGAGAAAGAAATCAAGGGTATCCAGTTAGGAAAAGAAGAAGTCAAATTGTCCCTGTTTGCAGATGACATGATTGTATATTTAGAAAACCCCATTGTCTCAGCCCGAAATCTGCTTAAGCTGATAAGCAACTTCAGCAAAGTCTCAGGATACAAAATTAATGTGCAAAAATCACAAGCATTCTTATACACCAGTAACAGACAAGCAGAGAGCCAAATCAGGAATGAACTTCCATTCGCAATTGCTTCAAAGAGAATCAAATACCTAGGAATCCAGCTTACAAGGGATGTAAAGGACCTCTTCAAGGAGAACTACAAACCACTGCTCAGTGAAATCAAAGAGGACACAAACAAATGGAAGAACATACCATGCTCATGGATAGGAAGAATCAATATCGTGAAAATGGCCATACTGCCCAAGGTGATTTATAGATTCAATGCCATCCCCATCAAGCTACCAATGACTTTCTTCACAGAACTGGAAAAAACTGCTTTAAAGTTCATATGGAACCAAAAAAGAGCCCGCATTGCCAAGACAATCCTAAGTCAAAAGGACAAAGCTGGAGGCGTCACGCTACCTGACTTCAAACTATACTACAAGGCTACAGTAACCAAAACAGCATGGTACTGGTACCACAACAGAGATATAGACCAATGGAACAGAACAGAGTCCTCAGAAATAATACCACACATCTACAGCCATCTGATCTTTGACAAACCTGAGAGAAACAAGAAATGGGGAAAGGATTCCCTATTTAATAAATGGTGCTGGGAAAATTGGCTAGCCATAAGTAGAAAGCTGAAACTGGATCCTTTCCTTACCCCTTATACGAAAATTAATTCAAGATGGATTAGAGACTTAAATGTTAGACCTAATACCATAAAAACCCTAGAAGAAAATCTAGGTAGTACCATTCAGGACATAGGCTTGGGCAAGGACTTCATGTCTAAAACACCAAAAGCAACGGCAGCAAAAGCAAAAATTGACACATGGGATCTAATTAAACTAAAGAGCTTTTGCACAGCCAAAGAAACTACCATCAGAGTGAACAGGCAACCTACAGAATGGGAAAAAATTTTTGCAACCTACTCATCTGACAAAGGGCTAATATCCAGAATCTACAAAGAACTCAAACAAATATACAAGAAAAAAGCAAACAACCCCATCAAAAAGTGGGGAAAGGATATGAACAGACATTTCTCAAAAGAAGACATCCATACAGCCAACAGACACATGAAAAAATGCTCATCATCACTGGCCATCAGAGAAATGCAAATCAAAACCACAATGAGATACCATCTCACACCAGTTAGAATGGCAATCATTAAGAAGTCAGGAAACAACAGGTGTTGGAGAGGATGTGGAGAAATAGGAACACTTTTACACTGTTGGTGGGATTGTAAACTAGTTCAACCATTATGGAAAACAGTATGGCGATTCCTCAAGGATCTAGAACTAGATGTACCATATGACCCAGCCATCCCACTACTGGGTATATACCCAAAGGATTATAAATTACTCTACTACAAAGACACATGCACACGTTTGTTTATTGCGGCACTATTCACAATAGCAAAGACTTGGAATCAACCCAAATGTCCATCTGTGACAGACTGGATTAAGAAAATGTGGCACATATACACCATGGAATACTATGCAGCCATCAAAAAGGATGAGTTTGCGTCCTTTGTAGGGACATGGATGCAGCTGGAAACCATCATTCTCAGCAAACTATCACAAGAAGAGAAAACCAAACACCGCATGTTCTCACTCATAGGTGGGAACTGAACAATGAGATCACTTGGACTCGGGAAGGGGAACATCACACACTGGGGCCTATCATGGGGAGGGGGGAGGAGGGAGGGATTGCATTGGGGAGTTATACATGATATAAACGTCATGCACATGTACCCTAGAACTTAAAGTATAATAAAAAAAAAAAAAATGAAAATATACAATAAATTATGGTTAACTGTATTCACCCAACAGTGCTGCAGAAGGCAGGAACTCATTCCTCCTATCTAGCTGTAATTTTGTGTTCATTAACCAACTTCTCATTCTCCCCTCCTACCTCCCTTTCCCAGCCTCTGATACCCATATTTGTACACTATACTTCCATAGGCTCAATTTTTTTTTAAGCTCCTGCAGATGAGTGAAAACGTAAGGTAGTTTTCTTCCTGTGCCAGATTTATTTCTCATAACATAATGTGCCCCAGGGTCATTCATATTGCCTTGAATAACAGGATTTCATTCTCCTTGTGGCTGAATAATATTCCATTGTGTATGTATAGCATGTTTTTCTTTATCCATTCATCTGATGGATATTTCAGTTGATTCTATGTCTTAGCTATTGTGAATAGTAGCTAAGCTGCAATAAACATGGGGTTGTAGGTATCCCTTTGATATACTGATTTCCTTTCTTTTGGATTAATACCCAGTAGCAGGATTGCGAGAATTATTTTTTGATTCTCTTTTGAGTTTTTAAAGAAACCTCCACACTGTTTTCCATAATGACTGTACTAATTTACATTCCCACTAGCAGGGTATATGAATTTTCTTTTCCCCACATCCTTGCCAGCACTTACTTTGTCTTATTTGATAATAATCTAACTGGTGTAAGATGATACCTGATTATAGTTTTGACTTGCATTTCCCTCAAGATTAGTGATGTTGAGCATATTTTTATGTATTTGTTGGCCATTTGTATGTTTTCTTTTGAAAAATGTCTGTTAAGATCATTTGTCCACTTTTTAATTAGGTTACTTGGTTTTTTGCTGTTGAGTTCCTTGTATATTCTGAATATTAGTCCATGTCAGATGCATAGTTTGCAAATATTTTCTCCCATTCGACATGTTGTGTTTTTACTTTATTTTCATTGCTGAGCAGAAGCTTTTTAGTTTAAATCCCATTTGTCTATTTTTGTTCTTTCTTGCCTGTTCTTTTGATTTCTTAGCCATAAAATCTTTGCCTAGACCAATGTCTTGAAGTGTTTCCCTTATAGTATTATGATTTGATCTTATTTATAAGTCTGTAATTTATTTTAAGTTGATTTTTATATATGGTTAGAGATATGGGGACTAGTTTTATCCTTCTGCATGTGGATATCCAAATTTTTGAGCACCATTTATTGAAGAGATGTCCTTTCTCCAGTGTATGTTCCTGGCACTTTGTCAAAAATCAGTTGGCTATAAATACATGGATTTATTTCTGGGTTCTCTGTTCTGTCCCATTGGTCTATGTATTTTTATACCAATACCATGCTGTTTTGGTTACTGTAGCTTTGTAGTGTATTTTAAAGTCAGGTAGTGTAATACTATCAGCTTTATTCATTTTGCTCAATATTGCTTTGGTTATTTTGGGTCTTGTGGTTCTGTATGAATTTTAGGATTGTTTTCTAATTCTGTGAAAAATGACTTTGGCATATTGATAGAGATTGCATTGAATCTTTAGATCACATTGGGTAGTATGGTCATTTTAACAATATTAATTCTTACAATCCATGAGTATGGACTGTCTTTCCATTTTTATTTTTTATGTCCTCTTCAATTCTTTCAGTGTTTTTGTAGTTTTCATTTTAAAGGTCTTTCACCTCCTTGGGTAAATTTATTCCTAGTTATATTTTTAATGTTTTATAGCTATTTTAAGTGGGATTGCTTTATTGATCCCATTGATTTCTTATTCAGCTAGATCATTCCTGGTGAATAAAATGCTACTAATTTTTGTATGTCGACTTTGTATCCTGCAACTTTATTGAATTCATTTATCAGTTCTAAAAGTATTTGTGGTGAAGTCTTTAGATTTTTCTATATATAAGATCATGTCATCCATAACCAGGATAGTTACTTCCTCTTTTTCAATTTGGATGCCCTTTATTTCTTTATTTTGCCTAATTGCTGTGGCTGAGACTTCCATTACTATGTTGAATAAGGGTGATTAAAGTGGGCGTCCATGTCTTGTTCCAGCTCTTAGAGGACAGGCTTTCAGCTTTTCCCCCATTAAGTATGATAGTAGCTGTGGGTTTGTCATATATTGCCTTTTATTGTTTTGATGTATGCTCCTTCTTTGCCTAATTTCTTGAGAATTTGTATGATGAAGTGATGTTGAAATTTATCAAATGCTTTTTCTGCATCTATTGAGATCATTTTATGGTTTTTGTTCTTCATTCTGTTGATGTGTTATATCACGCTGTTTGATTGGCATGCGTTGAACCATCCTTGCATCCCTAGGATAAATCCCACCTGATTGTGGTGTATTATCTCTTTAATATGTTGTTGGATTTGGTTTGCTAGTATTTTGTTAAGGATTGTTGCATCTGAGCTCACTGGCATTTTGGCCTGTAGTTTCTCTTTTCCAGTGTCTGGTTTGGGCATTAGGGCAATGCTGACCTGAATGAATTAGGAAGAATTCCCTCAATTTCCAGTTTTTTGGAATAGTTTGAGAAGAATTGGTGTTGGTTCTTTTTTATATGTTTGGAAGAATTCAGAGGTAAAGCCATCTGATGCTGGGCTTTTCTTTGTTGGGAGACCTTTTATTACTGGCTTTATCCTATACCAACTTTGTGATGATAATAAGCCAGTTACTTTACTAGTCTTAGGCTTTTTTTTTCTTGTCTATAACTTGAGGATGATAATAATGTCTATCTTACAGAGGTATTATATGTAAATCTTGACATGTTAAGCAGTTACAAACTATTATTGATGTATTTTAATAAATTTCATCTGAGAACTGTATATTGTAGCCTAGGCCTAAGGGTTAGGCTATTAGTTGAGAAATGCATGATACATAGTTGTGACAGTTAAATAGGAAGGACAGATATTAGAAATATTTTAGATGAATAATGTTTTAAAATTTTATATACCTTTAAAAATCTTTAAATGGTACTTTATGCTGTTGTTTCATAGTATGTCTGTGTTCCTTTTGTTACATCAATAGTTAATAACTCACAAATGAATGTAACTTTATAATTTATAAAGTACTTTGACATATGTGGCTGCATTTGATTCTAAGAATCATTCTATGAGAGATTATTTCTACTAGGCCCCAGAAAGGTTAAGTAGTTTGTTGAAGATTATACAAGTTAGTAAAAGAACCACTGTGAAACTTGAATCTCCTTATTCCTATTCTAGTGATTTCTCCATTATTTTCTATTACATGGCAAGAAGTAATATATAGCAAGGAACAAATGTGAAAAACTGTTATTAGTCCTTTGAAAGAGTTACTATCTTTTTTAAGCATCTGCCTTAATAGAAGAAATAACCAAGACATGGAAGGGGACAGACGAGTTTAGAATCTACTAATTATATAATTTATATATAGACCCAGTGGCATTTGAATATAAACTTTGTTAAATCTAAATATTTGGTGGCTACAATTTGCCATTTAAAATATCATTAGTAGAACTGATAATAAACTCTTGCTTTCCTGCACCAAATTGTATTAGGCACTTAGTACATTTTAGGTGATTGTAAAATATTTTACAATAGAGCTGTTTCTTAAATGTTCTTAAATAGTATTGATCATGAAACTTTTTGAAATTTACCATCAGGCCAATGGTGGCAGAGTCTACATAGAACTATGCTTCGTGGTGTTCTGGGGAAAACCTTTCGACTTGTTGGCTATACTATTCAGTATGGCTGTATAGCTCATTGTGCTTTTGAATACGTTGGTGGTGTTGTCATGGTAAGTTTTTATGTTCAAGAATATTCATCTTAAATATATACTTTTTTTCAAATGGAAGGAAAATGTGTTTTTCCTTTTATTATAGTTGAAGTTATTTAATGAATAAAATATGAAAGTTAAAACATAAAATCTTTCTAAATATTGGAATAATAAGAGAGTATGTTTGAATTGGCCCTGAGAGAAGGTATAAGGACCATTACTTAAATATTTTCTGTATTCTGTTTCTAATGGGCACAAAAGGTCCTTTTGAATAGTAGAACAATAATAATTGTTATCATTTATTGAATCCTATTTACTGTGTTTCAGGATATGTTTGATGTTTTACACTTACTAACTAATCTTTTACACTTCTTTGAGATACTTATTAGTAATCCAATATACACATGAGGAAATGAATTGAGAAAGCTTAAGTAACTTACTTGTTCCAGATCCCACAGTTAGTAAGTAACTTGTCCAGTTTTCAAAATTCCAGCTCATTACCACCATGTTTAACTGTAATTAAAACAAATTAATAATCTATAATTGAGACAGATTATTCTGCCTAATGTCTATATTAAAATGTTAAAGTTGTTCCCTATCCTCAACTAATACTTGTTCTTAATATTGTAGTGGGAAACTATGAACTGTGGTTGTTGATTCAAACCTTTTGTCATGTAAAGAACAAATTGATTGACCAGCCAGTTTTTTTTTTTAATTGTTGTTATTACTGTTGTTTTTTTAAATTAGGTTTACTTTATCAGATTGACAGTCACGTAACTTCCAGTTAAGATGGAGTAATGGAAATATATATATTTAACTCAAATTTCCCTTCTTTTTTTTTTTTTTTTTTTGTTTGAGACAGGGTCTTGCTCTGTTGCCTGGGCTGGAGTGCAATCGAGTGATTCAGTTCACTGCAGCCTCCGCCTCCTGGGCTCAAAACAGTTCTTGTGCCTCATCCTCCCAAGTAACTGGGACTACAGGGGTGCAACACCACGCCTGGCTAATTGTTGTATATTTAGTACAGATGGCGTTTCACCATGTTGTCCAGGCTGGGCACGAACTCCTGATGTCAAGTGATCTGCCCACCTTGGCCTCCCAAAGTTCTGGTTTTATAGATATGAGCCACTGTACTTGGCTGAAACTTGCCTTCTTGATTTTTTGTAAGTTAGACTGGTACTTCCAAAGGTAGCAAACGAACTGTAATCATATTTCTTCTTATTTCTGCCTGAGTAGGAATTTTTGAGTAAAAAGTTTTATTTACAAGTAGAGTAAATGGAGACTGTTGTATTTAGATTTTTAAGGTGGCAATGATAATTTTTTCTGATTCTGAGGTAGAGGTTGAGTATCCCTTATCTGAAATACTTGGGACCAGAAGTGTTATGGATTTTAGATTTTTTCGAATTTTGGAATATTTGCATATATATCATGAGATATTTTGGGGATGGGACCCAAGTCTGAACACAAAATTCATTTGTATTTCATATGTACCTTGTATGCATAGCCTGAAGGTAATGTTATATGCTGTTTTAAAGAATTTTGTACATGAAACAAAATATTGGCTGCATGTTGGCTATGATGCATCCCATGGGGTCAGGTATGGAATTTACCGTTTGTGGTATCATGTAGACTCTCAGAACATTTCAGATTTTAGAGCATTTAAAATTTCAGACTTTTTATTAGGGATACTTAACCTGTATATATCAAGATTATGGTTTTGAGACATACAAATAGGAAAATCTTTGATTGCTTTATTGTAAAGATGGGGGTCTCTTTAAGTTGCCAGGTTTGGTCTTGAACTCCTGGCCTCGAGTCTTTCTTCCAAAGTTTTGGAATTACAGGTGTGAGCCACCATGCCTGGCCATGAAAATCTTTAAAGTCCATGTCTTCATACTAGTATTTTTCAGTAGAAAATTTAAGTTGTAGCCCCATGAAATGAGTAAGCTATTCTCTTAGAAGAGGAAGATAGGCATAAGCTCATTGAGAATAGTTTAATACCATTTAGTAAATCATCATCATGTTCACTGGATTATATCTGATAGTAATAAGAAAATGAATCATTCTCTCATTCATTCAACCAATATGTATGGTTTATCAATTTTATACCAAACATTGTTCTTGGCTTTGGTTATATAGCTGGGAACATGAGAGAGATCTCTGCCCTCATAGAACTGACATTCTATAGGGTGGCCTAAATTTGGAAACATAGGTAGTTTGTTTTATTCAGGCATTATAATGTGAAATCAATAATCCATTTATAACATATTTTTCTATATTTCCAGACTTAGTGGCTACTCTAGAGTTGAACTTATTTGAGAACTGCCAAATTTTCATGAATCATCCCCCAAACTTTAAGAACATTTGCTTGATTTTCTTTCTTTTAAGCCTGCTCAAATGATTTATGTTAAATTTAAAAGAGATTTTGAATTTAGATTACAAATTACCTCTCTTTTCAGTGTTCTGGACCATCAATGGAGCCTACAATTCAAAATTCAGATATTGTCTTTGCAGAAAATCTTAGTCGACATTTTTATGGTATCCAAAGGTAAATTTCTGTCATGGATATATTAAATTTACAGTGAAAATATATACACACATTATGTCTTTTCTGCAGTTCCTTAACTTCATCTTTAAAAACTGTTCCATAAATAAACATGTTAATAACCAGCTAGATAAAATTTTGAGTCAAATATTTTCTTTTCATTTGAGAAATATTAATAGTTTCTCAAACATATGCAGTCTCTTGGGTCATTGTATCTCTTGCGTTATTGTGAAAAATAATTAACAGTCCCTTACAATATACATGTAAGCTTAACTTTGTTTATTGGGTTTTAGAATGTTTTAAGAACTAGGAAGTTAGGGATTACATTACAGATCCAAATCAATGTTTTTGTTCTTTAATTTTAAAAATAATCCTGTAGTTCTATTGATTGCTATCTTATTCTCTATGTATAGCCTATGATGACTGTTTGATGGTTTTTATTTTTTTTTAATTTTCTGATATACATTTTTTGAGAGGAGGTCTTGCTCTGGCTCCCAGGCTGGAGTGCAGTGACACGATCTCAGCTCCCTGCAGCCTCAACCTCCTGGGCTCCTGTGATCCTTCCCCTCAGTCTCCCAAGTAGCTGTGACTACAGGTATATACACCATGCCCAGATAATTTTTGTAGTTTTTGTAGAGACTGGGTTTTGCCATGTTGCCCAGGCTGGTCTCAAACTCCTGAGCTCAAGCAATCCGCTCACCTCAGCCTCCCAAAGTGTTGAGATTACAGGTGTGAGCCACCATGCCCAGCCCATTTGATGATTTTTAGATTACATCATTGTATATGGCTGAGAACCAGGAATTGTATATATTATGAGTCTCCTGATTAATTATATTAACTTGAATAACTCCTGGGCAAATATTGTTTGTCACTAAACCTTTTAAAGTCCTATTTCACGGGAGGCTGAGGCAGGAGAATTGCTTGAACCTGGGAGATGGAGGTTGCAGTGAGCCGAGATCGTGCCACTGCACTCCAGCCTGGGTGACAGAGCAAGACTCCTTCCCCCAAAAAAATAATTAAAAAATCCTATTTCAAATGGTGGTTCCAATCCTTGTGATACCCTTTATTACAGTTAACTCTATGAGAATGATCTCTTCCAAGTGAATGTCAAGTATTAATAATTTAATATATTTTCTAAAGAGCACCTCTCTGATATCCTAAAATTTTGAGTCCATTTGTTTTTTATAATTCTGAAAAAAATCTATGCCTGCTTTCATTTCAGTAAACTACAAATTTGATTCCCTTGAGCTAGTATTTAGTTTATGGCATAATAAGTAGGTTTAGGCACTTCTCTTTCACTGTTCACCTTTGCTATAACCTATTTCACAGTACTGAAAATTGTTAATACGTTTCTTCACATTTACTGATCTTTCACCAGCCTTAGATTCTGCAGATAAACTCTCTTGGTCAAGCTGTATGGTTTGGCATGCTCCCTAGGTAATTCTTCTTCAAATCTTTTACCCATAACAACTTCTATATACTTAATTGTAGATATAGGAGTTATAAAATAAAACTTATATAATAGATTGTGTTGTTGCTCCCTTTTCTTTTTAACTTATATCAAATTATCCTTACATAGCCTTTGAATTAACTGGAGACCTAGCCTCATGATGTAGCATGAAAACAAGCATCTGTGTTCCATGCCAGTGACATAATTTTATTCACAATAATCCTGGGGCATCCTGATTGAGGAGCTGAACTTGTTGGCTGAATAGTTTTTGAATACACAGCTTGATATTTTTTAAAAAATTACTCGTTGCATTCAGATAAGTGAAACAACTACATTCAGTAAATGAATTCAGATTCTTTGAAGATCTTATTTTGTACTCTATTCATCCAGGTTACAGGACAGCTCAAAATCTGGCATTTATGAAATATACCAAAGTAACTTTTAGAGCCAAGGTAGCCAGCTGGTAACTTTTACTTAAAAAATATTACTGTCCTGAGTATTCTCTTTCTTTTACCCGCAGCACAGAACTCAAGATTTCAGGGGAATCTTTGACTCCTGGTAAGGGGTCCTGTTGTTGGCTGCCTGTTTCTAAATGTAAAATAACCTTCCATTTAGGCAAGAATAAAAGTTTGCATATCTAGTATCTAAAGCACATGGATGTCTCTTCAGTCAGCTGCAGAGAACACTCAACCTTGAGACAGTCAAATTTTTACTACTGCTTATTTCAACAAATAGTAGTGAGCACCTAATTTATAAGATGTACTGTACATTATAGAGAATATTAAGATTAATGAGATATTGACACTAGTTTTCAAAAGCTTACTGTGTAGTAGAATAATAAGTTGTTTATAAATATGAGAAAATTTTAATAAGCTTCCTTTTAAAACTATTTGAAGGAGTTAAGAATCTAAGGGATATGTATTTTGATCTAAATGCTATGCATATGTCTAGTTAGACTACCAGAAATAAAGTTTATATTAATACTACTTTCTACAAAAACAGCACTACTGAATTATGATTTCTATGTTGCCATTCGAGTGCAAATTTTGTTTTAAGGGTCATATTGATTATTTGATCAAAGAAATTAAGCTTCATTAAACACCCATGGAAAAACGTCTCTTCCTCCAAAGCTACCCAAAATCAACTTTGATGGTGTGTTACAATTTTTGCAAATTTGTTCATCTGAACAGATCCAGTGACATGGTTCTAGTTGTTTAGAAAGAAAATACCTTATTCTATTTTCAAAAGAAGGCAACATCCAAATTATAGAATGTAATGATTTGCTACCTTTCAACTCTTAACCAAGAATAGCCTCAAGAGATCATCATTGTAAATACTATTTCTGCACTTTCTGTAAAATTTCTGATAATGATACCTTTCATTCTGTTATATAAGAATGTTTCTTGTGAATTTCTCTTTGATTTAGTTTTTAGGGAAAATTTTGTCTTACCTCCCAAACTAAATGTTATTTTATTAATTAATGATTTCCATGTAACTGGTCTTAATTTCTTCTGACTTGGCTCCCAAAGAGTTTAGAACCCATTTTAATGCTTCTATAGAGCAGTTATTAGGTTTCTGATTTCATCATCATTTTCCTTTTATTCTTATGACTTTTAATATTATTTTGACATATGCTTATTTTATTATAAGTAACATTAAACTTTCTGGAACTAGGTACAATTAATAAGCAAATATGTTAAATCCTTTTAAACGTGTGTTAGTCAACAGAATTCACATATTGCTCGTTTTATGCAGAAAGAGCATTGTGTTCTGTTTGACTGTGGTCATTAGTCCTACATTCTGTCTTCTTCTTTTCCACTTTTTAGGATCTTTCTTATTTTTTATTACCAAATAGATTGTCAGTTCTTCTTATCATAAATCATGTCTTCTGTATGTAATCAGACCCTTATTGGTTTTATATGTTTGATGTCTCATTTTATTTTTCAGAGTGTATATTTGGGCAGCTTTTAGCATTTTATTTTGTTGTATCTTTTGATTTTTGTTCTCAAATATAAGTTCTTTTGATATGGGTTATAGGACTTATATGCTATTATTCCTCAATTATTTGAGTTCTAGGGAATCATGGATGATGTTTTTACCTTTTTAAGTGTACCCTAAAGTCAATCAGTGCTACTACCTGGACAGCAAATATTTGTTTACTTAATTTGTTAGTATTTATATGGAATTGTGTGGAGGGTTTTTTGTTTGTTTGTTTTGGTTCATTTGGGGTTTTTCTTGGTTTTTGTTTGTTTGTTTTTTTGAGACATGGTCTCAGTCTGTTGCCCATGGTGGCATGATCATAGCTTACCGTAGCCATGAACTCCTGGCTTCAAGCAATTCCCTTGCCGTAGCCTCCCAAAGTGCTGAGATTATAGTTGTGAGCCACTGTACCTGGCCTATATAGAATTGTTTTTCCACAATTTTGGTTCTAAGAATTTGGACACAGGATTAAAGCATAGTGGATACAATGCAAAAAGATAATTCTTGTGGAATTATCTGAAAGTTTAGAATCTTCTGAAATTATCAGAAATTTTAGATAGCCTTTTCATCACTCTTATTGTTGGATTCTCACCCAAAGTATTCAGTCGCAAAGGTTCTCAAAACCAGTGAATGTATGGAAGAGTCAGTATATGAGAGGATAAAGGTTATGGCTTTGTTTAAGTTGCCTTATAAAAATATTAAAGCAGTGCCATGCATGTGTTTATGCTTAATAAATAATACAGACATTTCTTTGACTTTTCCCCCTCAGAGGTGACATTGTGATTGCAAAAAGCCCAAGTGATCCAAAATCAAATATTTGTAAAAGAGTAATTGGTTTGGAAGGAGACAAAATCCTCACCACTAGTCCATCAGATTTCTTTAAAAGTCATAGTTATGTAAGTAACATTTCAATTATGTTATTTTTTGGTGTCATAATTGATTAACATTAACTGAATGCTGACAAAAGAAAATAATGTTTATTCATATTTTGAATGTAAGTAAAAATGCATCCAGTAGAATTTAAATATATTTATATCAAGAACAATTCAGCCATTATATTTTATATATTTTAGTTACTTTTAAAACCTACATAAACATCATAATAATTGTTACAGGCAAAATTTACCAGTGGATGCTAAAATTATTGGACAAAAGTTTGAGAAGAAATAGAACCTTGCATAATCTTAAAGTATCTCTCCCAAGATATTTATTACAAAGGGAAAAAACCTTAGAGGTGAAACCTGTCAGGCACCACTTTAACTGAGTTATCTTCATCATCATAACATGACATATCAACATAATGTAGCCTCTGGATTGAAGCACCAACAAGGGCACTTTCAGGAAAAAAAAGTTACAACCTCAGTCTACTCATGAGAAAACATAAGACAATCCCAAACTGAGAGTCATTCTACAATATAACTGACCAATACTCTTCAAAAATGTCAAGGTCATAAAAAACACGGAAAGATCGAGGCCCTGTCATAGATTGGAGCAGACAAAGGAGACATGGTAACTACATGCATTTGGGATCCTGGCTTAGAAAGATTTTCCACTATTAGTGGGAAGTCTGACAAAATCAAATAAACCTTCTGCTTTATTTTTTTTAACATCCTATTTAAATTTTGATAATCAAAATTGTGTATATTGAAATTGTATACAACCACCTTGCCTGTACAGCTAGAAAAAGTGCAAGAACAGTAAAATGGAAGAATGAAGAGTAGATACAATGTGTTAGCTCCTTTCACCAATCACATGGCTTCTGTAACAGAGCTTATGGGGAAGAGATGGCCTTTTGTTTACTCAGCATATACTCTTCTTACTTTAATAATTATAGCTTAATTTTCTACTTTACTGTACATCTTCTGTGTCACTATCAAATTATTAATGCAGCTGTTAACTAACGTTATCTCTGTATTCATCCTCAATGTAAGCAGATAATTGAATTACATTGTCATCGTAAATTTATTTTGAACCATAATAGCCTCTGATTGCCCTATAAGTAAGTTTGACCAATAGACTTAAATAATCAATCTTATTTATTTACCATTTGTAATAGACTATGGTTCAGCTGTGCAAGTGCTTTTGATGTTTATTACTACAATGTTAAATACACAGTAATTGTTAGCTTATGGTGATAACAGTGTTAAAGATGATAGTGTGCTGTCAGGTAACATATTTTTCTACTATTGCTTTCATCATGGACACTGTATCCTCTTCTCCTTAAAAAATGTTAGATTTTCCATGTAATTTCACCTTCATATGACTATTAGCATTTCCTGAGATATTCTAGTCACTTCTGAATTGCTTTAGCATCATGTGTGTACCTGAAACCAGAAATGATATTGATATCAACAGACAGAACAACAGAGCAAATAAATACCATATCGTTGTTGTTGATTTCTTTTTAAGAGTTATTAGAGGAGGATGTCAGTACAAAAGGATTCAGATGAAGTCTCTGCTAAGTAATCAGAGAAGATAACCAGCACTGTAAGATGTACATTTTTAAAATGTTCTTTTCAAAGAAAATATTCATTGAGTTTTGTTTTTGTTTTTAATTGACACAAAATAATTGTACATTATTTATGGGGTATAGTGTGATGTTTCAATACGAATATACATTGTAAAAAATGAAATTAGTATATTTAGCATATCTATCACCTCATGTATTTTTTATTTCCTTGTACTGAGAACATTCAAAATCCTCTGTTTTTTTGTTTTTTTTTGACATGGTCTTGCTCTGTTGAGCAAGCTGGAGTGCAGTGGCACAGTCTCAGCTCACTGCAACCTCCTCCTCCACGGCTCAGATGCTCCTTCCACATCAGTCTTCTGAGTAGCTCCTTCATATACAACACAATATTGTTAACCATAATCACTCTACTGTGTGGTAGAACACCAGTAGGGTGTTCTATTACTGAGTTTTTATATATTTGATAAATGTACAAATTACATGACATTGCCATTTTGTTCTGGGTGTATTCCATTCACTTTTGTTAGACAAATTTGTAAGTATACAGTACATCATTCTAATAATCTTGGTCAACACTTATTTTGTACTTCATCCATACTGTTGAGAATCTTTTCAAAGGTTAACTTGTTTAATTTTCACAACAGCAACATGATGAATAGGTAATAGTAGTATTTTACTGATAGGTAATCTAAAGAAGAAGGCTAAATAACTTGCCCAATTTCAAACAGTGAGAGGATTGAAACACAAGTAGTGGCTTCAGAATCTGTAACCCTCACGATGCCACTACTACTTTCAGAATACCCTTTGCCTATTTCTGTTCCCATCTCATCAAATTATACTTACTTTAAAATGTATTTGTCTTTATTATTTTTAAAAAAGCACGGGGAAGTATTTCTGATCGGGGCAGTATTGGTTTTGAAAGAGAAGCCAGTGTTTTTGAGAGTTTGTCCCTTGCTGGTTTTTCTACGCCGGGTTATTCAAGTCCTCAGAATTGTGTAGCTATTACAGAACCACTTTAGCAAATGTGTTCCTTTAATCAAGGTGATTTATAACAAAATTTCATCCAGGTTTGGAGTGCTCTGAGAAGATAGCCAAAATGTTTGCAGGGTCTACCCCTTTTGTCTGTCCCTTTTTTTAGCTATCTCAGAAGCACACTGGTACAATATTTTATGAAATGAGTTTCTTACCCTTACCTCTGCATCCTCTTAGAAAAATCGTTGTTTATAAGATGAAGATATTACCATTCATATCTTGATTGAGCTGCTTAATAAAATGAACAATATTAAAATATGTTTTGAATTCCAGACTAAGAAAGTTTATTCTTGTATGTAGGTGCTTCAGAAAGCAAAACACAAAAATTCCTCATTGGAACCTAGCCTGTAGAGTTTAGCATATCAAAGAAATAGCTTTGTTTGTAGGTTGGCAGAAAAGAACATAAACAAATCATTGGTTAAGTGATGTAGTGATGTGGGATCATTTTATTCTTTCCAGAGTTCTTTTTTGTTTGTTTTCCATTCCAGAGTTTTAAAAGACCACATGGTGAGCAACGCTTATGAATCAGCTTTACTTTTTACTGTTAGGTATTTGGAAACTAAGCAGTCCCTTTTAAGAGGCTGTTGTGGGCCGGGCACCGTGGCTCTCGCCTGTAATCCCAGTACTTGAGAGGCCAAGGCAGGCAGATCACCTGAGGTCAGGAGTTTGAGACCAGCCTGCCCAACATAGCGAAACCCTCTCTCTGCTAAAAATACAAAAAAATGAGCCGGGCGTGGTGACAGGCGCCTGTAATCTCAGCTACTTGGGAGCCTGAGGCAGGAGAATCCCTTCAACTTGGGAGGCGGAGGTTCCAGTGAGCCGAGATTGCGCCACTGCACTCCAGCCTGGGCAATAAGAGTGAAACTCTGTCTCAAGAAAAGAGAAAAAAAAAAAAAAAGATGCTGTTTGTTTTGCTTATTTTGAAGGTACTGAAGCCAATAATTCTTTCCTGGGGTTATGTATGAACTGAGCATTGGCTACTGTAAAGATATGAGATTAATTTGTGACTCTCGAAAGAAACAAATTGTCATGAGCTCACACATCTTGAGTATGTTGCCTTTCTGTATATTCTACAGGAATTCCTCAGTTTGCTGCTAGAAGCTATTGTTTTATCAGAAAAAATAATTTAGTTGGAAGTAGGAGCATGTAGCAAATAAGAAATAAATAAAATGAGTTGGCATTCTCCCATTGGTTTGCACAGCAGGCAAAATGCAAAGTAAACCTCTATTTAATTTAGTCTCTATTCCTTTAGGGAATGTAGGGACAGGGCTCAGAAATACACTAAAATTTTGTTATAAAGCCAATTAAGAAGAAAAGCACTTCATAATGTTTATTAGTATAATATTGTGTGATAATCCAGGAGTATGCTTTTAATCCATGGGGTAACTATGGAATAGTTAGGCATTTTGAAATATAATAAATTTCTATCAACAAACATGTTGTAAAATCTACATCTAAACAAACTCCCTTGACACCACATCCTCCTATAGGGAAGAGTTGTGTATAGTTAACTCCATTCTGAGCTTCGTATTATTTTTTTGAACTCTTTCCAGTTAGGCTTTGGTCTCCACCACTTCATTGATGGTTCTTGTCAAAGTTCCTAATGACTTCTCTCGTCTCTCCAGTGATCAACTCTCAGTCCTCATCATACTTGACCTATTGTTAGTATTTGAAATAGTTGTTCTCAAAACCTGGGTTCACTTAGTTTTTGGGACACTGCTCTTTTTGGTTTCTTTCCTTTCTTCTGAATTTCCTTTATTGGTTCTTCCTCATATCCAAATATTGGAATGATCTTCAAACCCTGGAGTTAACTAAAGGTTCATATTTTAAATTTTCTGTTGTTTATCTACACTTATACTTTAGCTGACCTCATCCTGTCTCATGGTTTTATGTACAGTACTTTTTAACTTACTCTCAAATGTGTATCAACTATAACCTCTTCCCTGAACTCTAGAATCATGTCTAATTGTCTGATATCTTCACTTTAATGAATAATGGTCATCTCAAACTTACTGTATCCAAAGTTAAAATCCTGATTTTCTTTCCCAAACTGACTCCTTCCATACACTTCCCATCACAGTAAAGAAAACCCCATGCTACTTTTTCAGGCCACAAACCTTAGAGTTATCCTTACTCTCCTTCTCTTTCACCCTACATCCAATCCCTTAGCAAATCATGATTATACCTTCTGTATATAATCAGAATCAAACCACGTTTTGCTACTGTCACTGCTACCATCCATTAGTTTGCAAGATAAACTCATCTCTCTCATTTTGTTGCAATAATTGTTGAACTGTTTTCTTTGCTTATACCCTTCCAATTTTCTGGCTTCTCTACCCCTTCTATTGATATTCTCCACATAGCAGAAGGTCATCCTTTTTGATGATGATGCTTTTTAAGCGTGATTATGTCACTCTTCTGCTTAAAGACTCCATTGGCTCCCCATTTCACTTATAATAAAAGCCATAGGCCTTATGGTGGCCTGCAAGACCCTGCATAATCATTTTCCCTGCTGCCTTTCTTGTAATTATTGTGTCATTGGAACACAATCATGCCTATTCATTTGTCTGTTGTCTGTGTTTGCTTTGTCTAAAATGTCAGAGTTGAATAGTTGTGATAGAAACTATATGACTTGCAACGCCTGGACTATTTCCTATCTGTCCCTTTTCAGAAAAAGTTTGCTGACCCCCTGATCTAGAGCATAAGATTCTTGGTGACAGGGACTCATTTTAATCGCAGTTGATTTCATATCATTTCAACTGTGATTTGGCAGCTAGTAGATATTTTTAAAATACTTGAAGGGTGGGCAGATCTAGATTTATATGAATAGGGTGCTAGTTTCTTTTCTACTTCTACTCCTTTTTTCTACTGGTTTCTACTGCAAACTTGCTCCCAGGTAAATGCGTGATGTTTCTTAGCAGATGTTTGTGGAGCCTACCACACTGCTGAACTGGCCAATCTGTGGTCATTCTAGTCTTCATAGAATTGAAAGCTAAGCTATTTCCAATGGTAAGACTACCTGACTGCCTTACACAATGGCAGGTGAAAGTTGTAGAAAATATTGGACTGTTCCTCTTACTGTGTACCAGGAGAGCAGAGTGCTGATTAAATATTTCTTTTCCTAAGTGACTTCTATTTAGGACTGCATATTTTTGAGACCTTTCTTTAAGCAGAATAAAAATTCACCAGGCTCTGAATTGACTTATCACTATGGAATAGTGAACTTGGTTAAGGTTAAGTCTCCTAAAGTACTGGGGGAATTGAGGCATACTGGGCTTACCTTGTTATCATTTTGAAGGAAGCTTTGGTGCCCCTGAAATGCTATGGTGGTTTTATTACGATGAAGGCTAAGTTGCCCTTGCAACATTCATTGCCTACTAATTAGGTTGTGTGGTAATAAAAGTTTCTGCACATCTGTAGACATATATGTGCCTTTTGAACATACTTAACTACTATGCAGATAATTTGTTCTTTTGGTCCTTTTATTGGTTTATTGGCTTAATGATGGGTAAAGTTGTTACCTGGAGTTTATAAATTTCTCCTTTTAGGATTTTCTGTGGTTGTTCATTATAAAATGAAGAATCATTTTTTAAATCTTTAAATAAAACCTTATTTATTGAATTTTCATGTCTTAACCATAGTAGCTACCTTGTATTGAGAATAGACATATTAATAGAATATGATTATGGAAATTTCAGTGTATTCTGTGGTTAGTGTGGTTAGTGCATAGCAGTCTTTTGCTGTTGTTACAGGAAACAAATCTGTACTTATTAGAAAAATCATGTTTTTACTTTTATCTGAGGGCTACTAAAGATATCTGGCTATTTAATTTAAAGGTTTTTGGTTGTCTTTGATACCATAGATGTCAGCATTATACACAAAAGGTGAAACATTGTTCACCAAATAATAATCCATTACCACAGCAGAGTGATGGGAGGTGACTAAGGAATGTAGTTATTTCTTATGTTTTTCTTTGTGAATTGTAGAGTATGTTAATAACATCATTATTATTATGTGTATGTACATATAACATATATGTACATATGTTATAATGTAAGAAGTAGAGACAATTTTACATTTCGAAAGAACTGATTGTTATCAGGATGTACTGGTGGTATAGTATATTAAAAGGAGAACTTGGAAATGTAACAATATGGCAACAATAAAGCTGTTTTACAGTGTATTAGATAATATTTGAATAAAACTGATGGACAACCTAAGAAACAATCTTACTAATTAGCATTACAAAATGGTCACTTTATATAGTTAACACTAATAGTCCTTTAATGAATACTATGTATTTAGGTTATAGTTCGAATCCCTGAATATTTTAAATGCTGTCTTTCTATTTGTTTAAATGTCATTTCCCTTAGCTAAAAGTCAACCATCTGGTCTTCTATTACCACTTGTATTATAAACAGAAAAAAGTACTTCTCTGTAGAGAGAGGAATCATCAGATTGAAAGGGCTTGTGTATTATAAGCTGCTGATATACTAAATCCTTATGTCATTTAAATAGAAGAACTGCCTAATAATGTCACTTATTACAACTAGGGTATCTAAATAAGCGACTTGTTTTTTGCAGACTATAGTGATAAAAACCTGTGCCACACATCCATTTCTCAGCAACGGCTCCTAGGATAATCAATCATGGCATACTGCTAATGCCTTGATTGCAGCTGATATGGAGGAAATATGTTTACTCTTTTGCTAAAGTGAAGTTCACTGCGGAGGTGACGTGACTTTTTCATTCTATAGCTAGCACGATTCTGAAGATAAATTTCACTCATTGTTTACAAGTCTAAAGTGTTTTTGTTCAGATGTCAACACTAAAGAATAATCTTTGAGGCTCCTCGACTTAGTGTTTTCTGATGTGTTCTCTGAACATTTTCAGAATAATTTGAGCTTAGTTTAACAGTAATATGTAGTTCATAAGAATCCTATTTTGTAGTAGTATATTTTACTTTCATATGCTTGAAAAGATGTATATATGAAGATCAACATTTCTATTGAAAGAGTAGCAGGTTGTCCAGAAATTTGTATGTGTTGCTCACCTAGAAATATTTTAACCACTCAAAAGTTAGAAAGTTGGTGCCATTGGTATGAATCTAGAGAGGCAGGATACAGCTGAGTAAAATGAAAATATTGTATGTATTTTTATCTGCAAGTTATGTGGGACTTCTGTACTTTAAAGTTGCTTCAAAGTCGTTTGCAGAAATTAAAGAACAAAATTTGTTTGTAACATAGGTGTTCAGTGTAAGCATCTGTACCAGACTCCAAACTCTGTTGGTAGTAAGGAGAATATATTCCAAGTGTTATGTGGCTTCCTAATCTAAAACAATCTTTTTTATTTATTTATTTATTTTCTTTCAGAGACAGAGTCTCACTCTGTCACCCACGTTGGAGTGCAGTGTACAATGTCGGCTCACTGCAACCTCTGCCTTGCAGGTTCAAGCAATTCTCCTGCCTCAGCCTCCTGAGTAGCTGGGACTACAGGCGCTTGCCACCATGCCCAGCTAATTTTTGTGTTTTTAGTAGAGGCAGGGTTTCACCATGTTGGGCAGGCTGGTCTCAAACTCCTGACCTCAAGTGATCCGTCTGCTTCGGCCTCCCAAAGTGCTGGGATTACAGGCATGAGCTACTGCGCCCGGATGCTAAAACAGTCTTTACTAGGTCTGCTGGAAAAACTGCTGTTGTAGGTGCAATATATTCAACTCTTTTGGAATAAGCAAGTAAATGAAGTTTTGATGTTATCACTTTGGGTAATTAAAATTCGACAGGTTTTTGTGAACAACTTCATCTTAGCCCATAAAAGTATTCTCACCAAACCAAACAATCCTCTACCTGAAAAAAGAATGAAAAAGAGGAAAAACAGATATAAAAGCAGGTATGCGTATTATAAAATGGCTAAAGATATTAAATTAGCAAGAAAATATTGGCATTACAAGTTATTGCACTGCTAACCTGGACATTAGAGTGTTTTCCTCCTGGGAGAGAATTTTCATAATTACTTTAAGAAAATGTATAAATCACTTAGTATGGCATAGCTAGTGCTTGTATCCAACTAAACACAAATGCAGAGCTAACAAGGAAAGGAGACTAAGCAGTATTTAACAAAGTACTTAAAATTATAGGTGATTTAAAATTCTTGGATGCAACTTAAGATTCTCATCTACTTTGTGTACATTATGTATGATTCTTGAAAGCAAGAAGGATTAGAGAAACCTTCTGTTGTCTAAAGAGACTTGAAATTTGACCGGACTTCCCAGTGTAAGGAAAGTCAAAGTAGGTCTAGGGACACAGACTGAGACTGATAATGGACTTCTGACCCCAGACCAATCCCAGCACTCACACATCTTCCTTAATGAGGCTGCCTCAGAAGTGGCCAGACCACTGGACTTGGGAGGGGGGACATCTAAGGGCAGACTGGGAGAGAAGACTTAAAAAGCTTTCAGGAGGCTATAGGAGTATACAAAATTTGCCAGACATTAACCTCTCAACTTTCTTTTTTGATGCGTGCATTCATTAATTCCACAGACACTGAGCACTTACTTGAGGGCCAGTACACGTTAGGGTAGTCATCTTTGCCCCAGCAACACCAATAGAACTTTCTGAAATAATGGAAATATCCTGTATCTGTGCTGTCTGATATGGTAGCCACTAGACACATATGGCTGTTGAGCACATGCAGCATGGCTAATGTGTCTGAGGAATTGAATTCTTAATTTTATGTAATTTTAAAATTTAGATAGCCACATATATGACTAGTGGCTGCCATATTGGACAGTGTAACTTCAGGGGGTTATAGTTAAGTTGGGAGAATAGACAAAATTACAGTATGGTATGATAGAATTATGCACAAGGTGCTTTGATAAGACACAAGGATATTTATCCAGACTGGGTTAAATGGGATTATTCCAGAATGGGAAGGTGAAACCTGAGTTGAAGTTTTAAAAGGTAAGTAGGAGTTAGTCAAAGCACACAGCCTATTCTGAAGGCCTAGAAGTGAGTATAGCATTGTGCTTTTGGGGAACTGCCAAAGGTAAGAGTTCCAGTGTATGGCACATATAGTAGGAGAGATGAGTAGTAAGAAGAGATAAAAATGAAAGGTAGAAGCCAAGCATGGTAGTCTGTTACGTGACAGGATGGCTTGAACCCAGAAGCTCAAGGTCAACCTGGGCAATATAGCAAGACCCATCCCTAAAAATAATAAGTAAACAAGGCTCAGTTCCTTTTATGTTTCAAGTAGGGGAATAACATGATCAGGCTTAGTTTTTATTTACTTTCTGTGGGGCCATTCTGATGTTGGTGTAGACTAATAGAGGATGGCTAGGATTAGGAGAGCCTGGAGGCAGAGAGACCAGTTAATAGGCTCTGAGTGAGGCAAAACTGAAATAATAACATTGAGAACAGAAAGAAGTACAAAGATTGCAGAAAGATTAAGGAAATAATCTAGACAAGATTGGATGGTGGAAGAAAGGGAATTGAAGGGCTTAAAAATAACACCCAAGTTGTTGGTTTTTGCCACAGGGTGGGTGGTACAATAAAATAGTGTTGTTGGGGGAGATGTTAATTTGGGAAATGGAAAGAAGATATATAAAATTTTGGACAAGTGTGGAAGTCTACTAATAAGATTAAGGTAGATTATATTTTAAATTAATACTGTGGCAATTAAATTTTATAGCAAGTAGCAAAAAAGTACCGCTTTCCCCAGATGACATCTGGATGCTCTGCTATTCCCTCCTTGATGTCCATAGTCTGTTTCTATCTCCTAGTCAAAACAGTGTTTTGATGAGCTTAGCCCTAGATCATTCTTAGTTTTTAAAGATCTTCAGCTATTCTCTTTGTATCATGCATCATCACTAAAAAATGCCATCTGTCTCATGCCACTGCACTCCAGCCTGGGCAATAGAATGAGACTCTGTCTCAAAAAAAAAAAAAAAAAGTCATCTGTCATCCACCTGCCTAACTTGCAATTTTGTACTCGCAAAGCTAGATTTTATTCTAAATAATCTGGTGGGTTTGGTACATTAGAGTTGTGTTTTGATGAGTAAAACACAAGCAGAAGTGTCTGTCAAATATATTCAACAATGCCTGTTTCTAAAAAAAATGCATCAGTAACATCAAGTACAAAAAGACCTACATATTTAATTTTAGTCATTTCTTTTTGTAGTATGGCAGCCTTTCTACTGGTAATCTATTTCGAATACCCTTTCAGATATAAATCTGTTTTTCTAGCCAATCTCTATATTAAGCAGCTATGCACAGCAACAACAGGAGATTGAAAGTTACAGAGATTCATCTGTAGCAATAAATCCATATAGGATGAGTTTGGATTTTAGGAAGAATTAAGTGGAGTGCTAGGAATAAAACTTTTGGTGGAAACATATTAGTACATATTGTGTACAGTATGCATCTGATTTACTGTTTAGAACTGTTTTTCTGAGAGCATGAGAAAACTCATTATTGTAATACCACCATTTTTTACTACACTCTGAAATACCCTTTGTTGAATTAAGTTGGGCTCATCCTCTGGAAGGAGTGCAAGTATATAGATCAAGCTGTATTAAAGTGAAAGTGCAGAGATAGTCTTAGAATGAGAATATGAAGTGCTTCTTTTAAATCCGAATCTCAAAATAGCAGGTAACATTATATTTACAAAGAGACAGAGGTAAAAGACTGGGACAATAGCATTGGGAGGCGTGGATAGAAAGGCCTATAAACTGGCTTCAGTCCCAACCCTCTTCTCCATCTCCTACATTCTGACTAGTTGGTAAATGGTTCTAAAGAAGTGGATGCTTGATAAGGGCCTAAGCATTCAATATTTAATAAACATTGCTTGATGAACATGCCCATTTAAGTTCGAGACCAGCATAGTGAAACCCCGTTTCTACTGAAAATACAAAAATTAGCCAGGCGTGGTGGCACACGCCTGTAATCCCAGGTACTCTTGAGGCTGAGGCAGGGGAATTGCTTGAACCCAGGTGGTGGAGGTTGCAGTGAGCCAAGATCGCGCCATGGCACTCCAGCCTGGGCAACAGAGGAAGACTCCGTCTCAGAAAAAAAAAAAAAAAATAGAAATGTTAGTTTTTACTGCTAATCTAGGATGACTTTATCGTAAAAACTGAATTTCATTAAATTAGGTGGCATAATTGATGTGGTACTTACTCATAATTAATGTACATTTTTAATTATATTGGATTCAAGTCGAAGACTTGGGTAACACCAGAGCTATATAATTGAATATAGTATAAAAGAAAATAACCAGAAACATAAAGTAAAATAGCAAAGCACAGTTAACTTTGCAGAGATCTGGGTAGACTGCCTAGGAAACCAGGGACAAAGAAAGCCCAATAGACATAATTGACACTGGCAAATGTGGCAGCTGCTAGTAAGTGCTCTTATTGACTGCTTCCTGGGTGCCAGGAGTCTTGTTTCATTTGATTCTCATAGTATTTCTGTAAGGTATTAGTCTCAGTTGTATAGATGAGGTTTAAATAACTTGCCCAAGGTGCTTACCTAGTATGCAGAGCTGTATTTGGAACTCAGGACTATGTGTGACTGTGTGGACTGTATTTTTAACCACTATCCTAAACAACCCACCAGAGGTTACTATTGAGGCTAGATGGAGTTATTGAGAGCTTAGGGAAAAAATGAAAGAGCTTATCTTGCAATCGCCACGAGAATGAGCAAGTCAAGCCTTAGACTAAGCTTTAAACCTACTCAGCAGGGAGAAGCTCAATAATGAAAGAGAACCTGTTGAGGCTTGAGTAAAGCAAGCCTTACTCAAACCCCAGTGCTATAGGTGTAGCCTACTGAAACTTTTGTGTAAATTCCTCTTTGGTGATGGCTATGAATGCAAGGTGGCACCATTTTTAAGGAGGGAAGGGCAATAACAGTTCCCAGCAATGTAGATAGGATAGCAATGAGGCTGAATTTTAAAAGGGAGAAAAGGAAGCAGGACCGCATAGAAATAGTACATATTAAAATAGTGTATTAACTGTTCTGTGCCTGGTCCCTATAATCCTTTTATCATGCATCTAGCATTTGGAAACACTTCTATCAGGACTCCAGATACTCCTCTGCCTTAATTAGCTCAGGTAGACAGAATGTGGGCAAGTAGTTAGGGCGAGGAGAATGACAATGAAAGTAAGTAAAACTGTTCCTTGAGTTTGTTTTGAGAGATACCCAGAACTGACATTTGAGACACTCCCGTTTTTAAAAATTAAAGGTTAATGTTTTCTCACCTTGGTGTTCTAAAAGTCTCTTCTATTTATTGTATCTCAGAATTTAATTCTTCACTTTTTTACATGTGTTTTTGTTTATAGCTTCTGCTGGCATTACAGGAAGGGTTAACAACGATTTACTGATGGTGCTTCCAATTTTGCTGTTGCATGACTCAAACAAATTGGGTTTTATGATATCTTTTTAGAACAATATTAATAAATTATTCATTTTCAAATATTATCTCTAGTAGTTCGTGTGCATAGGATCTTACTATGGCCACACTTTGGTTACATAAGTCATGATTAAGCAGAATATACAGTGGCCACATAGGAGGTGTAGTAACTTGATACTGCTTTCTCGTAAGATAGTAAGATAAAAAACAATTACATAGTATTAATTATTGGACTAAAATCACATCTTTTGAATGTACATTCATCATATAGACTTTTTTCATAGGCAAGGGAATTATGCATTTTATAGCCCACTGATTATTCCATTAAGCACAAAATAAAATCTTTGAAACACATGCAAAATGAAATACTTTTGAGACTAGAGTATTGTTGATTCATCACTGTCATTTGTTTTTACTAAATAGAAGCAAAAAAGACTATCTGATTGCTTTCATAAATGTGTGCACTTTTTCTTGTACATTACAGGAAAATGAAAAAATAATCATTAAAAAAAGAATTCTAAAAACTTTGTTCCTCACCTTGCCTCATAATTTATGTTTGTTTATTTCAGACTATTGTTTCGTTGTCTTTACAGTCATTTTAGAACCATTAAAGACGTATGAGCAATAGGGCCAATGCAAACCCTACCATTTTTGGTTGTAAACAGTAAAATATATGGCAAATAAAGTGTTAATTAAAAACAGTCTGTTCTTAGGATTTTCTGGTTTTTGAAACTTTTGAAGGTCAAACATACAAATATTTTTTAGCCAGAACTTTTCTTAATTAGATGTTATTTGCCTCATCAAATAAATGAATTTGATTGCAGTTTGGTAAATGTGTTATTTGATATTGTGGACTCTTTCATCAGATTTCACTTGAATCAAGAAAGGTAACACCTGTGGATTGCCTCACAAAAGCCTCTTTTGTTAAATGGACACCCGCAGGCCATGAGGCAATTACATTTGTTGCATGTGCTAAAAAGGAGGTACTTAACTAGACCTCAGTAAATATAGCTGAGAACTAGAGGCTTGATTCTTTTGTCCAGCCCCGAGATTAGGTTTTATCATGGCTCAGGAAGTAAACTTCTGACGTCGAAAGGAAAAACAAGAATGATTTAAAGGTCCCTTCATGCCTTAAAATTTGCTGTAAAGTTAGCTATATCTCAGACACATGGAGAATTCAGGTTTGGGCAAAATTAAAACAGTTTATGGCATTCGTTAAAACATACATTCATATATTCAGTCTTATGTATTCATTCAAAATGGCATGGCATATTTACAAGAGTACAAAATTAATACAACTTAAAAATTTTGATTATGAGACGTAGTGAACAAAGACATAGCATTAGGGATTTCCATTTTGGGCCATTTGCAAAACATTTAATATAAATGTGTTTATTAGAGTGGTTTTCAGCCTTAGTTGTAAAGTTATCATAGCTTTTAAAAAAACACATGTCTCTGTGAGCACAAAAAAGGAAAGAAAAATACATGTTAATCTACCATTTTATCCCGTTCATATTTTATTATTATAATATTGCTATAGAATTCTTTTTTCTATTATCTGGTTTGAATTTGCAACTTACTGACAACTAGTAGGTTAATCTAACAGACCATAACTGTGTTTAAAGTTAGAAAGAAAATGTTTATTCTGTTCCTTGCCTCATTCCGTATCTGAAAAGTCAGGTGTTGTGTTTCAGACCCAAACCAAAAAATGTGTTTTACTGTATGTTTGTTAAAATGTGTTCTTGGCTAGATTAATATTTTAGTCATCTGTAGATTTGATGACAGTACTGTGAATTGTATAGTGCAAGTCATTTACTTGTACTATACAAAGAAGCATGTCCTACTATATGGATTAGAGTTAGGTTAACTCTTTCCACACTACCAAAGACAAAAAAAAAAAAAGGAAAAAAAAAGCCCAACCCAGAAACACTTTTTAAAAAAATTCAACAAGCTCCCCCTAACCTGCATCATGAAGGATGATGCTCCCTTTTAAAAGTATGAACATCACCGAAAGTGTTAAGCAGTTTGTATTTTAAGACACACATATACATATATTTCTGTGTATATATACATATATATACTTTTAAGTTACTTAAATAGTACACACTGATCATAAAAAATGTTTATTTTGAAATATATATTTAAAAAATTTTACAATTATACACACTGCCCTGCAACTTATTTTTTTCACTGGCTATCTCATGGAAATCTTTCCATTAGTTTTATGTATTTATTTTTACTAGCTGTTTACTAATAGATAAAAGAAAGATATTCTATTTAACCTCTGCCTACTGAGGAACATTTATACCATTGCCAGTCTTGAGATGCAGAAAATACCATAGTGAATTTCCTTGTTTGTAAATAATTACCTGTTGAGTTTGGCAAATCTTTTCCGGAGATTTTGATAGGGAAAGGGTAAAACAACATAAAGGAGACGCCACTGAAGGGGATGCAAGATGGAGATGCCAAAGCACACTTCACCAAAATTTTAATCTTCACTGAAATGATTCTCTTTATATTGTTCCAAGTATGATATGTTTTAAGGCTGGGCGCAGTGGCTCATGCGTGTAATCCCAGTACTTGGGGAGGCCGAGGCGGGCAGATCTCTTGAGGCCGGGAGTTTGAGATCAGCCCGGCCAACAGGTTGAAACCCCATCTCTACTAAAAATACAAAAATTAGGTGGGCGTGGTGGTGCATGTCTGTAATCCTCGCTACTCGGGAGACTGAGGCAGGAGAATCGCTTGAGCCCGGGAGGCAGAGGTTGCAGTGAGCCAAGATCGCACCACTGCACTCCAGCCTGGGCGACAGAGTGACATTTTGTCTCAAAAAAATTTTTTTTAAATTATGTAAATTTTTTTATATTTTTAAATTTAAAAAATTTTAAAAAAATTTAAATTTTAAATTTATTTTAAATTTTTTTTAAATTTTTTAAATTATGTAATTTGAACATCACTGCTTCTGGCAGTGATGGAATAACTGGTCATGAACTTGCCCTCCTGCCATAAAAAACTAGAAAACTGGACAAAAATATGTGAAACAACTGTTTTAATACATTGCATAGCAGGCAGTATGAAATTGATCCTTGAGAGAAAGGAAACAAAATGAGCCTCTACTTGCCTCAACTTCTGTCTTGAAGCAGTTTTCAGACAACAGTACAAGGAGGGGAAGTCAAGCAAAGCACAGGTGGTCTTGCTGAGTTGAGACAAAGACTGGGGTACAGGTAGGCTTAAGTGGTTGGGATTTATAAATCCGACTACCATGAAGGAAAGAGCTACAGAAAGATCTCCAGAAATCTACGTAGATATTCCTTTGGCTTTTGGGCTCAATACTAAATTGTGCCTGCTTATAGTGAAACTTAAAGAGACTGAGTAATGAATGACTACTGGGGAGCTCTAAACCAAAAAAGTCCCATAACTCACACAGAGCTGAGAGACATTTGTGTTCTGACCAGCCAGCATGGACAGATCTTGTTGATATCCAGAACATTCAGTAGAGACTCTGGAAAAATCAAGCCTTAGTAGTAGGACTAAAATAGCCCTTAAGATAAAATGTAAGATAGAGACCCAACCTAGCAGGCTTATAAACAAGGCTTGAAAGGAATAAGGTGACTGCCGCTAACTTAACTACCTCACAGAAACCAGACTCCCTCAACATTCAACACTCTATAAAAACAGACAACAAAATTTACTCAGCAAATGAGTGTCCAGTGTTATCAAAAATTACCACATATGTGAAGAAGCAGGAAAATGTAACACATAATCAAAAGTAAATCAGTTAAATAGACCCATAAATGACAAATTATGGAACTAGCAGAGAAGCACTCTAAAACACCAATTCTAACTATTTTTGAGGATCTAGAGATGAACATATTGAGGAAGTAAATGGTATAAGAAAGAACCAAATGTAATTTTTAGAGCTTAAGAATACATTTGGTGGTCTTTACAGTAGTAGATTAGAAACTACAAAAGAAAAGTTCTGGGAATTTGAGGCAGCAATGAAAAGTACACAAGCTGAAGGAAAGAAAAAAGTCTGGAAGAAAATAAAAAGAATAACCCATAGGACAAGTCAAGCAGATTAACATGAAGGCTATGGAAGCCCCAGGGTAGTGGGTAGAAGAGAAGTTGATCTATACATTTTTTTCCAATTTTGTTCAAAAGGATAAATCAGAGATCCAAGAAGTACAGAAAGAAGTTCTGGCCAAATAAATACAAGGAAAATCAAACCAGGGAAGACAGAGAAAATCTTAAAAACCACGAGAGAAAAATATATTACATACAACTGAGAATAAGGAATTTCTGCTGATCTATTATAAAAAACAGCAAGAAGAAAACAAAATGAAGTCTTTAAAGTTTTAAGTGGGGAAACACTGTCAATCCAGAATTCTGTATTCACTGGTAAGGATGAAAATATGCTGTTGCAAAATTATTTCCTTTATTACCTTACATGAAGTGGTATAATATGTGAAGATAGTTATACCTTAAGAAAAGGTGGACTGTAATTAATGATGCATATTGTAAACCCTGGAGTAACGACTTCAAGAATAAGATCTATATTAAATATGGCAACCGAATAAACAAAATGAAATTCAGAAAAATAATCCAATAGAAAGGAGGAAAAAAGGAAACAAAAACAGATGCAACAAATACTTCACATCATGTCAGAAGTTATCTCAAAATGGTTCACATACCTAATCAAAGCTAAAGCTATAAAATGTGTAGAAGATAGTATAATATGTTCATAATTTGGGGGCAGGTAAAGATTTCTTAGGACACCAAAAGGACAAAACACAATAGGAAAAAAATTATGAATTGGACCTCAGCAACATTAAAAATTGTTGCTTGTCAAAACATAATTTAAAAAGATGCAGACTGGGAGAAAATATTTGCAGTCCCATCAAAGGACCTGTATCCATGGTAAATAAAGGACTGGTACAATGAATAAGAAGATAACCTATTTTTAAAATGGCCAAAATATTTTAATAGATACTTCATGAAAGATAATACTAATATGCACAATGGAAAAATGTCTTCATCAGAGAAGTGCAAATTAAAACCACAATTTAATATCCTTCACCTACTAGAATGGCAAAACATTTAAAAACCGATAATACCAAGTGCTGGAGAGGTAGTGGAACAGGAACACAATCATACATTGGTTGTTGGGAGTATATAACAGTATCACTTTGAAAAGTTTGGTAGTTTCTTTAAGGTTAAACATAGACTTACTGATGGCCCAGAAATTCCACCCTTAGATATTTACTGAAAAGAAGTAAGACTTGTACATGAATGTTCAGAGTGCTTTATTTTTACTAGCGCCAAACTGCAAACAACCCAAGTATCCACCTCCAGATTCATAAACATTGTGGTTTACAGTGGAATACTCAGAAGTAAAAACTGAATGACTTCTACATACAACATAGATTAATCATAAAATCTTGCTAAGCCAAAGAAGGCAGACACAAAATAGGTACTTTGTAATTCCACTTATATGAAATTAAGCAACAAGCACAACTACTCTCTAGTAACAGAAAGCAGATCACTGGTTGACTGGGTCTAGGCATGGCGATAGGAAACTGACTACAAAGGAACAGAAGGGAACTTTTCAGCATAGAAGAAACATCCTGTATCATTGTGGTTGTGGTTAGATGGGTATGTACATTTTTCAAAACTTGTGTCAAAACTTAAAACAGGTGCATTTTACTGTATATAAAATATACCTCTATAAGTTGATTTTTAAAGTGAGATGAAGTATTCACTCTTTTCCACCATACCAAAAATAATTATATTTTTAAAAGGAGGAGTAATTGCAAACATAATTTTTTGTACTGGTAAACTGAGCATGGGTTGAGCATCCCTAAGCCAAATATATGAAATCCAATATGCTCCAAACTCTGAAACTTTTTGAGTGCCTGTGTGATGCCACAAGTGGAAAATTCCACATGACTTCACATGACAAGTCATAGTCAAAACACAGTCAAAACTTTGTTCCTTGGACAAATTATAAATATTGTATAAAATTACCTTCAGATTATGTATATAAGGTATATATGAAACATAAATGGATTTCATGTTTAGACTTGGGTCTCTTCCCCTGGATATCTCATGTATATGCAAATATTCCAAAATCTAAATATCTGAAACCTGAAACACTTCTGGTCTCTAGCATTTCAGATAAGAGATACTCAATGTGTAATTTATAGAGGTGGATCAGCAAAGGTGACTGCTTTGATTTTAAAAGATCTGTACTTAGAGGTTTTATTGTTTATAGAGATCTTGTTAGATTAAAGGTAACATCAGTGATACAGCTGTTTCCTTGATTTGTGTACTCTACATCAAGTGTTAAGTCTGTGAGATGTAGGCATTATCCCTTTACTGTAAATGGATGCATGATCATTAACGTGTATGGATTTCAGATAACGAGGAGTTAGGTCTCATATTTGAACCTATTTCTTTTTTCTTGACTAAATATCAAATTTAGTACTTCACAGGTTATTTTAAGTATCAAATGAAAGGCTCCTGGTGATATGTTCTAGGTTTTTTTTTTTTTTAGAAGATTACTTTCTGTAGTTGTTAAATATATTACTCCAGCGATGGTTGGGCGTGTTGGCTCACGCCTGTAATCCCACCACCTTGGGAGGCCAAAGTGGGTGGGTTGCTTGAGGTCAGGAGTTCAAGACCAGCCTGGCCAATGTGCTGAAACTCTGTCTCTACTAAAATAGAAAAATTAGCTGGGTGTGGTGGGGGGCACCTCTAATCCCAGCTACTTGGGAGGCTGAGGCAGAATTGCTTGAACCCAGGAGGTGGAAGTTGCAGTGAGCTGAGATCGTGCCACTGCACTCCAGCCTGGGTGACAGAGCAAGACTCTGTTTAAAAAAAAAAAAAAAAATTACTCCATAGATGATACTTCATCGTACATCGCTAATTTGAAAGAAACTCAGGTCATAACTGCTATGGAAGTGACCTAGCTAATGGCAGTTATCATTGTGCTTTCAGAGAATTTCTACTTACAAGTATTTAACTACCAGCAAATATTTGAGTTCCACTTTTGGTTTAGGTACCGTAAATAATTAAAATCATCTTTTAAAAAGCATATGGATATAAAAGTAAATACTGTATAAAAAACTAAAAACTTGGTGGAACATAAATATAAAATACAAAAAACAGATTGGGAAAAGTATTTGCAATAAATGTATTAATCCTGTCTGTATTATATAAGAAATACATGTAGATAGGACAATTGAGATCCCAAAGACTAATATATGCAAAAGTAGGCACAGACTATTCACTGGATATTAAATGCAATCAGAAAACACACAGAATAATATTCTACACTGCCAACAATCAAATAAATGCATAGAAAAATATTACCAAAGTATTAAATTAGTTATTATTTACAAAAATAAAAAACATTCATCCAAGCCTTACAACCATTTGTCAGGATGTACTCCCAAAGAATAAAAGAGTTAAATGTAAAAGAAGAAACCATGAGACCTTTCTAACAAAGACTCAGAATTCAGAAGACATGAAAGCAAAAGCTGATAAGAGAAATGAAAAACTGGGGATATTTGCTCTTTGTACCACAAAGGGCTAATCTCCCTAGTATTTAAAGAGTGCTTATGAAATGAAGGAAAAAAAAGAGATCAACCCAGTAGCCAAATGGCAAAAGACATGCAAAAATATATCACAGAGAAGGAACTAAACACCTCTTAAACACGAAGAGATTCAGCCTCACTCATAAGACAAAGGTATCATTTTTCGCCAAGCATATTGGCAAAAATCTATTAGGCTGGTGCAAAAGTAATTGTGGTTTTTGCCATTAAATTTATTTTGCAGCAAAAACCGCAGTTATTTTTGCACCAAACTATAATGTAATAAAAGTCATTAACACTCAAAAAAGTAAAATCATGGCATTACTGTCTGTTGGTTTATTCTGGTATAAAATAGTAAAAACTGACAGAAAAGGCAAGCAGGTTAAAAATAATAATAAAGGTTATAATGTAGGGCCCCAAGCAAGGCTGACTTTATATGTTAAGAGCTGGAAACAATCAGGTTGGTATGGGTAGGCAAGTTTAGGGAAAGCTTCATGAGGAGACGGAATGTATAAACCATGGATCCTGGTTTACTGTCAATGGGATGGTCAGACAAACATCCCTAGATTGTTGGTATGTTGCCTTATTAGTTAGTAGAATGTTTTTCTTTTACTTTTGCTGATGTCCATAACTACATGGTTTTCTTTATTCATTTACATTACCTGTTTTTAGAACTCAGGAAAAAACACATTTTAGGGAGAAACCATGGATATTTAAACATGAAAGATGTTCACCTTATAGCTTCATCAAAGTAACGCTTCAGAATGTTTATTACATATGGCTTTTCCAAATTCACTATTTCGTTCCTTTTTTGATGACTGTGATGTACACACTTTTCTACTAGAGCAGTCTTATGCTTCACTGCACATATGTCTATTTTATTAGATAGCAAAGAAGTGGCCTTGCTATTGGCCCTTGGACAAACTAGTTCCAGTAATAATAAAAGTGAATGATCATATATTTTCTGATATTCTTTCAGTAAACTTATGTCCTTTTTCTACGAATAGATTTAACATTTAATAAATGCAGAGTTAATTTGGAGGTTTTTGGCAAATATTTGTACGTAAGACCTTCCAGAATCTTAAAATCGCTTATGTAAATGAAATTCAAATTTTACATTCTTGTATACATTTACTTTTCAAGAAAGTAATTTGTGATTTAAAAAAGAGTTGCATTATCTCTTATTAAACCCGGTAGTGATATTTTTCTTCATAAAAAGTTTACAAGTAAAACCAGTCAAATTAGTGAAAATAAATTCCTTCCCCATATATAGATCATTTTGGTCTGGTCAATAATTCAACTGTCTTAGGTAACAAAACTGTAAAATAAAAACTTTTAAAAAGCAATTTTAAAGATTGTTTCTGGAAAGTAAGTTTTTTAGTTTACATTGAACAGATAGTAATAGGCAAATGTCTCATATTGCAGGCGGCTTTAAAAAAAAAGCAACATATTCTGTTCTAAATATGATTGTCACTGAGTAGAAATCTTGTTATTTGCCAGTTTATACATAGAACATTATAGGAGATAGTCTTTTCATTTAGGAGAAGGTCACCATCATTAATTTTGCAACTGATGATTTTATAATAGGTCCTTCTGGTTCTTCATGGTCATTATTGAAGTATAATGCATTGAAGATATGGCCTGTACAAAGGCAGAACAGGGATCTTAATTAGAATTCTGACAAGCCCACTCCAATAAAATGATGAGATTATTTGTAATTGATGTCACAATCAATTACCATTTAGTTCATCATGAGCATTCTAATAGGTCTGGCCTTGGTATTGGCCCCAGGATGTTGCTGAGTGAGTGGCTGCCCTGCTTATGCTGTTATTGAGACATAAGGGCACATTTTCAGTCAGCATCCTAATGACCTCTTTTGAAGTCTATTAAATTAATGACGCTGTCACACTGTTTTGATCTCTTATAACCTCAGTTTGGGGTTTGTATAACAAATTAATATTTGGGAACCATATGATGAAAAAAGATAGGTTTTTTAAAAAGTTGAAACCTTTGATATTTAGTAAAAGTTGTTTTATTGTGCAAGAAATAAAAGCAAAAATGCAATATTAGGATTTGTTATCTATTCTATAAAAGAGAACCTTAGGACATTTCTCCCTACCTCTGAATGACATGCTTTTTAATTATAGTACCCAAATTAGGTTTTATCTTTTTTAAAGGGGCTGCATTTCTTCTCTAATTCTAGGTGCCAATGGGTCATGTTTGGTTAGAAGGTGATAATCTACAGAATTCTACAGATTCCAGATACTATGGACCTATTCCATATGGACTAATAAGAGGACGAATCTTCTTTAAGGTACCATTTTCTGCTTAAAATGTAAGGTTTATTTTCTGAGCTAGAAAAAAAGTTTCTCTCAAAATGATCTCTGAAATCTTCAGACTGTCAGTGTATTTAACTGTTGCACTGAATATATTTTATGAACCTGTTGGCTTTAACTTAATAGCCATATGCAGACTTATTCCCCCATTGCCCCGGCTCCCATAGAGATAATAATAAAATTCAAACTACCTTAGCTATAGCCTAAGAAAACTTTAATTTGAATTTCCAAAAATTCAGTTCTCTCTTGTACAACTCTTAAAACCATGTTCATATCCTGCGCAGGGCATATTTTAATAAGCATGTGCAGAAGAACGGTCTGGATTCAAACTGCCTGTAATGTATGGATACCCCAGTTGAGTAGTATGAGTCAGTAGACTTATCGTGAATGTATGATTGTTAGGGAAGATTATTGTTTTCACTGGCCCCTCCTTTTTATCAGTCAGTGAGGAGAAAAACATACATGAATACATGGAGCTGTTAGATAATTTACCAGATTGTTTACATTTAAACAGATGCCATATTCAAGTACTTAAACCTAAACCCCTTTGGTTGAAAGTATACAGTTAACTCTTATTTACGAGTAGTAAAAGAAAACACAGACCATATATTCATACATATGTATTCACACACCACACACATATAATTTCGTGTACAGTGTTTGAATGTTCCAAACTTTGGAGTTTAAACATATATACACATAAGTTTATTTTCTCAAATCTTACTTTGATGTGGAAAATTTTATTCTTGATTGATGAGTAAGGAGAAAGTGTTTATCTGGCATAGAGAAAAGGGACGGACAGCAAAAGGGAATATGATGATACTATATAACATTACTTTCACTAATTGTCTTCAACCTCATTTTGGTTTTACAGATTTGGCCTCTGAGTGACTTTGGATTTTTACGTGCCAGCCCTAATGGCCACAGATTTTCTGATGATTAGTGATCATTTATTCTTTTGACTTGATTATTGTCTCCTTTTCATGTGAATTTATTACTCCCGTTGAAACCATGTACTAATAAACTATTTGCTATTCAGTTTTAGTTGTTTTTTATTGTTAAATGTAAAGAATATTCAACACACATTGTTAGTTCAAAATATGTAGATAAAAATGTAACCCAAAAAGGTCATCTAAATTTTATGATACAAAAATACTTTGGGAGGGGGAACCTGGATGACTACCTCACTTTTGAATTCTTGTTCTTATAGGTATAATGAAAGTAATCTATTCTTCTTAAATATGCCTTATACTTTAGCAGCTACATTTACAAGTCAGAGTAGTAACTATTCGTATTTATAAGTTCAACCTCACAATGCCAGGTTTGATAAAAAGCTGCTAGTCTACATGCTCAGCCCACTCATTTGAAATTAAGTAAAAATGTTTCTAAAGGATCCCTTAAAGTTCTTTAAATGAGTTCTGACTTCTACTGTACACAAAATATTAAATACATAGAAAACTGCATCTTTAAGTCATATGCCATCTATAGTTGGCTATAGTCAATAATACTTTATAAAAGTTCATTTCATCAGAGCAGCAGTGCAATGGCTCCATCTTCATAAATATAGGCATTAATACTACTCTTTTTTTTTTTTTTTTTTTTGAGGCAGAGTCTTGCTCTGTAGCCCAGGCTGCAGTGCAGTAGCACAACCTCTGCTCTGCAGCCTCTCCCTCCTGGGTTCAGGCGATTCTTGTGCCTCAGCCTCCCGAGTAGCTAGGACCAGAGGCACGCACCAACATGACTGGCTAATTTTTTAAAAAATTATTTTTAGTAGATAACGGGTTTCACCATGTTGGCCAGGCTGCTCTCGAACTCCTGACCAAAGGTGATCCGCCTGCCTTAGTCTCCCAAAGTGCTGGGATTACAGATGTGAGCCACCATGCCTGGCCCCAATATTATATCTTAACACTCCAAAATAGAAAGAGAAATAATGCACCTATTTCAAATCATTATTTTTTGAAAAGCTTCTGGCCGGGCACAGTGGCTGACACCTGCAATCCCAGCACTTTGGGAGGTTGACATGGGTGGATCATTTGAGGCCAGGAGTTCGAGACCAGCCTGGCCAACATGATGAAATCCTGTCTCTACTGAGAAAACTTAGGCCAGGCATGGTGACTCACACCTGTAATCCTAGCACTTTGGGAGGTCGAGGCAGGTGGATCACCTGAGGTCAGGAGTTTGAGCCCAGCCTGGCCAACATGGTGGAACCCCATCTCTACTAAAAATACAAGAATTAGCTGGGCATGGTGGTGGGCACATGTAATCCAGCTACTCGGGAGGCTAAGGCTGGAGAATCACTTGAACCCAGGAGATGGAGGTTACAGGGACCCGAGATCATACCACTGCACTCCAGCTGGGGCGATGGAGTGAGACTCTTAGAAAAAGAAATTAAAATTAAAATTAAAAAATAAAGCTTCCATTTCCTAAATTACATTTAAATTTGAAGATGGCAATGTTTACAAGCTTTGGAAATACAGGGCCAAGATTGGAGTCAACACTTTCTATAGTTGCTACTTTGTCTTCATTAACTTTGAAATAACCTTATGAATATCCATAACCAGCCTTCCTTATGGGAGAACTGGCCTCACATTATTCACAAAGATTCTAGGTGTACAACAGACCTATAACTTTAGCAACTATAAACATTATCTGTTAGATCAGAAACTTATTAACTATAAAGGAATATGATGATACTGTTACCCATTCAAAAGAGGAGACATGCTCATATTAAGAAAATTCTTATTTTGTGTCATGGAAAAAAAAATAACATCATAAAGTTCTCAGATGAGAATTCACCAAATATAATCAAATCTTCTTTTGTGACAACTTGTAAATATAAATTATAAATACAAATAAATAATTATATTCATTCTCTATTAATCTGAGGTGGTCTCTGCTTGATAATTGTATATTTTCTTTGCAAATAATAGGGCTGACAATCCATTTCCTTGAATGGACAAAGCCCAATGGCCTCTCCTCATCATGTCTCAATACCACAGTTAAAGCATTTCAAGTTGTGAACAATTTTAGTTAAAATGAAGGAGTTCTATAATTAATGAACATGTATCACAAGAAATCAGGCTAACTTCTTCTGCTTCATCCTTGGAAACACTGTATTTTCCACCACATCTGCAACTCAGATAAAAAGAGTGATCATCTGCAAAAGAAAACAAAATAATGTTTCAAAGACTTGTAACTACCTCACTAATACCCTTAAAAGGTGCAGAGTTTATTCCATAGAAATTGTGAAACAAAACAAGAAGCTCAGTAAAGATAAAATGTATTTAAAGGAGAACTGGATTTCTTGAAAGGGGCAATGTTTATAAAAATTACCTACCAAAGAATCTTTCTCTGTAGAGGAGAGGGATTGAAGCTAAGAATTAAAAGTCCAAGGATTTTGGGAGGACAGGCCATGCTCAGAAGCAACCCATGAAACTTATTTGAAGTTTTCTGTTTTCTTAAAATTCATATAAATTTTACATTCTTTTCAACAATGCATTTGTCTAAAATATTACAGTGAAGGAAAAAGAAAAACAGCCCTACCTGTCTCACTGTTAGGGAAGATGATGCTTTTGCCTGAAGTCTATCCTTTAGAGAAAACCAGACTATCAAGTGCAACATCTGGACACTTCTAGTGTCACACTATTTCAAGAATCTTAAGTCTATAAACACAACACCATGGTTTTTGGTGGGTTTTTTTTTTTTTAATCCTGTGGGGTATGTGTGTGTTTCTGTTTGTTTGATTTTTACAAATGACACATGAACCAACAAAATGCTGAAGTGAGATGCCCAAAGGAGGCAATACAGTGCAATACTTAGGCTCCTAATCGTGGAAATTTTAAGTGTGTCATTTTCCTGGGAATTTGAAATGCTTGTGCCCTTTGACTTAAAGGATCTCTGATCCATTGGTCATTCCATTTTACTGTCTCTGAGAAGTAACTGTCAAAGGAAAATAACTTATCAATCACGTTATTTTACCACCATCATAACTGATTATTAGAAAATTAAGTCTCAAAGGACTCATGATTTCATACAATCAAATATCTTCATTCAATTATCAAATTTGATTAATACTTAGATCATATCATATGTAGTTTAAAGAAGCAAAATTGAACTGCCTTGTACCTGCTCTCTTACAAGTTCAGCCTTGGAAAAACTGGCAATTAAATAAGCTTAACTTTATTTGTTTTCTTTTTTAATCAGTAAGGAAAATGAATTCATTCACCTAATCCAGCTTTTTATTCTTTACCACAATGCCTTTGTTCTCCATACAGAAAAATAATTTAATCTTGAATTCAAAATGCAGACATCTTCCCTAAGCCAACATCTACGTACTAGAGCATGTTCTGAAAGTGAATTTTTTAATTATTAAATTGTCTAAAAATGTACATATTCTAACCATTGATTTTCCTAAGCTAAATCTCCCCCTACCCCCTTGTTTTTTTACCACCTCAGTGAACACTGGAAAACAATTTGAGTTGACATGTTCTTGGTAAATGACACAGAGGACACCATGGGCTACTGTGGAGTTTTGTCATAGATGACTCCAAATAATGCTCACTAAAAATTCACATCTTGTAAAAGGTCTGCTTATATTATTATTATACCATCAAGCTTTTAACCAGGTGGTAACTTTTACAGAAACCATCATTTTAAATACTCTGAATGAAGGCCAACAAAATGACCAAGCCGTATAACAACTAAGGGTGAAGATTAGCTTCAATATCTGCACAACTCACATATGCCTTTTAAGCATAATAAAAAGGATCATTTCATACTGCCCTTTGATCAGGCAACCAACAATTTGGCTGTGTCTATCCTATAGGGTTTCATGAACTTTTCTCCTGTTCCAGATCTTCACTTTCCATAGCTATTCTGAAAATGATCCTAAAGGGGATCTTTAAACAAATTTTTCCTTTCCTAGTTGATCACACTTTTTATTTAATTTCATCTGCCAAAATTTCTCTTTTTAATTGGGAAAAAAAATCAAAACTTCCATTATTTGTTTTTAAATATTCCTACAAGAATAATGGTTTCATGTAGCTCTTGCTCGGTATTTTCTCTCATTAAGATTAGAATTATTTCCATTACTTTAGTTATAAAAACCTAAGCGTCTAAGTGCATCCTATACTTTTAAGATGAACTGTATCTGCTTATTACTAATTCATTGGCTATGGGTTGGATTCTTCTACATCTTCTTTACTGTCAAGTTTACTTTAGGGAGTTCCAGGGGCAATAACACATTGATGATAACGCTTGATGATTTTTTGTTGTACATTTCCTTCCATATGCTAGCATTTTCACTTGTATCAGAAAGTCCATGTATTTATTGACCGGACAGATGCTTAAGACACTAATCCATATTATGTTTCTTCCTTTTCTTTTTAAAAGTTTATATGTGTATATATATATATACACACACACACATATATATATATATATATTTTTGTACAGATGTGGTCTTGCTATTTTTTTGCTTTGTTTTGTTTTGTTTTTAATTTTTTTTTTTTCCTGCTCTCACAATCTGTTCTCAGAGTCTTCCTATGTTGCCCAGGCTGGTCTCAAACTCCTGACCTCTGCGATTCTCCAAACTCAGACTCCCAAAGTGCTGGGATTCCAGGCTCCTAGCCCGTATTCTCATGTTAAATTAAGATCTTAACATTATATTGTTATATATTTAAAAGGCAAAAAAAATTATAAAAACCAGTTTTCAGTATTTTCACATTATCATACAAAATATATTACCCATATCGACTATAGCAAGAACTAATTTAGTAAGACATTAAACACATACAAACATACATATACATACCAATTGATAAGGAGACAAACTATATTTTCAAAACATATTTAGTCTCTTTGAAGTTTGTATATTTGGCAAAAAATAAAAAGTATATGTGTATATATACATATGTGCATATATATTTTTTTAGTTAGGCAAGTCTCCCTGATAAATGACATGTTCTAGAGTGTCCCTTCCACCAACTAGCAGTGAAAAGTCTGTGTCACTAGTGTATTGTTTTCACAGTATTTCTTCCTGTTTACTCTAATGAGACTGTCACCACCACTAGGAGCCCCAGTTATACAAAACCTCAACTTTACCAATTATTCACTGAATTTCTACTCTAGGATTTCACTTGAGGGATTGAGGGCAGAATGGTCCCAGAGGCAAAGATGTGATTCCCTTTCTTAAGTCAATATGGCTTGTGACCCACGTCTTACGGGCACTAAGTTAAGAATTTGCCATTTAAAAAGTAAATTTGGTTTCAGATGGCTCTGTTTTTATCTTCTACCTATCCACACTCATTAGTAGATTTTTATAAACCTTGAGGGAATTTGTACTTCATGCTGCACAATAAGGTTAAAGGGTTAAGAATATCTAAAGATTCTAGGAAATAGTAAGATTTTCTTCATTTACCCAGAAAAACAAGTTAAGTATGGTACTCATGGCTTCCGTTTAGTAAAGGGTGTTTTCCAATTTAATGATGTCTAACCAGAACAATTCAAGGAACCATCAGAAGAATGGGGAAACTACATTGGATTTAAGTTCTAAAATTTTAATAACAGAAAAGCAAAAAAGACATGACTTCATGTTGCAGCAAGGGAAATGGCAGATATTCTTTTCTTCCTACAAGACAATCAGTAGGTGAGAGTTGAAAAAAAAAAAAAAAAAATCAAGCCTCTTAAAAGCCCTGCCCTGACAGTTTATGATTATATATAAAGGGAAAATAAAAATTCTAAGAGGAATTAATCTTGTCAACATTAAAAGGAATGAAAAAAAACTATCTTGTTTGACATTATTTACCATATTACAATACTACATAGACAGTAATGCAAAAACTAAAGTAAAAAACGCAACAAAAAACTCTTATGAAACTTTATGTTCCTAACATCTAATTAGAATATAAAAATAACTGGAAATGAGTCACATAGGAGGATATCAGTCAATAAATAAAGTTTAGAATTAAACAGAAGTACTCCAAACAGAAACACCACATATATATAGAAAGCCACACTATTATTTCTTTTTAAGATTTCCAAATGTCCAATGAGTTTCTTTTTTCTTATAGAAAATTCCTAATTTTTTTAATGTTGTCAAAAGAAAAAAAATTCCAACCTTCATTCCAAGACATTTCTTCAAGATATACTTGAGCATCTACTGGTCCTATATTTCTTAGATCATCTTCTGTAAAATATAAAACATGACACTTAATTGTAAAACATGATACTTTAGTTGTAACCTTGAAGAATGCTAAAAAGGCAACGCCAGCCTGGTCACTACAATTCTAACTTACCTATCACTTAAAAACTTAGACTAGTACTTTTGACAGTAGTGTTAAAGTAACCTGACTTTAACTGACTGAAAAATCTAGAACATACCATTTCTTATAAATTTTAAGTGAAAATCCCATTTTTCACAACCATGCAACATGGAAAAGCATGAAGCTAATTCTGATGATTCTTTGCAATCAACTAGTGACTTCTATTTTGTAAGCAGTAGGGAAATGTCTTTTGTTTGGCTTTTGTCAGAATAAACTAGCTAAGAAAGCAGTGTGGAGTTGGATAAAAATAACTATCTGAACCTTAGTCATAATATTTTACTAACTTTCTAACATTAGGTGTATCGGTTAGTTCATCTCTAAAATAGCAGTTATGTCTTCTTATCTGCTTCAGGAGGGTTGCTGTTGACTGAATTGTGTCCCCCTCAAATTAATATGTTGAAGCCCTAACCCGTAATTTGACTGTTCTGAGACATAGAGCTTTTAGGAGGTAATTAAGGTCAAATGGAGTCATAAAAGTGGAGTTCTAATCCAGTAGGACTGGTGGCCTTAAAGGGAAGGGATTAGAGAGCGATCTCTTTCCACATGCACCCACACATACAGGAAGGAGCATATGAAGGCACAGCAAGAAGGAGGCTGTCTGCAAGCCAGGAAAACAGCCCTCATCAGAAACCAAGTCAACCAGCACCTCGATCTTGGACTTGCTAGCCTCCAGAACTGTGAGAAATACATTTTGTTTATGCCACCCAGTCCATGGTACTTTGTTATGGCAGCTGAGGCAGACTAACAGAAAGGTGTTCTCCATGTCAAATGAGATCAGACTAAAAGTGCTTTAAAAAATACTGCTCTATCCAAATGTAAAAGGCTATTAATCATTTTACATTTGATTGTTTGCAAGAGATTAAGTAACTTAAAGGAATATTTATTTCAGTATTTCATAACCCCACAACACAAATGTATTGTGTTGATATTCTATTGCTGTTTCCTGGTCCAAAGTTTTTGTTGCAGATTGAAGGTCCGAGGAAGCCTGGAATTCCACCTACAGTTTGTAACAGGAGCATCTACTGTCTTGCTTAAAACAAGTGTTCTTTGGGTCAAAAATGGGAGCCAAAGATGGGAAGCATTTGTCTTTGTTTTAAAAGGCATGTTATATTTCCTGTATGCTTGTATTGTTCTTCTAGAAGTAAATAATTTTAAAAAAGAAGAAAAAAGAAAAACAAAACAAAACAAAAAAACCCTACTAAAATCCACTCCCCACCCCAATAAAATTTTCTTTGGCTGTCTCACTAGTCTCTTGTTCACTTGCTGAAAATGCTTCCCTTTGGTCTGTGATGTGAATGCCCTCAATTTAATTATATTTAGTAACTTCCTGTTCAAAATGTATTAGTGAGTTACATAATTTTAAAATAGATAAAAAGGTTATACAATATTGTGAACTCACCATGGTTTTCTATTAAAGTATGTCAGGTATTATACCACTTCATATTTACTGAGTACCAGTAGTCTATTTGACTGTCCCTAAAATCCAAAGATAAGGATTCTGCCTAGTGGTCAGAGATAGTTCCTCCATCTCTGTATGTCTACTGGATAGCTTGTGCAGAATCTATCTGTATGCTAAGTAATTTCTGAACAAAACAATTTAATTCCACACTCTATGTAAAGTACAGTAGGCTATATGCTATTCAGATATTCCCAATTTAAAAAAATTCTATCTAAAATTCTCATGAGTGGGGACAAAAATCTTAATCACATTTTAATTTCTTACTCAGAAGGACCAGGGTTGTTTGCTAGAATTGGGAGATTAAACAGTTTCAGATCTGAGGAATGGGGGTAATAACTGGCACTTATCCTATTTAGGGGAAAAACAGGTATACATTTCTAAGGAAGCCACTTGTATTCCAGGGTATCTTATAAACATTTTAAGAAATTTTAAAATCAATCAAAGCAAATCAGACAAGACAGAAATAATGACAAGATGAATCAGGTTTTTTTTTTTTTTTTTTTTTTTGAGACGGAGTCTCACTCTGTCGCCCAGGCTGGAGTGCAGTGGCGGATCTCAGCTCACTGCAAGCTCCGCCTCCCGGGTTTACGCCATTCTCCTGCCTCAGCCTCCCGAGTAGCTGGGACTACAGGCGCCCGCCACCTCGCCCAGCTAGTTTTTTGTATTTTTTTAGTAGAGACGAGGTTTCACCATGTTAGCTAGGATGGTCACGATCTCCTGACCTTGTGATCCACCCGTCTGGGCCTCCCAAAGTGCTGGGATTACAGGCTTGAGCCACCGCGCCCGGCCTGAATCAGCTTTCTTAATCTAACCTATCTTGAACCCCCCTAATATATTAATTGTACAAAAAGACAACCCATTCATATATATTCCATGATGCCATTTTTTATTTAAAAATAATAAATTAGAAATGACTTGCAAATATAACTGCCAATCTACTGGGAAGCTATTGTTCTTCTCACATAGTTACTATTTCATGTGCAACCCTTTCTATTATTCTACCTACTCAAAAAAGTGGCTTTTTCAGTTTTATTACTATGTTTTCTTCATCTCTATGCATAGGAACTTTAGAGTAGCTACCTATTTCTTGGTTGAAAAGTTATCTTAGACCATATCTCATGGGAAATACGAAAAGAGAATACACAAAAATGGTTAGTACCTTGCCCAAGAGTATATTAAAACATTTTCATATTCTGTGGCTGTTTAAACATCTGTATGTTGACCTGATTATTCAGTACCATGGGCACAAACAGCCCAGGTTCCTGTAGGGATTCTGGTTTTAAAAAACCAGTATCTGACAAAAAATATAACACACTGTATGATTACCCATTACAGAAAATCTAACTGGCAAAACTATCCTATGATGGTGGGGGAAATGAGGAGCTAGTGGTTAACTGGAAGAAGTCATAAGAGGCTTTCTGGGTCAGACACCGTGGCTCACGCCTGTAATCCCAGCACTTTGGGAGGCCGAGGCAGGTGGATCACCTGAGGTCAGGAGTTTGAGACTAGCCTGACCAATATGGTGAAACCCCATCTCTACTAAAAATACAAAAATTAGCCAGGCGTGGTGGTGTGCGCCTGTAGTCCTAGCTACTAGGGAGGCTGACACGGGAGAAATGCTTGGACCCAGGAGGCAGAGGTTGCAACCTCTGCCCAGAGCCGAGATCGCACCATTGCACTCTAGCCTGGGTGACGCAGTGAGACTCCATCTCAAAAAACAAACAAAAAAACAAAACCAGAGGCTTTCTGGTTAAATGGGTGTGTTCACTGTGAAATCCATCAAGCGACACACTTAGATTTATGCACTTCTCTATAAGGATTAAATTTTTAAAAGTTTTAAAGGTAGTATGTTGAGACTCTAAGTGGCTACATTTTTAAATAGAAATAAGAAAAGGAGAAAGAAGAAACTCAAGAAGGTGTATATTCTTTGAAAGGATGGCAATCTAACAATTTCTGAAAAAGGCTAGGGGTGATTAACTCAGGGGAAAATTGGATCCTTGGAGAACTGTATAATGAGCAGACGTGGTATACACAAGTAAAAGGTGAATCTAAATGTGGGCGGTGGGGGGTGACCAAGATCCTTTGTTGAGAGGCAGGTGTCCAGGGATGGGGCAACAGCAAATTCCCTCTCCTCAAACCCCACTACAATTACAAAGAAGGAGCACAAACAAATCAATGTTTTTTTTCCTTTTTAAACAATGATCTCTGCTTGTCCACCATTGTGGTTATAATTAAAAAACTTAATTCTTCCCCATCCTCTCAAGTAACTTATAGGAACCCTGTAATTAGCTTTAATAATTGTCTACTAATCAGGCATGGTATTTTCAAAACAGATAAGTTAGTTTTCTTTTGTAGTATTACATAAATATTTTTCTCTTGTAATAAAACATTTTAATAGGTATCTAGAAAGGTAAATCCTATCTCCTAAAGTTCCCCTGTTAACATGACACTACTAAAAGGCTTGAGAAAACATAAACTGATTTAGAGAGTGATTTAATTAAATGAACAGATCCAAGATATTAAATTTGGAATTTTTGATATAGAATGGTAGTAAGCATTTTGAAACAAAATACAGCCATTTGGAAATAAAAAGCATTGTCTAGCATGTGGTATACTCTTATAGTGAGTCCAATGATACTAAATGATTGCTGATTCTTTTGAAGTAAATGGGTTCAACTTTTTCTAAGGTATCTAGGAACATTAAGGTCTGTTCATACCCTGTGCTGTGCTCACAAGCTTAGCCAAATACGGAAACAAGAAAAACTTCCAAATCTATTTACATACAGAAGTCAGTACATTATAAAGAGAGGTTCTTGAGAAATCTAATGTTAAAATCAAATAATGTATGTGCTTACTTGAAAAAGAATCTTTCAACCTTTAGAAGTATAGGCCCTTCTGACCTTGTGTTCTATTGGATTTGTCTGACAACAAGAGGTGAAAGAATTCTGTGGTTCCATTGTCTCAACAGTGGGATCTAAGAAAACACTGGCAGGACTCATCAGAGAGGTTTATGAGCCTGCAATTCAAAGAGATTAAAAGGAAAATCTACGGAGATTCTTTCACACTGAAGAATAACATTAAATAACTATTAGCAGCTTGGTTCAGTAAAGCTTACTAGAGCTCTCGCTGGGTCATTCACAACTTTCTAAAAGAGGAAAGGTTTTTTTTCAGCTCCATTTGGGAATCAATAAATATTTCTTACTTCTTACAAGACAATGGAATTCCTGTCTTTTTAAGCTTCCTTCTAATGATAGTAAAATTTCTAAAACAACTCTTTGTTTCATGCCTAAATAATTACACATCCTAATCCCAGGAAACCTTTTCTATCTGTAGTTACAATTTAAAAAATAAAGTAAAAATAAAAAATAAATAACAGCAACAAAAAACTACAGGGGAGAGAAATTTAACTTGATTCATTATGGCAAAGATATTTCAAAGTCTCACTGAAACCCATACTGGCCAAAAGATCAAGTCCACCTGCAGCTCTGTCCATATTATTCATGTGTGGCAGTGCCACGTTATTCACATGAACACCACATCCCCACAATGCTCTCATTTATCAATTAGTCCACTGTGTTTATTTTTATGCCATTTCAAGTGTTTAAAGTTTATTTCACACTTAAAGACATCGGTGTGTAAGTTAAAAATAAACAGCAGTTTTTCCTTTAGGTCTAATTCAGTATCTTGCTGTCTTAAAACCAAGTGATTTAATTTTAAACCATCACCTCATTCTTAAAGAACACTTCACTATAAATAATTAAATTTTTTATGTAGGAAGTAACTTGAACATAATCAGTTTCCTTGTCTTTAACATGTCTCTGCTCTTGAAAAATTATCTACCTTGATAAGAGATTGAGAAACAGGCAACATTTAATTTGAAGCCTGTTCTTTAAGTCATAAACCCTATAATCCTTTCCCAGATGAATCTAAAGAGTCATTAGTACAAGGCTTTCCACACTGAAGAAAAACTATAAACTTGGAACCTGATTATGAAGTTGAATAACTGTGGAGCTTTTATAAACTGTAGGTAAACCCAGTGTTCACTGAAGGTACCAAATGAAACCCAGAAACTGATTTCCTTCTGCTTCACTAGAAAACACATAAAAGAGAAGAAGTAGGCCTGGTCTCTTGTTCTGACCCTCAAATATCCCTCATACGTGACTATCTGGAACTACAAATAGTAGACTGTACACAACTCATACAAAATAGTGATTGAGAAAAAATGGCTTTGAATTCCCCTCGACCAACTACTTTATGTGACCTTAGTCAAATTACTAAACCTGAAAAACAGATATTCTCTGAAAAACAGATATTAATATCTTTCTCACAAGGTTGTTAAACAATGTTTAAAAGAACTACCACAGTTCTATTGCTTAATAAAAATGACAGTTACTTTTAAACTACTGTTATCTCTGTGTTTGTGTTGAACTACCTATACCAGACCATAAGAAAATGACTAAAAACCAATCCATTATTAGTAGGAGAAAAATACCTCAAGTACCACAGTGTAGGAAAGCAACTCTTGACTTTGGATTTATAAATGTTTAAGTCTGATGTACTTTGCTATTGTATGACTCATTTTTATCAAAGTCACAGCCTATATAATTATTCAGTCCTTCCAAAATATCAAACATAGAACCAAATGATAGGAACCAGATGAAAAAAAGTTCAAAATAATTCTGTGGTTTTAGTTCAGAGGGCACAAATGATGGCGGATTAGAACACCAGAAGGCTCTGGTGGGTGGTAGGGAGTTGGGAGTAGGGGAGATTACACATCCTAATCCCAGGAATTTTGTCCCAGGTCCTTCCTTAGGAAGGACCTAAGTTGAACCTTGAACAAAGAATAAGAATCAGAACAGGAGGGTGGTTCTGATTAATAACAAACAGTATAAACAGATGTGTGTCTGGGAGTCCCTAAATGGACCAGGGGACAAAATTCACATTAGGTTTGAAATAGGTAATAAGTCGGAAAAAATAGCAGGGACAAGCTTTAAAAGCTTCTGTCCCATTTAAATTCCAGGTGAATGGGTAGGTGTTATTTTGGGAGGGTATAGAGTTATAAATGTTATTAAATAGAGGTGTGAGAATAAAGAAAGCTGCTAGATCAATCAAAATGTAAAGTACTGTGGGAGAAGGCAGTAATAGAGAATGGAAGGCCACTTAGCGGCTATGGAAATAATCTGGGTATGTTTTATAATCTGGGGATGGACTACTGTGGTAGCTGTGAGAATAAAAGCTCACACAGGGGAAACAACATTAAAAAAGAACGAATGTCAACTGCCATTTCTGATTCATTGACTGTAACTGGAGCAAAGTAGAAGTAAACAGAGTGTAATATGAAACCAAGGTTGAGGAAAAAATAAGAAAGGTGACTCGGTCAGTCTTGATTTTGGACCCACTGATTTCAATTGGGTCAAGTAACTAAGTGGAAGTTGGGAGAGAGGTTAAAGTTGGAAACAAAACTTCCTAAAATCTTAGACTTCTCCATTATTAAATCAGAACTCTCAAGTCTGTTCAAGTGTCCCAGAATTATAACTATAATCTTGCCCATAGGTTTCTATAGCATTATTTGAAAGTAGCCAAACTTTTACTCAAAACCAATGAAAAATGATCCTAAAATACATTTTCATTGCACAAACAGTTATTTGCATTCAAGTAAAAGTAGCAAGTAGTGTGAGTAGTCATCTTGCAACAAGTAAGTGGGGCGAGGGAACCTGCACAGAAAGTTTTATCTATACTGTCTTCTCCCACTCAAGATAAAGCCAGTCCCCAACTGTCGAGATGGATTTTCTGCATCATTTCACATACTTATTTTTCTCAGAAACGGTCACCAAAAAAACATACCCCCTGATGCTTATCTTCCACATTTTACCTGAAGCAAATTTTTACAACCAATTTTGAAATTCCTAAAATCAAATGGAAATATTATGACCATAAATGGACCCTAATCTCACTAATTCAAGTATTTTGTAAGGGTTAGCTTTAGGACACAATTTCACAAATATCCACTGGCCTTAAGTTATTATTCCTAACAGTTAACCAAAATTTATATTATCTACATATTTCCCTCTTATGGAGTTTCTATAACATTAACATGCTTTTCAGGAAGGGTTCTTATTTTGAGTTTAAGAAATTACATGTTGATTTATCTGACATATGTTGGTGGGGTTTTAAGGTATGTTCCTCATTTGTTTTAAGATTTGCTTATCTTCCATTCCACTTATTTGCTTATCTTTCCAAATTTTTATCGTAATGAAGGGATGGAGTAAATTGTGTAATACAAACCAGAAATGACCTCTTGTATCTACCTAAGCAGAGCAGTTGATTAGCTTTGAGCAAAGGCACACTCACTTTAAAATATCTGGCCCAATCCCCTCTGAGCCACGCTGTTTTGGGTATCCAATTATGTAGAGTGAAGGTTCCACCTTACGAAAATAATTCACTAACAGAGTACTAAGATATATCCTAATATAAAATAATGTATCAGCAAGGATTCCAAACATAATCTATTCTTTTAAACATTATTTAATCTGATTAACTGTATTTGAAGGTTTGCTACTCTTCAGATCACAGAGAAGTACTTAACTCATAAGCTGTGTCACTCTATAGAGCCACTAAGACATCAGGGATCTGTGACTTTCACATTACAAAGCTATTGAATCATGACAACCATTATTTTCCCATGATATAATTCTGATGTGTTTTTAATGTGCTTAATATATAAGGACAACTCCCCACAAGATTTAAAAAGGCAACGAAATCTACTCAATAGGTATTATTCATGTGAACATTTTATAAATCCTGAAAGGGTTTTCCAAAGTGCTCATCTGGTTGAAATGCAAAGCCTAATCTTGAATAACTACATGCCTTTCTGGGGAACACTGGAAGCAGCCTTTGGAGGCATCCTCAGAAGCAATAAGGTAAATATGCCAACTAGAACTAATTGATTAAATTCACTAGTTAACATTGCTTTCAAAATGTATAATCTCTGGGAACTAATTATTACTCATCTTTTTCTTAAATCTACTTTTCTTCAGCCTGGCCAACATTACCCTAAAATGTCAACTAAGCATATAGAAGTAGGAATGAGGGAGAAAAAAACGTATGTGCAATACTTTAGGTTATCTGCCCTGGAGTATTACTTCATCTTTATTGGAAAGAATACATTTGATCATTTCTTTTGAGAAGCAAAGAAATACGGATGTCAAGTGTTCCTTTAAATTATCTTTTAGATAAATATGGCTGTGGGCGATATTGATGAGGCTTTCCTTGAGACAGAGCACCAACACGGAGCTGTGAAACATGAGAAAGCATTCAAGATCAGCTAATAAAGCATTTCCTACCTCCTTCCCAAGTATTACAGAGCTCAATTTTATTTGACACTGCAAGTTAATGGTGGGCAGGAAACAAACATATTTAACGCACACCCTATGAAAAGAAAGGTTTACAATGAACTCTCACCACACGTAAAAAGAGTTCTGTATAACAAAGCTATTTCCATGTCTTCAGGGGGTGACACAGAAAAAAAGAGTGCTTTGACCTGGTTATAACAAACTCTCTCTCTCGGTAACCTATCCTGGTCTTTAACAAATTATTACTCTCAAAGGTTTTGCTTCCAGCAAACCTAAATCCTCACTCTTAGAGAAGTTCAAGTTCATTTCCTTTTTTTTTGAGGAGTCATTTTACTGAAGCTGAGTCAAGAAGAAAAAAATTAATAACAGTATTCAAAAGAAATAACAATATGAAAGTAGGTTTATTGCAAGAGTTTTGAAAAATAGCTCTGGTATGAAAGGCTTAAAAATAGCAATTATATTTGGATACTCTTCTTACCTAAACAGTAAGTCAAACTCCATTGAAAATTGAAACAAAGTCATTTCAGTATCTGGAGCCTCTGGTAAAGGAGGAAATACTTAGTACTTAAATCTGAGGTACTAAAGTGTCATGAAAAGCTGTCCTTCTAGAACAGCTAAATTCAGTAAATATGCTGCCTGAAAAGCTTGCAGAGCAAACTGATATTGTATAAATTCCAAACTATTTATCTGAATCATGAATCAGGTCCAACTCTCACAGTATTTAGCTTGTCTAAACTTCATTGTGACCTCATCTATGACCTACAGGAGTACCCTGTGACACAGCAGGCCACAGGTGCTTCCATTAAGAGCTTAAAAGTAGGACTCAAAGCTCAAAAGAAATCCACAGTTCTAAGGACCTTTCGAAGACAATGAAAAAGTCATGAATATGGTGATTATTTGTCTTCTGACATCTCTCAAACCTTCCTTCATGCAATTCTATGCTCACTTTTAACCTGGTTTCCTATTTCTTTCTGTTTCTGGCCTACCCCAACCTGTAGCTTCTTGAGAAAATATTTTTATGATTCGTGATCCCTCCCTACCTCTTTCTCTTTAGAAAGCAGGCTTCTAGTCAACTTCACTAACATGTTCTTAATAGTACATAGGTTGTGGAGTGGCAAAAATGTAGAGTGACATTGAAAGTATATACCCTATACTCTTTAGGGTACAATGTTGTGTGAATTATTCTTATCTCAAGCAAACTGGCATACGATATACTAGAGACTAGTAAAGATGTGCAAAAACACATGAAAGAATCATCATCTCCAGTAGAGCGTAGTGGCTTTAGGAACATACATTTCTAACACACAACACATTCATGTGCATTAGTTTCAATTCTTTCATAGAAATTACGTTAACCTTGGTTAACAAGACACCTATGGGCAGAACTTATCAAATGAAGCCATTTCTACATTCTTTTGCAAGAAGTACAAACACACTTAAAAAATAAATACATTAGACAGATGCTGATTATGCACCCAGCAAAAGCAGAACCCAATATTCAAGCCATTTTTGAAAATTAATCCAAATTATTTGCAAAGGTATACTCATCAGGTTCTTAATATTTAAGAAAAAATTAAGCTCATCAGTCTTTTAAAAAGTAGTATGGCCTTAGAGCTGATTAGTACTATAAATAAGTCAGTCTTACAAACAAATACTCCAGTAGATAAACAGTTCAAGTCTTTCCACACAGAAGTATCACACACAGCCTTTAAGAAACAATTTTTTTTTTGGTAGAAATCCCTCTGAAAATAAATAGGGATGTCTTGCAAATGTCACTGGCTTCATCTTATAATGCTGTGTTTTAAAAATAAAGGCTTGCTTCTCAAATCAAATTTTGATAACCTTAGTGCTAACAAAGCCTCAAAATCATCTTGTGAGATCTGATGGTGTGCTACTGTAGGGCATGGGAGGGGATTCAATAAGCAACTACAGAGACAGTCAGCTTTTATCAACACATCCTAGTCAATGCTGAGCCTGATGTGCTATTGGAGAGAGCGACTGAGTGTTTTCCCCTCGGGCTGTAACTGATTATTGACTCCTCCCATTAGCATGTGGAGTGCATATTGAAGGTTCAAACACAAGGCTGAGGGACTCCTGTCCCTAGGCCAGTGCTGAAAGACAGCCTATCACTTTGTGTAACTGCAGTCCATGTGTGACAAACCTGACCTACATTTCTCTCTTTCTTTCTCACAACAGCTTGTCACTGTTTTAAGAAGCTATTTTCTAAAAAGCATAAAAGAAATGACTTTTAAAAATGCTTAGGTAATCTGCATTCCTAAAATATCATTTATACCAATCATAAGGAATAGTTTATCCTGAAGGTAATCATGAAACTCAGCCTAAAATGAGCTCAAAGATAGTAGGGTACTTTATTATGTCATCTTATATATAGTATCTTCATTTGGATTGTCATTTATACTGTATAGTCTTCAAAGTACTATAATTAAAATAGTAATCCATACATATTTATTTTAATAAAAAGAAGTTTTTATACACATAAAGCATATTAATTAGGAATGTGTAATTAAAGTTTTAAAATGTAATAAAAAATAGCTTTCAAGGCTTCACAAGAAGCCACATCCTAGTAGTTTTCTTAACTTCTCAATGGATACACAATAATCACTGCTAATAATAGGGCATAATTAAAAACAGTGATGGAGGGGAGGAATAAAGGCAATAACACTTGGAGCAAATGCTGGAAAATGCTCCCCAGGAATGGCTGCAGAGTGTGCTTCTAAGAGTTGCTGATGTGCTGTGGTTCCTCAACACAAGTACCTACCACACCGCTGCAAATCATACTCTCTTTTTGTCTCTTCATTTCCTAGAATTTTCCACGCTTGATCAATTTCGATGAACTTCTGTACACATTCCTCCACTGTTCCTGCTGATACATCTGTACTTTGTTTATCTGGATGATACTGCCAATCAAAAATAAGGGTGGGAGGGAGTGAGTAGAGAGAGCTGAGGGGGGTTACATTTAAAAAAAATTGTAAATCTGAGCTTTAGTTAAGAAGGTAATGAGAAGATAAAAACTAAATGCCAAGGCAATGAGACAACAGTGTTGGACACAGGAGACAACTGCCAGGTTAATTAGACCACTGGAGAAACTATAAATCCACCAGTGATATGATCTGTCACAACGTGCAAAGACAGCATTTTCTGGATAATTTGTTCATGGAATCCTTGGTCTTGTGGACAATTTACCTAGAGAGGATGACTAACACAAATAGCAACAGGTATGTGCAGACGAGCAGGACATGAAACAGGAAGAGCACGAACTAGGCAGAGTATGAAGCTTGCCTTATACAATGTGCTTACCTATAGATAGCATTATACAATGGACCACTAGGTCTTTCTTATGAAATTATACGATCATAATTTTAAATAAAAATATATCTAATTATAAACATGACAACTTTCATTTTCTTCCCCAGACCTGATGATTATAAAGTTATAAATCCCCAAGCATACATTTTTATTAAAAACTGGTTATTCTAGGCCAGACTTGTAAGAAATAACTTTAAAGAACTCAAATACTTAGATGTAAATTAATTCATTAAATAATCTTTCTTATGTGAATTTTCTAAAAAGTCTAAAAATTTTTGTTTTCAATATGCAGTAATTTCTTTATACTACTAGGTCAAAAACAGGAAGCTTTATGCCAATTCATAAATTCTCAAATGCTGATGTACATGTAGCTCACTAAATAGTTATCCAGTAGGATCACTTCTTTTATCACTTCCCATATCTCCTTCCTTCCTTTTCTTCTGTGTTCTCTGTGATTCTGCCTTCTCTTTTCATCTAACAGTTCTGAAAGGATCAATATGTCATTTGCTTTTCAGCAATCTCCCAACAAATGGGAAAAGATTATATAAATTTAGAGACATTTCAGCGAAACAATCTGGGGGTAACAACAGCACATATTCAGATATGTAAATTTTCTTACTTTCAAGTAAATAAGGAACTCCCAGCCTGTATGATGCTTACCGGGTTCTTCTGTGAAACCAAATATCAGAATAGCATTTGCTGTGCTAGAGAGGATCCTTAGTGGTGTGTAGAAGTTCATCATGAAAATGAATCTTTCGTTAAAAGAGAGTATTTATCCAATAATTACTTTGACAGTTTTATACTTTAATTTCAAAAAGTCAACTTAGGAATGTCCTTTTGATGTAGAATAGTTTTTTTTTTAAATGTCTTACTCTTTTTTCCAAGTTTTTACAATAAAACAGGCAAATAACCATATGTACATTTCATGACTCATCGGTGTGGTTGGTTCATATATTCCTCAATTAATGGTACAATAATTTCAATTATTTCATTGACTGCCTTGCAGACATTATCAGGAGCACAAAAAAAATTGCAAGTACCATGTCATTTATTATCTAAATTGCTAAGGCCAAAGTCACTCAGTAAGTTGTGTCAAGTACCATGAAGCAAAATGACTTCAATTCTCAATCTAGAATTTGTAAAGTATGTAAGTTTTAATTAAATCACAGACTATTTTAAAAATAGATTCATTTTCATGATGAACTTCTCCACACTGCTGAAGATGCTCTCTAGCACAGCAAACGCTATTCTGGTATTTGGTTACACAGAAGAACCTGGTAAACATTATACAGGCTGGGAGAAAGATTCTAGAGCAAACAACGAGGATTAGGCTTCCATTTTCCCTTTGGCAAACTACTTCTCTTCCTATTAAATCTATCAGTTATCAACATTTAGATATTTAAACTAATATAAGTACTGAAGAAAAGGAAACTAAGGTTCTATTGTTTCATCTTCTTTGCTCATGATTTATTAAATGATGCTTATAAAAGTTATTTCTATACTGAGGTTTTGGCAATCTCTAAAGTTGGGATATTCAAGCAATATCCCTAAGCCAAAGTGGAGTTGGCTGCATTAAAGTTCTCTAGCTGACCCATTCCTCTAACACTACACGAAGATTTGTCTAACAAGCTTAGTATAACTAAATGTTATTATATGTAACATATTCTAATAAGCCATGATACATTTATGATACATTTACATGAGAAAACTCTTAATTTCAGTATGTCACAAGCATTAAGGCCCTGGAGAACTTGTTCTAAATTTGTAGCTATAGAGTAGGAGTAAAGATCAAAAGGTAGGTAATTTCTCATGGGCCAATAAAGGAAGTCTACTTGGTACAATGAATAGAAGAGGTTAGGCCTGATCATGTACAAGCCTAACCAAGAAAGCCCTATAAAACCAGGAATTGATTCCTGGATACCCTAAACTAAAAAATAATACTAAATTTTATTATGAGTCACAAATCAGCTCAATGATAGTGAAAGTACAATTCAATCTCTTTCCCTAATTTGGTATTTTTCTGATTAGTAACTGATACAACGGGCTCACCATCTGAGGCTTTAAGTCTATTCAGATTCCATGACATTTATTTAATGGGTACACTCCATTAAAAAATTGCAAATATAGCAAGAAAATAAGTATATAATTTGGGAGGCTTTAAAGCCTTAGTCCAATGTGTTTTGACAGCAACTTTCAGAGCAAAGTGAAGGTCTAAGAAAAGGAATAACTGTCTGTGGTAGGCTGATAATGGCCCCCAAATATATCAAGTCCCAGTATCCGGTACCTGTAAATGTTACTTTACTTGGAAAAAGGGAGTTCACAGATATGATTACATTGTAGTTCATGAAATGGGAAGATTTTGCTGGATTATCTGGTTGGACCCTAAATGTCTTCAAAGTGTTCTTAGAGGAAAGAGGCAGAGAGAGAGCTGACACACAGAAGAGAAGGTGATTCAAGATAGTGCAGAGAGAGGTCTAAAATGCTGCCCTTGAAGACTGGAGTGAAGTGGCCACAAGCCAAAGAATACTTGCAGCCTCCAGAAGCTGGAAAAGACAAGCAATGGATTCTCCATCAGATCCTCCAGAGGGAGTGCAGCGCTGCCAACACTTTGAACTCAGCCTGGTTATAATTATTTTGGACTTCTCCAGAACTATAAAAGAATAAATATTTGAAACCACCCAAGTTTCTGATAGTTTGCTTTCACACCTATGAGAAATTAAAACCCAGTCCAAATATATCTATGATTTACAATTGGAATGTAAGACACTAGAATGTGTTAAGAAGTTGTTTTAATTACAAGAGTTACTCATAAAATGGTGTCATTACACACATTCTTAAAAATACGAAATTTTTCTCTATTGCCAATGGGAAAACAAGCCCCTAATCCTAGGTTTAAAGGGTTTCTGATCTCAAAGTGTATGTTAATTTTGTTCCTACTATTTCTAAATCTGAGCTATCCTGTGGGAGGTAGACTCATTATCACCCTAAAAGACCACATTCATTTTCCTTCTGTTGTCAAATCTTATTTCTTGCCCTTAACTTCTTTTACTCCCCACTAGCCAAAAACCTTCCTACTCTTGAGAGCCCAAAGCTAGTCCCAATTCATTCATTCACTTATCAAATAAAAGACAGATGTAATCTAAAGCACTGTGTATTCTAGGGGCTTACTATCTAATTAAGGAACCAGAAACAGCCATTAAAAAAAAAAAAAAAAAAAAAAAGCATGGACTTCCTTATAGTCTCAAAAAATGCCAGCTGAATCAAACAGGGAGCTCTGAGGACAACAACATTCATCAATCAAGTAGAGAGAATCCTGATACTCCTTAATTAACAGAATAGGTATGTTATAAATTTAATATTGCAAAGTGCATTTATTTTAACTGACTTCCACGTTCTTTCAGTACTAAACTGAAATGCATTTTGCTGGAGTTGAAAAAGTTAAGTGTCTTGGAAGCAACAGACTCAAAATTAACAAATCAGCAAATCTTGCAACAAACAGAGAAGAAAATTTTAAGAAATTATCATTAACAACAGCACAAAAAATGCTTTGGATAAGCCAAATAGAGTATATGTAAGACTTCTACACTGAGAAGCACAAAACACCACTAAGAGAAATCAAATGCCTAAATAAATGCAAGAAGTAACATGTTCATGGATGGGAAGCTGCTTGTCCATTTTCCCTAAACTGATATATTAATGCAATCCCTATCAAAATTTCAGCAGTAATCAACACTGTAGTACCCGCATAAAGCATAAAGATAGCCGAGAAACAGACCATACATATATGGTCAATTGACTTTCAACAAAGCTGCTAGAGCAACTCAATGAGGAAAGGAAAGTATGTAGCAAATGGTTTCTAAACAACTGGATATCCCTGTGGGGAAAAAAAATAACCTCAATCCCTCTTATTCCATAAACCAAAATTAATTCAGAATGAATTATACATGTAAAAGTAATCCATAAAGGCAACAGGGAATATCTTTGCCGCTTAGGGTAGGCAAAGAGTGCCTTGACAGAAAATAAAAAGCATAAACTGTATAACACAAAATTTATAAACTGTACATCAAATTTTAAAACTTTCTGCTCATCAAAGATACCACTAAGAAAATGAATAAGGGGGGGGGGGGGGGGCGGAGCAAGATGGCCAAATAGGAACAGCTCCAGTCTCCAACTCCCAGCGCGAGCCACACAGAAGACCGGTGATTTCTGCATTTTCAACTGAGGTACTGGGGTCATCTCACTAGGGAGTGCCAGACAATCGGTGCTGGTCAGCTGCTGCAGCCCGACCAGCGAGAGCTGAAGCAGGGCGAGGCATCGCCTCACCTGGGAAGCGCAAGGGGGAAGGGAATCCCTTTTCCTAGCCAAGGGAACTGAGACACACAACACCTGGAAAATCAGGTAACTCCCACCCAAATATTGCGCTTTAAGCAAACGGGCACACCAGGAGATTATACCCACACCTGGCCGGGAGGGTCCCACGGCCACGGAGCCTCCCTCATTGCTAGCACAGCAGTCTGCAATCTAACCGCAAGGCAGCCACGAGGCTGGGGGAGGGGCACCCGCCATTGCTGAGGCTTAAGTAGGTAAACAAAGCCACTGGGAAGCTCGAACTGGGTGGAGCTCACAGCAGCTCAAGGAAACCTGCCTGTCTCTGTAGAATCCACCTCTGGGGACCGGGCACAGCTAAACAACAACAACAAAAAAAGCAGCAGAAACCCGTGCAGATGCAAACGACTCTGTCTGACAGCTTTGAAGAGAGCACTGGATCTCCCAACACGGAGGTTAAGATCTGAGAACGGACAGACTACCTGCTCAAGTGGGTCCCTGACCCCTGAGTAGCCTAACTGGGAGACATCCCCCACTAGGGGCAGTCTGACACCCCACACCTCACAGGGTGGAGTACACCCCTGAGAGGAAGCTTCCAAAGTCAGAATCAGACAGGTACACTCGCTGTTCAGCAATATTCTATCTTCTGCAACCTATGCTGCTGATACCCAGGCAAACAGGGTCTGGAGTGGACCTCAAGCAATCTCCAACAGACCTACAGCTGACGGTCCTGACTATTAGAAGGAAAACTATCAAACAGGAAGAACACCTATACCAAAACCCCATCAGTACGTCACCATCATCAAAGACCAAAGGCAGATAAAACCACAAAGATGGGGAAAAAGCAGGGCAGAAAAGCTGGAAATTCAAAAAATAAGAGCGCACCTGTCCCTGCAAAGGAGCGCAGCTCATCGCCAGCAACGGATCAAAGCTGGTCAGAGAATGACTTTGACGAGATGAGAGAAGAAGTCTTCAGTCCATCAAACTTCTCAGAGCTAAAGGAGGAATTACGGACCCAGCGCAAAGAAACTAAAAATCTTGAAAAAAGAGTGGAAGAATTGATAGCTAGAATAATTAATGCAGAGAAGGTCATAAACAAAATGACAGAGATGAAAACCATGACACGAGAAATATGTGACAAATCCACAAGCTTCAGTAACCAACTGGATCAACTGGAAGAAAGAGTATCAGTGACTGAGGATCAAATGAATGAAATGAAGCGAGAAGAGAAACCTAAAGAAAAAAGAAGAAAAAGAAATGAACAAAGCCTGCAAGAAGTATGGGATTATGTAAAAAGACCAAATCTACGTCTGATTGGGGTGCCTGAAAGTGAGGGGGAAAATGGAACCAAGTTGGAAAACACTCTTCAGGATATCATCCAGGAGAACTTCCCCAACCTACTAGGGCAGGCCAACATTCAAATTCAGGAAATACAGAGAACACCACAAAGATACTCCTCCAGAAGAGCAACTCCAAGACACATAATTGCCAGATTCACCAAAGTTGAAATGAAGGAAAAAATCTTAAGGGCAGCCAGAGAGAAAGGTCGGGTTACCCACAAAGGGAAGCCCATCAGACTAACAACAGACCTCTCCGCAGAAACTCTACAAGCCAGAAGAGAGTGGGGGCCAATATTCAACATTCTTAAAGAAAATAATTTTAAACCCAGAATTTCATATCCAGCCAAACTAAGTTTCATAAGTGAAGGAGAAATAAAATCCTTTACAGATAAGCAAATGCTTAGAGATTTTGTCACCACCAGGCCTGCCTTACAAGAGACCCTGAAGGAAGCCCTAAACATGGAAAGGAACAACTGGTACCAGCCATTGCAAAAACATGCCAAAATGTAAAGACCATCGAGGCTAGGAAGAAACTGCATCAACTAATGAGCAAAATAACCAGTTAATATCATAATGGCAGGATCAAGTTCACACATAACAATATTAACCTTAAATGTAAATGGACTAAATGCTCCAATTAAAAGACACAGACTGGCAAACTGGATAAAGAGTCAAGATCCATCAGTCTGCTGTATTCAGGAGACCCATCTCACATGCAGAGACATACATAGGCTCAAAATAAAGGGATGGAGGAAGATCTACCAAGCAAATGGAGAACAAAAAAAAGCAGGGGTTACAATCCTAGTCTCTGATAAAATAGACTTTAAACCATCAAAGATCAAAAGAGACAAAGAAGGCCATTACATAATGGTAAAGGGATCAATTCAACAGGAAGAGCTAACTATCCTAAATATAATATGCACCCAATACAGGAGCACCCAGATTCATAAAGCAAGTCCTTAGAGACTTACAAAGAGACTTAGACTCCCATACAATAATAATGGGAGACTTCAACACTCCACTGTCAACATTAGACAGATCAACGAGACAGAAAGTTAACAAGGATATCCAGGAATTGAACTCATCTCTGCACCAAGCGGACCTAATAGACATCTATAGAACTCTCCACCCCAAATCAACAGAATATACATTCTTCTCAGCACCACATTGCACTTATTCCAAAATTGACCACATAATTGGAAGTAAAGCACTCCTCAGCAAATGTAAAAGAACAGAAATTATAACAAACTGTCTCTCAGACCACAGTGCAATCAAACTAGAACTCAGGACTAAGAAACTCAATCAAAACCGCTCAACTACATGGAAACTGAACAACCTGCTCCTGAATGACTACTGTATACATAACGAAATGAAGGCAGAAATAAAGATGTTCTTTGAAACCAATGAGAACAAAGATACAACATACCAGAATCTCTGGGACACATTTAAAGCAGTGTGTAGAGGGAAATTTATAGCACTAAATGCCCACAAGAGAAAGCTGGAAAGATCTAAAATTGACACTCTAACATCACAATTAAAAGAACTGGAGAAGCAAGAGCAAACACATTCAAAAGCTAGCAGAAGGCAAGAAATAACTAAGATCAGAGCAGAACTGAAGGAGATAGAGACACAAAAAACCCTCCAAATAATCAATGAATCCAGGAGCTGGTTTTTTGAAAAAATCAACAAAATTGACAGACCGCTAGCAAGACTAATAAAGAAGAAAAGAGAGAAGAATCAAATAGATGCAATAAAAAATGACAAAGGGGATATCACCACCGACCCCACAGAAATACAAACTACCATCAGAGAATACTATAAACATCTCTACGCAAATCAACTAGAAAATCTAGAAGAAATGGGTAATTTCCTAGACACTTACACTCTGCCAAGACTAAACCAGGAAGAAGTTGAATCCCTGAATAGACCAATAGTAGGCTCTGAAATTGAGGCAAAAATTAATAGCCTACCAACCAAAAAATGTCCAGGACCAGATGGATTCACAGCTGAATTCTACCAGAGGTACAAGGAGGAGCTGGTACCATTCCTTCTGAAACTATTCCAATCAATAGAAAAAGAGGGAATCCTCCCTAACTCATTTTATGAGGCCAACATCATCCTGATACCAAAGCCTGGCAGAGACATAACAAAAAAAGAAAATTTTAGACCAATATCCCTGATGAATATCGATGCAAAAATCCTCAATAAAATACTGGCAAACCGGATTCAGCAGCACATCAAAAAGCTTATCCACCATGATCAAGTGGGCTTCATCCCTGGGATGCAAGGCTGGTTCAACATTCGCAAATCAATAAACGTAATCCAGCATATAAACAGAACCGAAGACAAGAATCACATGATTATCTCAATAGATGCAGAAAAGGCTTTTGACAAAATTCAACAGCCCTTCATGCTAAAAACGCTCAATAAATTCGGTATTGATGGAACGTACCTCAAAATAATAAGAGCTATTTATGACAAACCCACAGCCAATATCATACTGAATGGGCAAAAACTGGAAAAATTCCCTTTGAAAACTGGCACAAGACAGGGATGCCCTCTCTCACTGCTCCTATTCAACATAATGTTGGAAGTTCTGGCTAGGGCAATCAGGCAAGAGAAAGAAGTCAAGGGTATTCAGTTGGGAAAAGAAGAAGTCAAATTGTTCCTGTTTGCAGATGACATGATTGTATATTTAGAAAACCCCATCGTCTCAGCCCAAAATCTCCTTAAGCTGATAAGCAACTTCAGCAAAGTCTCAGGATACAAAATTAATGTGTAAAAATCACAAGCATTCTTACACACCAGTAACAGACAAACAGAGAGCCAAATCAGGAATGAACTTCCATTCATAATTGCTTCAAAGAGAATAAAATACCTAGGAATCCAACTTACAAGGGATGTCAAGGACCTCTTCAAGGAGAACTACAAACCACTGCTCAGTGACATAAAAGAGGACACAAACAAATGGAAGAACATACCATGCTCATGGATAGGAAGAATCAATATCGTGAAAATGGCCATACTGCCCAAGGTGATTTATAGATTCAATGCCATCCCCATCAAGCTACCAATGAGTTTCTTCACAGAATTGGAAAAAACTGCTTTAAAGTTCATGTGGAACCAAAAAAGAGCCCGCATTGCCAAGACAATCCTAAGTCAAAAGGACAAAGCTGGAGGCATCACACTACCTGACTTCAAACTATACTACAAGGCTACAGTAACCAAAACAGCATGGTACTGGTACCAAAACAGAGATATAGACCAATGGAACAGAACAGAGTCCTCAGAAATAATACCACATATCTACAGCCATCTGATCTTTGACAAACCTGAGAGAAACAAGAAATGGGGAAAGGATTCCCCATTTAATAAATGGTGCTGGGAAAATTGGCTAGCCATAAGTAGAAAGCTGAAACTGGATCCTTTCCTTACTCCTTATACGAAAATTAATTCAAGATGGATTAGAGACTTAAATGTTAGACCTAATACCATAAAAACCCTAGAAGAAAACCTAGGTAGTACCATTCAGGACATAGGCATGGGCAAGGACTTCAAGTCTGAAACACCAAAAGCAACGGCAGCAAAAGCCAAAATTGACAAATGGGATCTAATTAAACTAAAGAGCTTCTGCACAGCAAAAGAAACTACCATCAGAGTGAACAGGCAACCTACAAAATGGGAGAAAATTTTTGCAATCTACTCATCTGACAAAGGGCTAATATCCAGAACCTACAAAGAACTCAAACAAATTTACAAGAAAAAAACAAACAACCCCATCAAAAAGTGGGCAAAGGATATGAACAGACATTTCTCAAAAGAAGACATCCATACAGCCAACAGACACATGAAAAAATGCTCATCACTAGCCATCAGAGAAATGCAAATCAAAACCACAATGAGATACCATCTCACACCAGTTGGAACGGCAATCATTAAAAAGTCAGGAAACAATAGGTGCTGGAGAGGATGTGGAGAAATAGGAACACTTTTACACTGTTGGTGGGATTGTAAACTAGTTCAACCATTATGGAAAAGAGTATGGCGATTCCTCAAGGATCTAGAACTAGATGTACCATACGACCCAGCCATCCCACTACTGGGTATATACCCAAAGGATTATAAAACATGCTGCTATAAAGTCACATGCACATGTATGTTTATTGCGGCACTATTATTGCTATTCACAATAGCAAAGACTTGGAATCAACCCAAATGTCCATCTGTGACAGACTGGATTAAGAAAATGTGGCACATATACACCACGGAATATTATGCAGCCATAAAAAAGGACGAGTTTGCGTCCTTTGTAGGGACATGGATGCAGCTGGAAACCATCATTCTTAGCAAACTATCACAAGAAGAGAAAACCAAACACCGCATGTTCTCACTCATAGGTGGGAACTGAACAATGAGATCACTTGGACTCGGGAAGGGGAACATCACACATCGGGGCCTATCATGGGGAGTCGGGGGGGGAGGGATTGCATTGAGAGTTATACCTGATATAAATGACCAATTGATGGGTGCTGACGAGTTGATGGGTGCACCACAGCAACATGGCACAAGTATACATATGTAACAAACCTGCATGTTATGCACATGTACCCTAGAACTTAAAGTATAATAAAAAAAAAAAAAAAAGAAAATGAATAAACAAGCCATAGACTGGGAGAAAATAGTGGCTGCATATGTTTCTAACAAAGGACTTGTATCAGAATACATGAATAAAACCTATAAATCAATGATAAAAAGACAAAACTAATTAAAAACCAGATGAATAAAATTGAACAGATACTTTTTCAAAGAAAACTGATGAACAATGTGTACATGAACTTTTTTATTAATTATTAGGAAATAACAAACTTTTTTTATTAGTTATTAGGAAAATGCAAATTAAAATCACACTGAGATATTATTACATACCTAAAAGAATGGCTAAAATAAAAATGACTGGCTGGGTGTGGTGGCTCATGCCTGTAATCCCAGCACTTTGTGAGGCCAAGGCAGGCAGATCACCTGAGATCAGGAATTTGAGACTAGCTTAGCCAACATGGTGAAACTCAGTGTTTACTAAAAATACAAAAATTAGCCAGGTGTGGTGGCATGCACCTGTAGTCCCAGCTACCTAGGAGGCAGAGGCACAAGAATTGCTTGAACAGGGAAGGTAGAGGTTGCAGTGAGTGGAAATTGTGCCACTGCACTCCAGCCTGAGGGACAGAGGAAGCCTCTGTCTGAAAAAAAAAAAAGAGAGAGAGAAGAAAAAAGAAAAAAAAATACTGATAACACCAAGTGTTGATAAGATATGAAATAACCAGAATTCTCATATACTGCTGACAGGAAACAATTTGGCAATTGCTTATAAAGTTGCATATACATCTACTCTATGATCAATAAAAATGAAAATCACAAATCCACAAAAATATTCATAAAAGAATAGATTAACAGTCTTATTCGTAATAGTCTTATTAAAAAACTGGAACCATAAATGTCTATCAACTGCAGAATAGGTAAATACATTTTATTAAATCCATAGAAAAGAAATACTACTCAACAATTAAAAAAGAACAAATCATGACACACTCAATAACATAAATGAAAATCTAGAATATTTGTTAAGTAAAAGAAGAAAGAATAAAAAATACATACTGTATGATTACATGAATATGAAATCCCAATTTAGGTACATTTAATTTGTGGTGATAGAAACCAGAAAGTCGGTTTCCAGGTGAGAATAGGTAGTGGAAATGATGAAAGAGGGCCATGAGGGAACTTGCTGGAGGAACAGAAATGTTCTGTATCTTATTTGGGGTGGTGTTTACATGATATCAAACTCACCAAACTTAACACTTAAGATCTGTGCATTTTTCGTTTTATGTTGACAATATCTCCATAGAAAAACATCTTCAGACATGTTTAAATTTTTTAAAAGGAATTTAGCAAATCTTTCTAAACCATAAAGGATAAATAAGGAATTTCTTCCAATATTAATAGAAAGATAAGTACAACAAAAAAAACAGAAAATTAATGGAAAAATTGATATGAATTAGCTCAAAGTTTGAATGACACACGTTTATGGAAACTGTTTTATTACTTTCAAGCACATTTGCCAACTTTAATAACTTCAAAACATTTTAAAAGACTAAGCATTGCTGAGTAGAAACCCGAAGTGCATCCAAAATTAAAATACCATAAATATGTCACAATATTAAAAATACTGAGAGTGATAGTATCTGTGTGATTCTTCATTATACAAAGACATCTATTTCCAAAATTTTAGTAAACTGCTATTTTACTACTCTGAAATGACTTGACACCTATAACTGTATGATCTAAGTAATTTCCTCAAATTTGGGGGAAACTTTTCAATTACATAAACTTAAATTCTTTAAATTACCATATCATTCATTGAGAATAAGAAAAACTAACAGAAAAGTAGATTAAGAAACTCTCTTGATACAAAAATAGGGGATCATACATGGTACTACAAAAGAAATACAGGAACTGGGAAAATATTTCATCAGGATTAGTATGTGTTATCTGTTTTCTATTTCATGGATAAGTAACACTTTTAGTTATGAAATCTTAATTCTCATCAGCTGAGATTTTTTGGCAATGAGCTGTCCAATATGAAATATTTTATTTTGATTTCAAACACTCTCTACATATTAAGTCTAAGTGCTTTCTAAATGACTAATTCTAGAGTGACTGTCACAATGTGTCACCTCAGTGCTACTCAAAATGTGGTCCTCAGAACTGCAGCATCAGCATCATCAGAGAGCTTGTTACAAATATCAATTCTTGGGCCTCACCTCAAATCTTCAGAGGGAGGATTCCAGAATCTGTGTTTCACCAAGCTCTCCAAGCAACTGTTACACGTGCTAAAATTTGAGAAGCACACTGTTAGCCTTGACTGCTGAAAACATGGAATTCATGGGCAAGTCAGAAGATAACTGCTTTGCAAAAATGTTCCTGTGACAGATGCGTCCTTCCAAGTACGTACACCAAAAAGAGGGGGAAAAAATCCATTAACCTAGAACACCACAATGAAAACTACAACGTGTTTCAAGTCAAAAATTTTTTGACATTTGATACCTTCCATTCACTAATCATAAATGTCAACTTATTCATTCCATTGTTTGTACTAACACCATATGATGTCACAGATGAAGACACTGATGAAATCTGAAATCTGAATAATATGCCAGTGGTAGTTTAATCTGTTGACTTTTTTTTTTTTAAAGAGAGGGGCATAATTTGTATCAGGCTTCACCTTAACACTAATGATGATATCCACTGATAAGTTTACACAGAAACAAATGTTTTTCAACTAAGAAATGAAGCATGTAAAATTATGAAAATAGCATCACACAATGCAGTGTGAAAATTCTACCAACTTCTAAAAGGTTTTAGTGAAAATTATATATATATATATATTTTGAGATGGGATCTCTCTGTGTCATCTGGGCTGGAGTGTAATAGAGTGATCCTGGTTCACTGCAACCTCTGCCTCCCAGGATCAAGCGATCCTCCCACCTCAGCCTCCCAGATAGCTGGAACCACAGGCATATGCCACTACACCTGGCTAATTTTTGTATTTTTTGTAGAGACGAGGTTTCCATATTGCCCAGGCTGGTCTCCAACTCCAGGACTCAATCCATCCACCCTGTGAAAATTACATATTCATTAGCTCCAAATGATCTTTTCTGTTGGCTACACAACATACAAAGTTGATATGAAACGATATTTCTTTACAGTAAACACATAAGAGTTTTATGGTAAACTGTCTACATACATTAATCCTTTAGTACACACTTGCGATTGTGCTGTTTTGATATATAAAATATAAACTATATATAAGAAGTAACAATAAACCATGAAAAGGACTCTGGGCAAATCTGATTACACAAAAATCCCCAAACAGGCTAATATTACTTGATTTATCAACGTGGCAATTGAGGTTTCCTCTACGTATTAATAGATGAGTTTTAGTACCATCAATAGGATGCTAGCTCTCTATCTCTAGCTTCAAACTTTCTTGAATTCTAGAACCAAAGTTTGAAATACTTTCTGGAAGCTTTCTTGTCAGCACAATAAGTTTAATATATTCGATATCCAATATATTATCCAGACACTAAAATTTGTTTCTCCTCCTGCTGAATTCCTTGCTCTGTTAAAAAATAACTCCATGCTCAATAAATGCTAAATGAATGGATGACAGGGGAAAATTTTTCCTAATAATCCAGACTATCAATATTAGGGTAACCCCTCTTTCCTTCTTCCCATGAACTGCCAAATCTATAGATTCTACTTACATAATTCCCTTTCTGTTCCCAATATCAACCCTAGTTCAGACCAACATTAGCTCCTACCTAGTCCCTAGCAATCATCTTCTAACAGCTTTCCAATCCATCTTACCTGCTTTAAAGTCACTCATCTTAACATAATTCTGACCATGTCATTCCCCAGCTCATAAATTTTAAATGGCCAACTAATGCATTATGAATTACAGTGAAACTCTTTATCCTTAAAAGTAAAGTCCTACAATATAAGAACCACAACCGACACAACAAAAAAAAGAGAATTTTAGACCAATATCCCTGATGAACATCGATGCAAAAATCCTCAATAAAATATGGGCAAACCGAATCCAGCAGCACATCAAAAAACTTATCCACCATGATCAAGTGGGCTTCATCCCTGGGATGCAAGGCTGGTTCAACATACGCAAATCAATAAATGTAATCCAGAATATAAACAGAACCAAAGACAAAAACCACATGATTATCTCAATAGATGCAGAAAAGGCCTTTGACAAAATTCAGCAGCCCTTTATGCTAAAAACTCTCAATAAACTAAATATTGATGGAATGTATCTCAAAATAATAAGTGCTGTTTATGACAAACCCACAGCCAGTGTCATACTGAATGGGCAAAAACTGAAAGCATTCCCTTTGAAAACTGGCAGAAGACAGGGATGCCCTCTCTCACAACTCATACTCAACAAAGTGTTGGAAATTCTGGCCAGGGCAATCAGGTAAGAGAAAGTAATCAAGGGTATTCAGTTAGGAAAAGAGGAAGTCAAATTGTCCCTGTTTGCAGATGACATGATTGCATATTTAGAAAACCCCATCATCTCAGCCCAAAATCTCCTTAAGCTGATGAGCAACTTCAGCAAAGTCTCAGCATACAAAATCAATGTGCAAAAATCACAAGCATTTTTATACACCAATAGCAGACAAACAGACAGCCAAATCACGAATGAACTCCCATTCACAATAGCTTCAAAGAGAATAAAATACCTAAGAACCCAAATTACAAGAGATGTGAAGGACCTCTTCAAGGAGAACTACAAACCACTGCCTGGTGAAATAAAAGAGGACACAAACAAATGGAAGAACATTCTATGCTCATGGATAGGAAGAATCAATATCATGAAAATGGCCATACTGCCCAAGGTAATTTATAGATCCAATGCCATCCCCATCAAGCTACCAATGAGTTTCTTCACAGAATTGGAAAAAACTGCTTTAAAGTTCATATGGAACCAAAAAAGAGCCCGCATTGCCAAGACAATCCTAAGTCAAAAGAACAAAGCTGGAGGCATCACGCTACCTGACTTCAAACTATACTACAAGGCTACAGTAACCAAAACAGCATGGTACTGGTACCAAAACAGAGATATAGACCCATGGAACAGAACAGAGCCCTCAGAAATAATACCACACATCTACAACCATCTGATCTTTTACAAACCTGACAAAAACAAGAAATGGGGAAAGGATTCCCTATTTAATAAATGGTGCTGGGAAAACTGGCTAGCAATAAGTAGACAACTGAAACTGGAACCTTCCTTACTTCTTATACAAAAATTAATTCAAGATGGAGTAGAGACTAAACTGTTAGACCTAAAACCATAAAAACCCTAGAAGAAAACCTAGGCAATACCATTCAGGACATAGGCATGGGCAAGGACTTCATGTCTAAAACACCAAAAGCAATGGCAACAGAAGCCAAAATTGACAAATGGGATCTAATTAAACTAAAGAGCTTCTGCACAGCAAAAGAAACTACCATCAGAGTGAACAGGCAACCTACAGAATGGGAGAAAATTTTTGCAATCTACGCATCTGATAAAGGGCTAATATCCAGAACCTACGAAGAACTCAAACAAATTTACAAGAAGAAAACAAACAACCCCATCAAAAAGTGGGCGAAGGATATGAACAGACACTTTCAAAGGAAGACATTTACGCAGCCAACAGACACATGAAAAAATGCTCATCATCACTCGCCATCAGAGAAATGCAAATCAAAACCACAAAGAGATACCATCTCACACCAGTTAGAATGGCGATCATTAAAAAGTCAGGAAACAACAGGTGCTGGAGAGGATGTGGAGAAACAGGAACACTTTTACACCGTTGGTGGGACTGTAAACTAGTTCAACCATTGTGGAAGACAGTGTGGCGATTCCTCAAGGATCTAGAACTAGAAATACCATTTGACCCAGCCATCCCATTACTGGGTATATACCCAAAGGATTATAAATCATGCTGCTATAAAGACACATGCACATGTATGTTTATTGTGGTACTATTCACAATAGCAAAGACTTGGAACCAACCCAAATGTTCATCACTGACAGACTGGATTAAGAAAATGTGGCACATATACACCATGGAATACTAGGCAGTCATAAAAAAGGATGAGTTCGTGTCCTTTGTAGCAACATGGATGCAGCTGGAAACCATCATTCTCAGCGAACTATCGCAAGAACAGAAAACCAAACACCGCATGTTGTCACTCACTGAACAACGAGATCACTTGGACACAGGAAGGGGAACATCACACACAGGGGCCTGTTGTGGGGTGGGGGCAGGGGGGAAGGATAGCATTAGGAGATATACCTAATGTAAATGATGAGTTAATGGGTGCTGCACACCAACATGGCACATGTATACATATGTAACAAACCTGCACGTTGTGCACATGTACCCTAGAACATAAAGTATAATAATAATAAAAAAAGAACCACAACCTACCATTCAAGCTTTATCTATTACAAATATTAAACACTGAATAAACACTGTATTCTAACTATATCCATATCTGTGCAAAGATTAGCACAGTGCCTCTTCGCACAAGTATCCTTCATAAATATTTGTGTATTTAAGTTGTGTGTTTAATATTTTCCCCAAAAGTACAAAATCGGAAACTTACTGATTTTAGTCAGCACAATATAGGAGGAGGGATGAATTTTAGGTTTAATCTGAGGTACTGCACTTAAGTGCCTTTTCTCTCATACTCTTTCCTAGTGAACAAGTATTTACTATGTCATTCTATTACGCTGACACTGTGAACAAATATGATATGAAAATGCTTCAGCCCAATGATCTTCCTTCAAACACTTTTCAAATTGAGGAATGAGATACAGAGTAAACAAACACTAAAAGGAATGCATTCAAAAGAATATATTGGGGAAAAAAATGGATTTGTAGCTGCTATGATTTGAATGTGTGCCCAATCCAAAACTCATGTTAAATGTGATTGTCATTGTGACAGTATTAGGAGGTAGCACCTTTCACCAGTGATTGGGCCATGACTGCTCTGCCCTCATGAATAGATTAATATTGTTATTTCTGGAGTGAATTCCTTATAAACGGCTAAGTTTGGCCCCCATTTTGCCTATGTAGCAAGCGCTTGAGTTTGCCAGTCATGGGATGGGACAGCAGGAAACAGAAAACTCTTTTCAGATGCTGACCATTTAATATTGGACTTCTCAGCCTCCAGAACAGTGAGCCAATAAATTTTTGTTCATTATAAATTACTGCTCTGGGTGCAGTGGGTCACACCTGCAAATAATCCCAGCACTTTGGGATGCTGAGGTGAGAGGATTGCATGAGGCCACGAATTTGAGATCAGCCTGGACAACACAGTTAGAACTCATCTCTACTATAAATTTTCATGGTAGCATGGGCCTGTAGTCCCAGTTACTCTGCAGGCTGAAGTAGGAGGACTGCTTGAGCCCAGAAGATTGAGGCTATGATTAGCCATGATTGTACCACTATACTCCAGCCTGGGTGATGCAAAAAGATTCTGTCTCAAATAAATAAAAAGGTTAGCTAGTCTGTGGTATTCTGTTATAGCAGCATGAAATGGACTAAGACAGAAGCTGTGAGAGTTAAAAATAGGCAAGGCCGAATCCTTAAAAAAAAAAAAAAAAAATTCCTGGCTGGGTGCAGTGGCTGATGCCTGTAATCCCAGCACTTTGGGAGGCCGAGGCGGGGGGATCACCTGAGGTCAGGAGTTCGAGACTAGCCTGGCCAACATGGAGAAACCTTGCCTCTACCAAAAATAACAAAAATTAGCTGGGTGTGGTGGCACGTGCCTGTAACCCCAGCTACTTGGGAGGCTGAGGCAGGAGAATTGCTGGAATCTGGGAAGCGGAGGTTGCAGTGAGCTGAGATCACGCTACTGCACTGCCTGGGCAACAGAGCCAGACTCTGTTTTAAAAAAAAAAAAAAAATTCCTAATATCTCTTTCTCTACTCTCCTTCTAATTTTCCTGAAAGAAAACTGTTAATGTTTCACATACCAATTCTGTACTACCAAAAAGGGAGTAAGTGTCATAATAACAATAGATCTTATCAGAATCTCAGCAAAAAGAGACTTGCTTGGTGTTTGTGGGGGTTTTTTTGCCAATGATTTTGGGGATGGTCCCACTCAAGTATTGTCTTGCAAAGCCCCAATATGACCACTGTTGAATTTCCATGACATTACAGTAGATACACATTCCAAACAGGTTACCACTGAGGAATTTCAAAGAGCAGCATACACATCAACACTGAATAAAAGCTTATTATGGGTCATTTTTATTTAAAGTTTGCATGCATGTATGAGTCTAATAATCACTACAGCTTGGGGCACTCATTACCTCTAAAGATAATGAAAACTTATTTCTTCAGTTGTGAAACAAAATTGAAAAGGTCAATTTGAGAGAATTATATAAGTAATAAGGCATTAATAAATCTGACCACAATATCTGACAACTGAGACAGCACAGGCATTCCTCTCTGGGGTCTGCTGCTTTCCACCCCCAGATTGGAAATAAAGGAAAATCTTAAGTTTCCTCAAGGAAAATTCAAGGCATTCAGCTAGCCCTGAGAAGTAAAAGAGCAACTTGATAAGCAAAAGGTCATAACAGCTTAAAATAATAGCCGAGGAAGTTAAAGTCATAAAATGTTTGGTTCCTTATGTCAGAGGTGTGTGAACCACAGCAATTCCATCTTGAATACGAGCTGGGTAAAATGGGACTAAGACCTACTGGGCTGCATTCCCAGATGGTTAAGGCATTCTAAAGTCACAGGACGAGATAGGAGGTCGACACAAAATACAGGTCATAAAGACCTCACTGATAAAACAGGTTGCAGTAAGGAAGCCAGCTAAAACCCACCAAAACCAAGATGGCCACTAGAGTGACCTCTGATGATCCTCACTGCTACACTACCACCAGAGCCATGACAGTTTACAAATGCCATGGCAACGTCAGGAAGTTACCCTATAAGGTCCAAAAAGGGGAGGCAGGAATAATCCACTTCTTGTTTAACATATAATTAAGAACTATAAAAATGGGCAACCAACGGCCCTCAGGGCTGCTTTGTCTATGGAGTAGCCATTCTTTTAATCCTTTACTTTCTTAATAAACTCGCTTTAACTTTATGGACTCACCTGAAGTCTGTCTTGCATGAGATCCAAGAACCCTCTCTTGGTGTCTGGATCGAGACCCCTTTCGTGTAACACCCACGGAAACTAAAGAAAACATCTTAACATATGGCCCTGCGTTCTTTTTCAGAAACCTGGACCACCACCAAATGGATCTGCTGGTACACAGACTTCAGATAAGAAGAAACTGGAGCCTGAACTCTAATCATATTCCTTTGTTCTAAATTTCCTCCTGAGTGGCCTGGAGGAAGTCATGCCCATGGGACAGACCTAATATTCTTTTCTGCTGACCCCAAGTCTTTACACAAAGCTCTCCTTCGTTAACCAACTGCAAATCAAAAACTGTTTGAATCCGCCTGTGATTCGGTAAGCCCCTGCTTCAAGATGTCCTGCCTTTTTAGGCCAAACCAATGTACATACTTCATGTATTGATGTATGCCTTTGCCTGTAACCTCTTGTTTCCCCACCTTTAAACACCCTTATATGTAAGCCATAGAGGAGGCTGGGTCTTTAGCACAAGCTGCCCAATTCTCCTTGCTTGGCACCCTGAAATAAGTGTCTCACTTTCTCTCACTGCAAATCTTGATATAAGTGTTTGGCTTTGGTGAACCTGATGGGCAGACCCAAGTTCAGTTCAGTAACACAACTAGAAGAGCATTCCCCAACATTTTTCTTCATGAAGAAGAATGATACACACACACACACACACACACACACACACACGCACGCATGTTAACTGAAAAGAACATTTGTGATCTTTAAGTATCTATAAAAAATTACCTTAATCAGTTCCTTTGGGAATGCTAGTGAATAGCTAAGAATTTAAAAGACAATACAGTCATGTGCCAGATAACGATGCTGCAGTCAATGATGTATTGCATATACAATAGCAGCCCCATAAGATTATAATGGAGCTGAAAAATTCCTAATGCCTAGTGACATCATAGCTGTTACAATGTCACAGTACAATGCATTATTCACATGTTTGTGGAAATGCTGTTGTAAACTAACCTACTTTATAAACTTTATAAAGTAGAGCCAGGTGTGGCAGCTCATGCCCGTAATCCCAGCACTTTAGGAGGCTAAGGCAGGAGGATCACTTGAGGCCAGGAGTTCAAGAACAGACTGGGCAAGGTCGTGAGATCTCATCTCTACAAAATAATGACAAGATTAGCTAGGCATGGTGGCACATGCCTGCAGTCCTAGCTACCCAGGAGGCTGAGGTGGGAAGAGTACTTGAGCCCAGGAGGTCGATGCTGCAGTTAGCTATGACTGCACCATTGCCCTCTAGCACGAGTGACAGAGCAAGACCTGGACTCTATAATTTTTTTTAAAAACTTTGTAAAGTAAAAAATGTATGGCTGGGCACGGTGGCTCACACCTGTAATCCCAGCACTTTGGGAGGCCAAGGCGGGCAGATCACAAGGTCAGGATATCGAGACCATCCTGGCTAACACGAGAAAACCCCGTCTCTACTGAAAATACAAAAAATTAGCTGGGCGTGGTGGCGGGTCCCTATAGTCCCATTTACTCAGGAGGCTGAGGCAGGACAATGGCGTGAACCCAGGAGGCAGAGCTTGCAGTGAGGCGAGATCACGCCACTGCACTCCAGTCTGGGTGACAGAGTGAGACTCCGTCTCAAAAAAAAAAAACAAAAAACAAGTTACAATAAGCTAAGGTTAATTATTTAAAAATTTTTTGTATAAATTTAGTGTAGCCTAAGTGTACAATGTTTATAAAGTCTACAATAGTGTTCTAGGCCTTCACATTTACTTACCACTCATTGACAACCATAGCAACTTCCAGTCCTATAAGCTCTATTCATGGTATGGACCCTACACAGGTACATGTACCATTTTTAATATTTTATAGCATATTTTTACTGTACCTTTTCTATGGTTAGATATATTAGATACACAAATACCACTATGTTACAAGTGCCTATAGTATTCAGTACAGTAACATAGTGTATAGGTTTGCAGCCTAGGAGCAAAAGGCTATACCACAAAGCCTGATGTGCAGTAGGCTACACCGTCCATATACGGATGGCTTATGTAAGTACACTCTGTGATGTTCTCACAGGGTAAAACTGCCCTATGACACATTTCTCAGAACACATCCCGATCTTGAAGTGACACGGGGCTGTATGTAGTCAAAAACAATATGCTTTCCTAGAGCTCACCATTTGGCTCTGTAACATAACAGCAGCCCTTGCTATGGAATCTTTGTGAATAATCCTATACATTTATTTATGATGGAATCCTACATTTAACATAGACAGCCCCACAGTTCTCACAGAGAGCCTTAAAGTGATGCTTCAGTGTGCTTATGTGGCCAGCCACACTGACAGAACAATATGAAGAAATGTACATCCCTTGGGTCTACCAAATCTCTAATGATTGCCTCCATTCTCCAGAAGAGCCATTTTAATACCATTAATATTTATAAATAGATCTCTTGGTCTTCTGAACATACTTTTAAAACTTCTGCTAAATATCACTATACCACTGACTGCCTTTGAGACAAAATTGAGACATTCATTCTGAGATTCCTGGTAGCTCCAAGAAGCAGCAGCAAAAGAGAAAAACAGAGAAGGAAGTGAAAGAAGGGGAAGCAGGAGGATGGGAGAGGCAGGGAGAAGATGGGGAAGAGAGGGAGGTAGTGAAGAAAGAGGGGACAGCAGGAGAAGGGGAATAGGAAAACAGAAGAGAAGGAGGAAGAAAGAGAGAAAAAGGAAGGATAATGTTTTGAAAAAGAGAGAGAAGAGAGTAAAGAACACTGAAAGACAATAAAGCTGTGCAATATTTGTGGTAGGTATTGTTTTTCAAATAAAGAATTAAGGCGACTAATTTATACCCCACCAACAGTGTAAAGGCATTCCTATTTCTCCACAGCCTTGCCAGCATCTACTGTTTCCTGACTTTTTCATAATCACCATTCTGACTGATGTGGGATGGTATCTCGTGGTTTTGATTTGCATTTCTCTAATGACCAGTGATGATGAGCTTTTTTTCATGTTTCTTGGCCACATAAATACTTCTTTTGAAAGTATCTGTTCATATCCTTTGCCCACTTTTTGATGGGGCTGTTTGGTTTTTTTTTTTTCTTGTAAATTTGTTGATGTTCCTTATAGACTCTGAAAATCAGACCTTTGTCAGATGGGTAGATTGCAAAAATGTTCTCCCACACTGTAAGATGCCTGTTCACTCTGATGATCATTTCTTTTGCTGTGCAGAAGCTCTTTAGTGTAATTAGATCTCATTCATCAATTTTGGCTTGTGCTGCAATTGCTTTTGGTGTTTTAGTCATGCCCGTGCCTATGTCCTTAATGGTACTGCCTAGGCTTTCTTCTAGGGTTTTTATGGTTTTGGGTTTTACATTTAAGGCTTTAATCCATCTTAAGTTAATTTTTGAATAAGGTGGAAGGAAGGGGTCCAGTTTCAGTTTTCTGCATATGGCTAGCCAGTTTTCCCAGCATCATTTATTAAATAAGGAATCCTTTCCCCACTGCTTGTTTTTGTCAGGTTTGTCAAAGATTAGATGGTTGTAGATGTGTGGTGTTATTTCCGAGGTCTCTGTTCTGTTCCATTGGTCTATATCTCTGTTTTTGTACCAGTACCATGCTGTTTTGGTTACTGCAGCCTTGTAGTATAGTTTGAAGTCAGGTAGCATGATACCTCCAGCTTTGTTCTTTTTGCTTAGGATTGTCCTGGCTATACAGGCTCTTTTTTGCTTCCATATGAAATTTAGAGTAGTTTTTTCTAATTCTGCGAACAACCATTGTGGAAGACAGTGTGGTGATTCCTCAAGGACCCAGAACCAGAAATACCATTTGACCCAGCAATCCCATTACTGGGTATATATCCAATGGATTATAAATTATTCTACTATAAAGACACATGCATACATATGTTTATGTAGCAGATTTATAATAGCAAAGACTTGGAACCAACCCAAATGCCCATCAATGATAGACTGGATAAAGACAATGTGGCGGCCGGGCGCGGTGGCTCAAGCCTGTAATCCCAGCACTTTGGGAGGCTGAGACAGGCGGATCACGAGGTCAGGAGATCAAGACCATCCTGGCTAACACAGCGAAACCCCGTCTCTACTAAAAAAATACAAAAAACTAGCTGGGCGAGGTGGCGGGCGCCTGTGGTCCCAGCTACTTGGGAGGCTGAGGCAGGAGAATGGCGTAAACCCGGGAGGCAGAGCTTGCAGTGAGCTGAGATCCGGCCACTGCACTCCAGCCTGGGTGACAGAGTGAGACTCTGTCTCAAAAAAAAAAAAAAGAAAGAAAATGTGGCATATATACACATGGGATACTATGCAGCCATAAAAAAGAATGAGATCATGTCCTTTGCAGGGACATGGATGAAGTTGGAAGTCATCATTCTCAGCCAACTAACACAGGAACAGAAAACCAAACACCACATGTTCTCATTTGTAAGTCGGAGTTGAACAATGAGAACACATGGACACAGGGAAGGGAACAACACACACTGGGGCCTGTCAGGGTGTGGAGGACAAGGGGAGGGAGAGTATCAGGACAAATACCTAATGCATGAGGGGCTTAAAACCTAGATGATGAGTTGATAGGTGCATCAAACCACCATGGCACACGTATACCTATGTAACAAACCTGCACATTCTGCATATGTAAACTAGAGTTTAAAGAAAAAAAAAAAAAAAGAAGAAAAAAAGAAAGAAACCTTTAAAAAAAAAAAAAAAAGAATTAAGAGATACATCTGCAGAAACTGAATTCCCAAAAATAAAGAAACGTAAAAGGTTAAGATATGTGGTTAAATTATTGAATCCATGGCAATTTATGGCAAAACGTTTTTTAAAACCTCTACAGTACATCTTAAACTGTGAAATCTACTAACTCTAAAATATAATCTTGCACCAATTCCTTTTGTTAGTAATGTGTTTTTTCTCTTTTGAAAATACACGAGTGTAGCATAATCCGTGTTCCTGTATGACTGCATGTAAGATATAAAAACAACTTTAAATCTTGTGCAGTGGGTTACATAATATCCAATATAAATATAAACCCAGACATCTCCACTCCCCCAAATCAAATCAAGTAAGTTTCCACGATATATTCAATACACGCTACAGAGAGAATTCTGATATCAACCCTTTACCTCCAATTTCCCCAGATGACGATTAGCAGTAGGGAGAGTACTTGCTGATTTCACGTATTCTCTGGGTTCAGGGAAAAGATGTCTTTTTATAGAATTAAGGACTCAAGAAACTGATGTCAAACTAAAGTCATCACTGCTAAATAAGAGTGGAGATGTACACACACAGATCCTACAGAGAGGCTCTCCTACAACTCAGAGCTCTTGCTCTGGCCACCAAGGCCATCAGGTACTAATTAACTAGTGTGTTCTGTCAATACTTTCATGCTTTTCTTTTATCAACTGATCATTTTGCCATATTAATGATACTAGTACAGTGGCTTTGAATTCCCTTGAGTGCTTTTCCCCTGAGATAGGAAAAAACAGTAAAGAAGATATGAGAAAGAAAATGTCACAGATTATCTTTACCTATCTTTTAGTTGAATCAGTGCTAACACTGCTTCCTATAAAAGTTATCTATTTCTTTTATTTGCAGAAATGCTCCTGTGGACCTAAAATGTACAACTGTTCTTTAAATAAAAGTTCAACTGATTTAACTTTACAAGCTACAGGAAACAACAAGTGAAATGAAATATACTAACGTATATAGGTATACAGGTATATGACATTCTCATATATAGGTGTTCAAAATTAATGATGGGATTTCATACCTAAGGCTGGAGAGGTGACAAGAACCCTTAATTCTAACTACCTAATGATGAGAGAAAGTCACCTAAATGAAGCTCAATAAACAAGATAAGTGACCTTAATACTGACAGGGGAAAAAAAGGGTAAAAGAAGAAAAATAAAGCATTTAATAACTGTAGTTAATGAACTTAATGTACTATTTTTGAAATAAAGGCCTAAGTAGGCTTCTTAGGATACCAAGAAATACAAATCGGACCAGGCGTGGTGGCTCACGCCTATAATTCCAGCACTTGGGAGGCCAAGACAGGCAGATCACAAGGTCAAGAGTTCAAGACCAGCCTGGCTAACATGGCAAAACCCCATCTCTACTAAGAGTACAAACATTAGCCAGGTGTGGTGGCAAGCGCCTGTAATCCCAACTATTCAGGAGGCTGAGGCAGGAGAATTGCTTGAACCCGGGAGGCAGAGGTTGCAGTGAGCTGACATCACGCCACTGCACTCCAGCCTGGGCGACAGAGCAAGACTCTGTATCGGCAGGGGAAAAAAGAGAAACATATATCCTCTGAGATAATTTTTGATTTTCATTATTGCAAATCACTGTTATTTTGAAGCGACTGTTAAAAAGTTAGTGTGGAAATGCTGTTAGGACCATGCAGTTATAATTCTCTGATGAATCTGAATATAGTTTAGATAGGCAAGAGAGAGATGCACATTGACTGACTTTGGCTGTGTTTTGTTGTTGTTTTGCTTTATTTTCCATGAGATGCTCACTTGCTTAAAACATGATCATGTTACAAAAAGTTAGGTATCAGAGTACTGCAATTGTGTCCTTTATACTTTGACACCGCATTAAGATTACGAATGCTGGAAAAAAAAAAAACACAAAGGTAAAGTCAAGTACAACACACTACTGCCACCTATTGCTTAGCAAAATATTGCCTAAAGAAGCAGTCAATGATTCATTTATCTTTTATGCAAGTTAACAAATGAAACATGGTTTTTTAAATGTTTTTAAAGTCTTTTAAGGTTTTGTGCTTTAGAGAAAATATAACCCACGTGTAAGACTAGCATGCTAAAAATGTTTATCCATCAAAAAATACTTATCTACTACCTTATAACAAGCTAGATATTGTGCCAGCCAATGAAGATACCATGATGATTAAACAGGGATCCCTATCCTTGAGGGACTCATAGTCTAGTGGTAAAGAGTACGCATGTCAACAATTTATTATAATGCATTGGGAAGGATGAGGTGCATGAATAAGATGACAGCATGAAAAAGTTTTCACTTGGAGTAAGTTGGGGACAGTTTTATAATAAAGGTGATATATGACTAGGTTTTGAAGGATGCATAGAGATGGCTATGGAGAAACTGTGGAGGATCGGGGAGGAAAGGGTATTCCAGGGAGAGGGAAGTAGCAAATACAAGACAAGAAAGTACTAAAATGGGCATTAGAGTTATGAAATGCAGAACTGTAAGTCAGACTGAGAATGAGTGAAAGAATGGTTGGACAGGGAAAAGGAAGATGAAGTTGAAAAGCTAGACTGGGGTCAAATCATAGGGAGTTTTTTAGTATGCCAAGAAATGTGGATATGCCCATAATTAAAACTCCACATTATTTTCATGATAGGGACATAATCATATTTTTGTCTCAAAGACAAAAAAAAATCTAAACTGATAGTAGGATGGAATGGGTAAGAGGATAGGTAGGTAGATTGGCAATAAAGAAACTACTGTGCTACCGCAGCACTCCTGAGGAACTATGCTAAGGCTGCTGACGATCAAAGGTGGGAGTCAGACAAGGGGAAACGTAGGAAGCAGGGAACATAAATTTGGAAGTCACTCGTGCAGCAGATAAAGCTAAAGGAATACACAGAGAGCAGTCTGTCTCAACTTTTTTGAGTTTTGAACTCCTCTAAGAATCTGATAAAATTTGCATATAATTGAGGGGTTAACAGACCTCTCAAGTCCCCTGAGCCTCAGATGAAGAATCCTTGATTTCGTGTTAAGTGAAGAGGGCCAAATAAAACTCCGAAGAATAGTGACATTTATATCACAAAGAGGAACAGACGCTGGAAAAGAAAATAGAGCAGTGCTCAGACAGGCAAGAAGATAATCAGGAAAGACATGCTCCTGCCCATAGAGGAAGAAATTTCACATTTCAAGACTTACGACAATATCAGATGTCACAGTAAATCCACTACGTTTGGCAAATAAGGAACACTGGCCACTTTAGTAGTCACCGTTTAGAAGACTGACAGTGGTGAAAGGGAGTGGGCTGAGAAGCCAATGGATAGTAGTCAATTAATGTTTTGCAAGAAGAAAGGAGTGACAGTTCGAAGAACCAAGGTCAATGGAGAATTTTTTTGAAGACATTTTACTGGATGAGCGGAAAAAGCTAATGGAAAGGGGAAATTAGAGATACAAGAGATAACTGGAGCAACACTGATTTTTAAAATACTAAAAACTGAGTTTTGATTCTGGTTCTGTTATTACAAATCTTGTGATCCTAGAAAAGTTATTCAACTGCATAAAATTTCCTCATTTGAAAAATGAAAAGAATGTTTGCCAAACTATAAGCTACTCATGAGAGCAAGGACCTTTGCCCATATTCACCACTAAATCCACAGCACCTAGCACAGTGCCTGACACATTACAAGACCCTTAATGTTTAGTCAGTAAATAAAAAATATGTCCACATACTTCACAGTGTTTTGTAAAAATCAAATTACACAGTATGAGTAAATATATTTTGAACAAAATTTAAATTTTTTAAAAAATGGGGTGTACAGTCAGAATGACTATCATCTAAAAGTAAAAAATAATGGAAGCTGGTGAGGCTACAGGTAAAAGGGAATGCTTATACACTGCTAGTGGGAATGCAAATGAGTTCAGCTACTGTGGAAAGCAGTTTGGTGGTTCCTCAAAGAACTTAAAACAGAACAATCATTCAACCCAGCAATCCCATTATTGGGTATAAAACCAATGGACTATAAATCCTTCTACCACAAAGACACACGGGACATGGATGTGTATGTTCATTACAGCACTATTCACAATAGTAAAGACAAAGAATCAACCTAAAATTTGCCCATCAACATTAGGCTGGATCAAGAAAATGTGGTACATATATTAACACAACATGGAAAACTATGTAGCCATAAAAAAAAAAAAAAAAAAGAACGAGATCATTCCTTTCCAGCAACATGAATGGAGATGGAGGTCACTCTCCTAAGTGCACTAATACAGGAACAGAAAACCAAATACTGCATGTTCTCATTTATTAAGGTGGAACTAAACACTGAGTACATATGGACACAAAGGAGGGAACAATAGACACCAGTTCCTACTTGAGAGTGGAGGGTAGGAAGAGGGTGAGGATCAACAAATTACCTATTGGGGGTACTATGCTTATCACCTGAGTGACAAAATAATCTATACATCAAACCTCTGCAACATGCAATGTAACCTGCAATAATGTTATAACAAAACAGCCTTTTGTTTGTTCTACTTTTTTTTTTGTATTTTAAAGCATTACTTTTGATTTTACCTTCATATCAATTCTTCTCTTCTGCTTTCTTTTGATTTACTTATTTTCCTTTTTCTAACTTTTTACCTGGGTTTTAATTCATTTATTTTTTTCTCCTTATTTACATAAGTATTTAATGCTATAAATTTTATTTGATAATTATTTTAGCTGTATTTCATGGATTCTAACATTTGTTAAATATGGTTCCTTTTGTTTTATATTTTTCTTTGAGTCAAGAGTTGTTTAGAAACTTTTTTTTAACTTCAGAGTGCAATGGTATTTTGGGTTTTTATTTTATGAATACCTATCAAACATCTGTATTATGAAAAAAAAAAAAGTGTGGTGGAAGAGGAGGGCCATCATAGCAAGTCCTCCAACATAATTAGTTGATCCTCGTTAATCATGGATTCCACATTTGCAAATTCACCTACTTCCTAAAATTTATTTGTAACCCCCAAATCAACACTAGCAATGCTTTCTCGGTCATTGGTGACATGTGCAGACTGGTGAAAAACTTGAGTCACTTGACATGCATCTTCCCAGATGAAATTAAGCAAGGTAATGCTATGTCTCCTTCTTTCAGCTCTCACACTGCAAGTATACTTTTCACAGTCTATATAGTGCCATGATTTTTGCATTTTTGTACCTTTTGTTGGCAATTTTGCCATTTCAAATGGCTCCCAATTAGTGTATTAAGTGTTGTTTAGTGTTCCTAAGAGCAAGAAGCCCATGATGTGCCTTATGGGGAAAACACATATGCTTAGGTAAGTGTCACTCAGGCATGAGTTACAAGTGCTGTTAGCCATAAGTTCAATGTTAAATAAATCAACAATATATATTAAATAACATGTTTTAAACAAAAACAAACATAAAACAAAGCCTTTTATTGATCACTTGAGGAAACTGTGAGCAGGGGCTCTCAGGAACCTAACCCTACATTTCCCCTAGGATCAATTTTTTTTTATTATTTGCTAATTCAGTGTTTGTGGCAACTTCAAAGAACATAACTACAGCAAATAACCAGAATAGATGGTACAAGAATATAAATATATATTACAAATAATTTATACCTTGTCTTAGTCTACTTTATGCTGCTATAACAAAATATCTGAGACTGGGTAATTTATAAAAAACAGAAATTTATTGGCTCACAGTTCTGGAGGCTGTGAAGTCCAAGATCAAGGTGTAAGCAGGTCAGAGCCCAGTATCTCTGCTTCCAAGATGACACCATGCATGCTGCATCCTCTGAAGAGGAGGGTTATGCTGAATCCTCACATAGCACAGATACGGCCCAAGAAAGAGCAAGAGGGAACTGAACTTGCCCTTTTCTAATGGTCCCAATCCTACCCATGAGGGTGGAGCCCTCACTGCTAATCATCTCGTAAAACTCCTACCTCTTAACACCATTACAACAACGATTAAATATCAACATGAGTTTTAGACAGGACAAATATTCAAACCACAGCACACCTTGCCTGCTTTTAGAGAGTGCTCTTGGTCCTTTATCTATTGCCATACCCCACAATGTCCTTAGCTAAGAGGATCTGCATGTAAGTCTCCTATATGCCCTGTTACAGGTTATGTTTCACTCCGTCTAGGGGCTCAGGACAAAAGAATCCCCTGCCCAAACAGCCTGAAGTCAAGAGGAAGCTTATATCTCTGGCTGTGGGTAGAAAAAGCAGCAAGGTAGGACAAGTGGTAGCTGTCTCTGTACTGCTGCATTCGGGCATAGAAGCCCAAGGACTCTGTCTTAGTCCATTTGGACAGCTACAATGTAAAAACCATAGACTGGGTTGCTTAAACAACAACGATATATTGCCTAAATCAAGGCACTAGCAGATTTATTGTTTGGTGAGGGCCTGCTTCATAGATGGCTTCCTCTGTCCTCACATTGTGAAAGAAGTGAGGGAGATGGGGCGCAGTGGCTCATGCCTCTAATCCCAACACTTTCAGAGGCCGAGGCGGGCAGATCACCTGAGGTCAGAAGTTTGAGACCTGCCTGGCTGACATGGTGAAACCTCATCGGGAGGCTGAGGTGGGAGAATCTCTTGAACCTGGGAGGCAGAGGTTGTAGTGGGCTGAGATCACACCATTGTACTCCAGCCTGGGCGACAGAGTGAGACTCTGTCTCAAAAAAAAAAAAAAAATTGTGAGGAATTTCTCTAGTTTCTCTTATATAAGGGCATTAATCTCATTCACAAGGGCTCCACCCTCATGATCTAATCACCCCCAAAAGGCCATGCCTCCTAATGTCGTCACACTGGGGGTTAGGAATTCAACATTTGAATTTGGGGGAGACATAAGGATTCAGTCCATAAGAAACTCAAATAATTCTAAATTTAATCCTGGTCTTCCAGGTCTATATGAAGGTATATTTGTAAGGAAAATATATTTTTAAGATAGAATATCAACATATTTTATTTAATTTTAGCTTGATTGATAATGTTTATGCAAGCATGTGGTATGTAGACTTTATAATATTTCTCTGTGTCTAAAACTATTAGGAGTGGGCCTTATTACTTGGTATATATTTAATCTTTATGAGTACATAGTAGGTATATATATTTATGGATTACATAAAATATTCTGATACAACACATTATAGTCACAGCAGGGTAAATGGGGTATCCATCACCTCACTTATCCTTTATGTTACAAACAATCCAATTAAACTCTTTTATTTTTAAATGCACAATAAATTATTGTTGACTGCAGTCACCCTGTCGTGCTATCAAATACATCTTATTCATTCTATCTAGCTCTATTTTTATAACCATTAACCATCCCCACTGCCCTCTCCCCCACCTATCTACCCTCTCCAGCCTCTGGTAACCATTATACTATTCTCTATCTCCATGAGCTCAATTGTTTTACTTTTTAGTTCCCACAAATAAGTAAAAACATGCAAAGTTTGTATTTTTCTGCCTGGCTTATTTCACTTAATATAATGTCCTCCTCTTTCCACGCATGTTGTTGCAAATGACGAGATCTTACTTTTATGGCTGAATAGTACTCTCTGGTGTATATATACATTTTTAAATCCATTTGTCTGTTGATGTACAATTAAGTTGCTTCCAAATTAATTTTGGCTATTGTGAATAATGCTGTCATAAACATGGGAGTGCAGATATCTCTCTGATACACTAATTTCCTTTTTCTGGAGTATATAACTAGCATGGGATTGCTGAATCATACAGTAGTTCTACTTTAAGTTTTTTGAGGAACCTCCAAACTGTTGTTCATAGTGGTTGCACTAATTTAATTCCCACCAAATGTGTACAAGGTTTCCCTTTTCTCCGCCTCCTTGCCAGCATTTGTTATTGCCTTTTTAATAGAAGTCATTTTAACTGGGGTGGGATGACATTGCCTCATAGTTTTGATTTATATTCACTGATGCTCAACGATGTTGATTGAACAACTTTTCTTTTTTTTTTTTTTATTATACTTTAAGTTCTAGGGTACATGTGCATGACGTTTATATCATGTATAACTCCCCAATGCAATCCCTCCCTCCTCCCCCCTCCCCATGATAGGCCCCAGTGTGTGATGTTCCCCTTCCCGAGTCCAAGTGATCTCATTGTTCAGTTCCCACCTATGAGTGAGAACATGCGGTGTTTGGTTTCTCTTCTTGTGATAGTTTGCTAAGAATGATGGTTTCCAGCTGCATCCATGTCCCTACAAAGGACGCAAACTCATCCTTTTTGATGGCTGCATAGTATTCCATGGTGTATATGTGCCACATTTTCTTAATCCAGTCTGTCACAGATGGACATTTGGGTTGATTCCAAGTCTTTGCTATTGTGAATAGTGCCGCAATAAACATACGTGTGCATGTGTCTTTGTAGTAGAGTAATTTATAATCCTTTGGGTATATACCCAGTAGTGGGATGGCTGGGTCATATGGTACATCTAGTTCTAGATCCTTGAGGAATCGCCATACTGTTTTCCATAATGGTTGAACTAGTTTACAATCCCACCAACAGTGTAAAAGTGTTCCTATTTCTCCACATCCTCTCCAACACCTGTTGTTTCCTGACTTCTTAATGATTGCCATTCTAACTGGTGTGAGATGGTATCTCATTGTAGTTTTGATTTGCATTTCTCTGATGGCGAGTGATGATGAGCATTTTTTCATGTGTCTGTTGGCTGTATGGATGTCTTCTTTTGAGAAATGTCTGTTCATATCCTTTCCCCACTTTTTGATGGGGTTGTTTGTTTTTTTCTTGTATATTTGTTTGAGTTCTTTGTAGATTCTGGATATTAGCCCTTTGTCAGATGAGTAGGTTGCAAAAATTTTTTCCCATTCTGTAGGTTGCCTGTTCACTCTGATGGTAGTTTCTTTAGCTGTGCAAAAGCTCTTTAGTTTAATTAGATCCCATGTGTCAATTTTTGCTTTTGCTGCCGTTGCTTTTGGTGTTTTAGACATGAAGTCCTTGCCCATGCCTATGTCCTGAATGGTACTACCTAGATTTTCTTCTAGGGTTTTTATGGTATTAGGTCTAACATTTAAGTCTCTAATCCATCTTGAATTAATTTTCGTATAAGGGGTAAGGAAAGGATCCAGTTTCAGCTTTCTACTTATGGCTAGCCATTTTCCCAGCACCATTTATTAAATAGGGAATCCTTTCCCCATTTCTTGTTTCTCTCAGGTTTGTCAAAGATCAGATGGCTGTAGATGTGTGGTATTATTTCTGAGGACTCTGTTCTGTTCCATTGGTCTATATCTCTGTTGTGGTACCAGTACCATGCTGTTTTGGTTACTGTAGCCTTGTAGTATAGTTTGAAGTCAGGTAGCGTGACGCCTCCAGCTTTGTCCTTTTGACTTAGGATTGTCTTGGCAATGCGGGCTCTTTTTTGGTTCCATATGAACTTTAAAGCAGTTTTTTTCCAATTCTGTGAAGAAAGTCATTGGTAGCTTGATGGGGATGGCATTGAATCTGTAAATCACCTTGGGCAGTATGGCCATTTTCACGATATTGATTCTTCCTATCCATGAGCATGGTATGTTCTTCCATTTGTTTGTGTCCTCTTTGATTTCACTGAGCAGTGGTTTGTAGTTCTCCTTGAAGAGGTCCTTTACATCCCTTGTAAGCTGGATTCCTAGGTATTTTATTCTCTTTGAAGCAACTGTGAATGGAAGTTCATTCCTGATTTGGCTCTCTGCTTGTCTGTTACTGGTGTATAAGAATGCTTGTGATTTTTGCACATTAATTTTGTATCCTGAGACTTTGCTGAAGTTGCTTATCAGCTTAAGGAGATTTTGGGCTGAGACGATGGGGTTTTCTAAATATACAATCATGTCATCTGCAAACAGGGACAATTTGACTTCTTCTTTTCCTAACTGGATACCCTTGATTTCTTTCTCTTGCCTGATTGCCCTAGCCAGAACTTCCAACACTATGTTGAATAGGAGTGGTGAGAGAGGGCATCCCTGTCTTGTGCCAGTTTTCAAAGGGAATTTTTCCAGTTTTTGCCCATTCAGTATGATATTAGCTGTGGGTTTGTCATAAATAGCTCTTATTATTTTGAGGTACGTTCCATCAATACCAAATTTATTGAGCGTTTTTAGCATAAAGGGCTGTTGAATTTTGTCAAAAGCCTTTTCTGCATCTATTGAGATAATTATGTGGTTCTTGTCTTTGGTTCTGTTTATATGCTGGATTACGTTTATTGATTTGCGAATGTTGAACCAGCCTTGCATCCCAGGGATGAAGCCCACTTGATCATGGTGGATAAGCTTTTTGATGTGCTGCTGAATCCGGTTTGCCAGTATTTTATTGAGGATTTTTGCATCGATGTTCATCAGGGATATTGGTCTAAAATTCTCTTTTTTGTTGTGTCTCTGCCAGGCTTTGGTATCAGGATGATGTTGGCCTCATAAAAAGAGTTAGGGAGGATTCCCTCTTTTTCTATTGATTGAAATAGTTTCAGAAGGAATGGTACCAGCTCCTCCTTGTACCTCTGGTAGAATTCAGCTGTGAATCCATCTGGTCCTGGACTTTTTTGGTGGGTAGGCTATTAATTGTTGCCTCAATTTCAGAGCCTGCTATTGGTCTATTCAGGGATTCAACTTCTTCCTGGTTTAGTCTTGGGAGAGTGTAAGTGTCCAGGAAATTATCCATTTCTTCTAGATTTTCTAGTTGATTTGCGTAGAGGCATTTATAGTATTCTCTGATGGTTGTTTGTATTTCTGTGGGGTCGGTGGTGATATCCCCTTTATCATTTTTTATTGCGTCTATTTGATTCTTCTCTCTTTTCTTCTTTATTAGTCTAGCTAGCGGTCTGTCAATTTTGTTGATCTTTTCAAAAAACCAACTCCTGGATTCATTGATTTTTTGGAGGGTTTTTTGTGTCTCTATCTCCTTCAGTTCTGCTCTGATCTTCGTTATTTCTTGCCTTCTGCTAGCTTTTGAATGTGTTTGCTCTTGCCTCTCTAGTTCTTTTAATTGTGATGTTAGAGTGTCAATTTTAGATCTCTCCTGCTTTCTCTTGTGGGCATTTAGTGCTATAAATTTCCCTCTACACACTGCTTTAAATGTGTCCCAGAGATTCTGGTATGTTGTATCTTTGTTCTCATTGGTTTCAAAGAACATCTTTATTTCTGCTTTCATTTCGTTATGTACCCAGTAGTCATTCAGGAGCAGGTTGTTCAGTTTCCATGTAGTTGAGCGGTTTTGATTGAGTTTCTTAGTCCTGAGTTCTAGTTTGATTGCACTGTGGTCTGAGAGACAGTTTGTTATAATTTCAGTTCTTGTACATTTGCTGAGGAGTGCTTTACTTCCAATTATGTGGTCAATTTTGGAATAAGTGCGATGTGGTGCTGAGAAGAATGTATATTCTGTTGATTTGGGGTGGAGAGTTCTATAGATGTCTATTAGGTCCGCTTGGTGCAGAGATGAGTTCAATTCCTGGATATCCTTGTTAACTTTCTGTCTCGTTGATCTGTCTAATGTTGACAGTGGAGTGTTGAAGTCTCCCATTATTATTGTATGGGAGTCTAAGTCTCTTTGTAGGTCTCTAAGGACTTGCTTTATGAATCTGGGTGCTCCTGTATTGGGTGCATATATTTAGGAGAGTTAGCTCTTCCTGTTGAATTGATCCCTTTACCATTATGTAATGGCCTTCTTTGTCTCTTTTGATCTTTGATGGTTTAAAGTCTGTTTTATCAGAGACTAGGATTGCAACCCCTGCTTTTTTTTGTTCTCCATTTGCTTGGTAGATCTTCCTCCATCCCTTTATTTTGAGCCTATGTATGTCTCTGCATGTGAGATGGGTCTCCTGAATACAGCAGACTGATGGGTCTTGACTCTTTATCCAGTTTGCCAGTCTGTGTCTTTTAATTGGAGCATTTAGTACATTGACATTTAAGGTTAATATTGTTATGTGTGAACTTGATCCTGTCATTATGATCTTAACTGGTTATTTTGCTCGTTAGTTGATGCAGTTTCTTCCTAGCCTCGATGGTCTTTACATTTTGGCATGTTTTTGCAATGGCTGGTACCGGTTGTTCCTTTCCATGTTTAGGGCTTCCTTCAGGGTCTCTTGTAAGGCAGGCCTGGTGGTGACAAAATCTCTAAGCATTTGCTTATCTGTAAAGGATTTTATTTCTCCTTCACTGATGAAGCTTAGTTTGGCTGGATATGAAATTCTGGGTTGAAAATTCTTTTCTTTAAGAACGTTGAATATTGGCCCCCACTCTCTTCTGGCTTGTAGAGTTTCTGCCGAGAGGTCTGCTGTTATTCTGATGGGCTTCCCTTTGTGGGTAACCCGACCTTTCTCTCTGGCTGCCCTTAAGATTTTTTCCTTCATTTCAACTTTGGTGAATCTGGCAATTATGTGTCTTGGAGTTGCTCTTCTGGAGGAGTATCTTTGTGGCGTTCTCTGTATTTCCTGAATTTGAATGTTGGCCTGCCCTACTAGGTTGGGGAAGTTCTCCTGGATGATATCCTGAAGAGTGTTTTCCAACTTGGTTCCATTTTCCCCTCACTTTCAGGCACCCCAATCAGACGTAGATTTGGTCTTTTTACATAATCCCATACTTCTTGCAGGCTTTGTTCATTTCTTTTTCTTCTTTTTTCTTTTGGTTTCTCTTCTCGCTTCATTTCATTCATTTGATCCTCAATCGCTGATACTCTTTCCTCCAGTTGATCGAGTCGGTTACTGAAGCTTGTGCATTTGTCACGTATTTCTCGTGTCATGGTTTTCATCTCTGTCATTTCGTTTATGATCTTCTCTGCATTAATTAGTCTAGCTGTCAATTCTTCCACTTTTTTTTCAAGATTTTTAGTTTCTTTGCGCTGGGTACGTAATTCCTCCTTTAGCTCTGAGAGGTTTGATGGACTGAAGCCTTCTTCTCTCATCTCGTCAAAGTCATTCTCTGACCAGCTTTGATCCGTTGCTGGCGATGGGCTGCGCTCCTTTGCAGGGGGAGATGCGCTCTTATTTTTTGAATTTCCAGCTTTTCTGCCCTGCTTCTTCCCCATCTTTGTGGTTTTATCTGTCTCTGGACTTTGATGATGGTGACGTACTGATGGGGTTTTGGTATAGGTGTCCTTCCTGTTTGATAGTTTTCCGTCTGACAGTCAGAAGGACTGTCTGTTGGTCTGTTAGAGATTGCTTGAGGTCCACTCCAGACCCTGTTTGCCTGGGTATCAGCAGCAGAGGTTGCCGAAGATAGAATATTGCTGAACAGCAAGTGTACCTGTCTGATTCTTTCTTTGGAAGTTTCCTCTCAGGGGTGACGCACCCTGTGAGGTGTGGGGTATCAGACTGCCCCTAGTGGGGGATGTCTCCCAGCTAGGCTACTCGGGGTCAGGGACCCACCTGAGCAGGCAGTCTGTCCGTTCTCAGATCTCAACCTCCGCGTTAGGAGATCCACGGCTCTCCCCAAAGCTGTCAGACAGAGTCGTTCGGGTCTGCAGCGGCCCCGCTCTTTCCCCTAATGGACTGCAGCTGTGCGCTGTCCGCAGCGGTAGAGTCTACAGAGACAGGCAGGCTTCCTTGAGCTGCTGTGAGCTCCACCCAGTTCGAGCTTCCCAGCGGCTTTGTTTACCTACTTAAGCCTCAGCAATGGCGGGCGCCCCTCCCCCAGCCTCGCTGCTGCCTTGCGGATAGATCGCCGCAGACGGCTGTGTTAGCTGTGAGGGAGGCTCCGTGGGCGTGGGACCCTCCCGGCCAGGTGTGGGATATATTCTCCTGGTGTGCCTGTTTCCTTAAAGCGCAGTATTGGGGTGGGAGTTACCCGATTTTCCAGGTGTTGTGTGTCTCAGTTCCCCTGGCTAGGAAAAGGGATTTCCTTCCCCCTTGCGCTTCCAGGTGAGGCGATGCCTCGCCCTGCTTCAGCTCACGCTGGTCAGGCTGCAGCAGCTGACCCGCACCGATTGTCCGGCACTCCCTAGAGAGATGACCCCAGTACCTCAGTTGAAAATGCAGAAATCACCGGTCTTCTGTGTCGCTCGCGCTGGGAGTTGGAGACTGGAGCTGTTCCTATTCGGCCATCTTGCTCCGCCCTCTGAACAACTTTTCATACACCTGACATTTGTACATCTTCTTTTGAGAAATGTCTATTACGTTTTTTGCCTATTTTAAAATCATATTTTTCACCTATTGTTTAAGCTCCTTATACATTCCGGTTATTAACCCCTTGTCAGATGGTTAGGTTGCTCTAACTAGGACTTACAGTACTATGCTGAATAACAGTAGTGAGAGAGGGCATCTTTGTCACGTTCCAGATCTTAGAGGAAAGCCTTTCAGTTTTTCCCTATTCAATATAATACTAGCTGTGCGTTTGTCCTATATGGCGTTTATGATATTCAGGTATGTTCCTTCTATAACCAGTTTCTCAAGGGTTTTTACATTGATGTGATGTTGAATTTTATCAAATGCTTTTTCAGTATCAATTGAAATGATTATATGGTTTTTATCCTTCATTCTGTTGATAAGATGGATCACATTGATTGCTCTGTGCATGCTGAACCATCCTTGCATCTGAGGGATAAATCCCACTTGGTTACAAAGAATGATCTTTTTAACATATTGTTGAATTTGGTTTGCTAGTATTTTGTTGAGGATTTTTACACCAATAGTCATCAGAAATACTGGCCTATAGTTTTCTTTTTTTGATGTGTCTTTGTCTGGTTTTGGTATCAGGGTAATACTGGCCTTGTAGAATGAATTTTGAAGTATTTTTTCCTCCTGTATTTTTCAGAATAGTGTAGTAGGATTGGTATTAGTTCTTTAAATGTTTGGTAGAATTCAGCAGTGAATCCACTGAGTCCTGGGTTTTTCTTTACTGGAGATTTTATTACCCTTTTTTTTTTTTTTTTAAGATAGAATCGCACTCTGCCAACCAGGCTGGAGTGCCGTGGTGTAATCTTGGCTCACTGCAATCTCCACCTCCTGGGTTCATGCGATTCTCCTGCCTCAGCCTCCCGAGTAGCTGGGACTACAGGCATGCACCACCAGGCCCAGCTAATTTTTGTATTTTTAGTAGAGACGGGGTTTCACCATGATGGCCAGGAAGGTCTCGATCTATTGACCTCGTGATCCGCCCCCCTTGCCTTTCCAAAGTGTTGGGATTACAGGCACGAGCCACTGTGCTCGGCCTTTAAATTTTTTTTTTTTTTGAGATAGAGTCTTGCTCTGTCACCCAGGCTGGACTGTAGTGGCACGATCTTGGCTCACTGCCACCTCCACCTCCCAAGTTCAAGCAATTGTCCTGCCTCAGCTGAGATTCTCCCTACTAGCTGAGACTACAGGCACACGCCATCACACCCGGCTGATTTTTGTATATTTAGTAGAGACGGGATTCTGCCATGTTGGCCAGGTAGGTCTCCAACTCCTGACCTCAGGTGATCCACCCACCTCGGCCTCCCAAAGGGTTAGGTTAGGTTAGGTTAGTGGCATGAGCCACTGTGCCCAGCTTGATTTTATTACATCTTCAATCTCGTTACTTATGATTAGTCTGTTCAGGTTTTGGTTCTCATTTTTTCATGTAGGAACTTATTGCTATAAACTTCCCTCTTAGTACTGCTTTTGCCTTTATTCCATAGGTTTGGGTATGTTGTGTTTCCTTTTAACATTTGTTTCAAGAAATTTTTCAATTTCCTTAATTTCTTCATTGACCCACTGATCACTCAGGAGTATGTTGTTTAATTTCCATGTATTGATAGTTTCCAAAATTCCTTGTTATTGATTTCTAGTTTTACTCCATTGTGGTTGGAGAATAGTAAGGTCAAAACTGAAGGAAAAACAATAAAAGATAAAGAGCTGAAGGTGTTTTTGCCCTGAGAGTATTTTGCCTATTCTAGAAATTACTCTGGAAATGAACTTTTGTTTTGCTAGCCCTATTTGTCTTAAAATAATTACATACATCATAGAAGGACTGACTGAAGAAAGGGCAGATTATTAGAATAGAAACAAAAAAAGCTGAAACTGAGTCCCACACCTAGCTGTGCAGAGGAGATCCATTCTGCTGCATTAGGATGAAAGGCTGCATCAGGTGTGGTTCCCACACTTACAGCATATACTGGCCCTTGCCCTTCTTTCCTCACCATACAGCAACCAGGGGGCATTTCTTTTCCATAAACTACAAGCAAAACTTGCTATGCAACCTTGCTTTCCAATTCCTGTAACTGGTAATAGCACTAATTTCCCAACATGCAACTGAACACCTACAAAGGAAGAACAGTTTTCATAGGTGTCCAGATCCAAAGGCAATGTGAAAATTACATGTAATCAAAACTACTCTTGAAAATCTTTAAATTGTCCATGAAGTATAGTATCTGAAGTTTCATGAATATAAACTATAATATTGTAATATAAGAAATATATGTATTTGGTCTCTGCCCCTGGTTCCTGGCAAACAGCTCCTAAAACCCTTGGTATCTCTGGAGTGAAGAGTATCTTTTGTATGCTAATGAAATGACTAGTGGCTAGGGGCCCCTAGGCAGCTTCAGGATGGGGGCTGGTGACCAGAAAGACTAAAGCATGACTGGAGGATTGGGACTTTCAGCCCCAGCCCTCAACCTCCAGGAAGTGGAGAGGTAAATCAGTAGCCACTGATTTATCAAGTATGCTTACCTAATACAGCCTTCATTAAAACGGATGGAGTTCAGTGACCTCCAGGTGGGTTAACAAGGAAACACTGTGCCCAAGGGGAATGCACTCCAAATCCACAGCTTCTGCATTGGGGAACCCTGCAGACCTCACCCTATGGATTTCTTCATTTATATTCTTCAAAATATCCTTTGTAATGAGTAGGTAAACATAAGTTAAATTTTCCCTAAGTTCTGTAAGCTGCCTTAGCAAATCAATTGAGCCTAAAGAAGGAAACATGGGAACCCAGATTTACAGCCAGTCAGAGGCACATATCATAACCTGGGGCTTGCATCTGACACCTAACGTGGAGGGGAGTCTTATGGAAATGAATCCTTAACCCTTATGGACCTGACACTGACTCCAGGTAAACAGTGTCAGAACTGAATTACAGGACACCCCACTGGTGTCCACTGGAGAACTGCTTGGCATGTGGGAAGAAAACCCTGCACAAATCCTACAGTCAGAAGTACTGTAATGAGTGGTGTGTGAGAGTAGGGAAAACACTTTGGCTTTTTCCCATCTCAAAACAACTGTATACAACAATATGTACATATAATTGCATAACATATACAATAATAAACAGATGAAACCACATATCCAAAATATAATTTTTCCATTTTTAAATGTTTTGATGGACAATAACAGTTAAATTAGTATAATGTCATTCTGTATTTTTATATGGCCCTTCATGATTCTTTAAATGCATCTTGTACATAATTTCTACTGATGATGATAAATTATAATAAGGCATCACATGCAAGACACTGGCTAAATACTTTATATTCATTCTTTCATCTAGTCTTTATGAAACCCTTGAGGTAGGTATTATTGTCTTGATTTTTGCAAACAAGGAAACTGAGGCTAAGAGAGGTAAGTCATTCTTCCTAGGTCACACATTATCATTAATGGTACAAGTGAGGCTCAAAGCCATGACTTTTAATTACTGTGCTATCTATATAGCCTCCCTATAAAACCACATTTTAGAATTTATATACTGTACATAACATTTATTACATCAGATACCAGTACTTAAAATAAACTCTGCCATATCCACAGCATCTGGAAACAGTTCCTAGAAAAACAGTATATACTAACCCTAACACGTGCTGAGTGAATGGATGAATGAATTACTGAAGACAACCTCACATTGTTTCAATCCTCATCAACAGACTTGAATATATACATTTAACTAATTTGAAAAGTGTAATTCTCAAAAAAAAATATTCTGGATTACCTTAGGGATTGTAAGAATTATACTTTGTATTTTTAAATGTTTTGAGAGCCGGGCGTAGTGGCTCACGCCTGTAATCCCAGCACTTTGGGAGGCAGAGGCGGGTGGATCATCTGAGGTCAGGAGTTCGAGACCAGCCTGGCCAACATGGTGAAACTCTGTCTCTACTAAAAAGTACAAAACTTAGCCAGGCATGGTGGCATGTGCCTGTAATCTCAGCTACTGGGGTTGGCTGAAGCAGGAGAATTTCTTGAACTGGGGAGGTCGAGGTTGCAATGAGCCGAGATAACATCACTGTACTCCAGCCCGGGTGACAGAGCAAGACTCCATCTCAAAAAATATATATATATATTTTGAGATAACCAAAAAGTAATGAATGGCTAGTTTAAGTTGCTTTAGGGAAAAAGATATGTCTCTTCCAGACACTTATCCTACATACTGCACCAATAACAATGCTCAATTTACAGTCAATTTCAAAATCTTAACAGAATGAGAAGAGACTTTATATTCCATTACTGAGTTTAAGAATCCATTTGATCTTTAATTGTAGATAACATGGGCACAACAACATTAATTGTATTTGTGACATAGAAAACAATTCAAGCACACATATGTAATAAAAATTACAATTATTAAGAACATGTGAATTTGAAAATAAGGGAAAAATCAGTCAAAACACAAATAACCTTAACCAGTAAAAGGGGATTCATGAGCTAAAAATTTATGATTTACTTGAAGTCAAATTTTAACGATGTTTCATGTCTCAAGAGGTATGGTTTTATGTATAGCTTACAAGTAATAGTTACTACTTTTAATCATATAAAATCCATACAACACCCATGTAACATACCCAAATGCACTAATCAGACTTCTTATAAAACATTTTGGTTGAAAGTATACTATGAAACGTGCTATAATAAGATTTACTCTTCGGGAGTGGGTGAAGGGATAAATTAATTTCTCTTTAAAAATCTTTACTAATTTGGTTCCTTGAAGGCCAAATAAAACATCAAGATGTTTTTAGAGCCTAAAATAATGCCTCAAGAAATCTATAGCAACACAAAGTAGATCCATGGTTGCCCAGGGAAGAATGAGAAGCACAAAGGAACTTTTTGCGATGAAAATGTTCTATATCTTGATATGGTGTTGATTATACACATATATGTAGTCAAGACTCACTGAAATGTACTAAAATAGGTACACTTTATTGTATATAAATTATACCTCAATAGTTTATTTTTAAATGCCTAAAAGAAATACATCCTAATAAGAAACATAAATAAGTTCGAGTTATTTAAAAAAAAAAAAAAAAGAAAAAGTAAAACAACTATCACTCCAGTTTCTAGAACTCCAAAAATTTAATGAAAGTGGGATATTAATCCCTTTAGAAATGACTGGATAAAGATGTGTTCCTGTCTTTGTATTTTGGAGTAACTGAAAATAACGTATACCAAATCATAAGGAAATTCTAAATGTAAATATATTTTAAAACAAAACTTTCACTTTTCCCATGTTAATTTTTGCTTAATATTACTGGTTGAAAATGATTTTGGGTCTGTAAGTTCGTTGCATGTTACTCGATTTTGAATATTTAGTATGTGTCTTTGTTCTACTTTTCTGTGCTCATCTTCCATATCCGCAATCTGTCTTTCTTTAGTTTTTGACATTCTATGATTCTTTTAGCTAGATTCTTTCAGAGTCTCTGAAACACTATAATTCTTTTAAGCTAGACTACATGATAAATATAATAATGCCCTAAATCATCCTTCATATATTTCCTATCAGCTAGGTAAGTCAGAAGATAATTAGAAAGTTATTTTAAGATTTCTTTCAGCCTGGCACAGTGGCTCATGCCTGTAATCCCAGCATTTTGGGAGGCTGAGGCGGGTGGATCACCTGAGGTCAGGAGTTCAAGACCAGCCTGGCTAACACGGTGAAACCCCATCTCTACTAAAAATACAAAAAAATAAAAAAAACTAGCTGGGTGTGGTAGCGGCACCTGTAATCCCAACTACTTGGGAGGCTGAGGCAGGAGAATCGCTTGAACCGGGGAGGCGGAGGTTGCAGTGAGACTAGATTGTACCACTGCACTCCAGCCTGGACGACAGGGTAAGACTGTCTCAGAAGAAAAACAAAAATTTCTTTCTTTCACTCTCTGTAAAAGGAAACTGTGGAGCATTTATACTCAGATTTTCCAACTTAAAAGCATTATCAATGATGACATTTTAAACAAGCCATAAAGGGGATATTTTTCATCTTAAAAACATGGCAAATGAGAGACACATTACCACTGCAGTCTCAATTAATTGTTCTGTTTAAATTGCAAGCATTATGAGTCAACAAACCAATCTTGGGTTGCCAAAAGTTACTTACAGTATGTTAAATTAAGAAAAAAATTCTCAGACTTGGTGGGTCAGTGAGAGCAGTGGTCCTCAACCTTTTTGGCACCAGGGACCAATTTTGTGGAAAACAATTTTTCCATGGATGGGGGTGTAGGGAATATGGTTTCAGAATGAAACTGTTCCACCTCAGATCATCAGGCATTAATTAGATTCTCACAAGGAATGTGCAGCCTACATCCCTTACATGCACAGTTCACAATGGGTTTGTGCTCCTATGAGAACCTAATGCCTCAGCGGATCTGACAGGACGCAGAGCTCAGGTAGTAACACTCGCACACTGGCTCCTCACCACCTGCTGCATGGCCTGGTTCCTAACTGGCCACTGACCAGTAATAGTTCTGGGGATTGGGGATCCCTGAGCTAGAAGACAAATGAAAATATAGTAAGAGAAAGAAAAAAATGAACAAATACCAGAGCTGGCTTTAGAGAGTAATGTAGTATAAGCATCTCATTTTTACAGATGAAGAAACTCAGGCCCATGGAGTTTATCTATGTTAAGACACACCTTAGTTGTCCTAGCACAATTTTAGTGGAAATGGGTGAGATAAAAGAAAATGAACTTCTTAACATATTTTTACATTCCTCAGGAATTGGGGAAGTAAATGTCATTAACTAATAATCAGGCATGGTAAGAACTCAGGTTTCCACAATACCACACTGCCACCTTTCAAACTTTTCACCAAGTTTCTAGTGTAATTTCCTTCCCTCCCTCTAGAGTTCATGCTTAAATTTTCACTAGTCTGTATCTTTAACATAAATACTACCTTTTCTCTAAAGATATAATCTATTATTGCTGCATTTATGCGGTAGAAATATTTTTTTAAAAAAAACACTGGAAAGGTAACTGACTGCCTGCTTTTTTTAAATAGAGTTTTCAAAGTATATGTAAAGTCATAATTTCTTGCTACTTGTTAGTATGTTACTTAATCTCTGAGCCTTGGTTTACCCATCTATATATTAGGAATAATAATGATATTGCACTTTCCAGAGTTAAATGAGTTAATTCACATGAAGTGATTACAAGAGTGTCTGAAACTCAGTGCCACGTTAGCTAAAGTTATTATTCATTTAAAATGCTATTCCTACCACTTTTATCATCAAAAAGAATTGTTTATAATAGAGTCTCTCTATGACATAACTATTTATTGTTACATATCGTGCATTCTATATGTTAATAATACCTAGATGACAGCTAAACAGTTAACTATGGTAACAGAAATTATAATGTGGACTACAAGACAAGTCATATCTTCCTGATTTTTACTTAGCACGCTCCTAGATGTTTTTCACAAAATTTCTCTTAATGCCTAAGTACCTTTCCTGTAATCAAGATCACTTTTGCTTTGTAATGTACTCAAAAGACCTATTTAAAGAATTGTTCTTAACTCCCTTCTTTTCCAATGTGATAATTTTCTTCTGACTATAGTACAGGAACCCTTTCTACTTTCTTTTTCAAGACATTAAAGTGGATTACATAATTAGCTTAAAGCTAATCTATATACAACCATTTCTAACAAAATGAGACCCTCTGAATGCCCACTTAAGTATTAAGTGGTATTTTACACCCTTCCAACATTAAGAACAAGACTATCCTGCACACTCCTGACTCAAATTACATGGATTTTCTTTAAGATTATAGAACATATAACAGAAGCATATAATTTTCCAACACAATAACTCTTTTCCAATTGAAAAGTATCCTGTAATATTATCAGCATCAATGGGAAAAGACCCCCAGTTCTCAATTTGACAAAGCTTTTGAGATGAAGCTTTCTCTTAAGTAAACAGCAATTTTCACAAGCATAACTGCAAAAAATATAGGAATAATATAACTAATCATTCTGGACCCTAGATCATTTCAAAGCAATGGAGTACTATTCAAATTGTTTTTAATAGAAAACTAAAAAAAAAATTTAAAAATCAATTCACAATTGATTTACTAATAAGTCCCTATTAATAAAACAATGTTGAAAAATGTTGGTTCAATCACTTTTTTTTATATTGTAAATTATTACACAGCAGGCCAATATGTATGTCTACAATATATAATATGTATGGTATGTGAATAACGTCTTTAAAGTTAATTCTGCACTTTACGTGTGTGTGTGTATATATATATCTTTAAAGTATTCTAAAATATCTCAGTAAGAATTTTTTCAGAATCAGGACCCTGAGTAAGCATGACATCGACAAAAAATTGAAATAAGGAAACAGTATTTATTAAATCAACATGTATTGTAAACTTAGCAGCCTACGATTTAGCAATATTTTATCCAAACAACTAATTGTGTAGGAGGTGCTAAATTCAAAGTCTTCTGAACTTAGAAAAGTACATGTAATACATGTGACTTTTTAAAAAATGAGATACAAAATGCTGTTAGTCGAATGTAATTTTATTCTCCAACTGTTTTGTGACACTGTTGAAAAACACAGACTAACAAAATGTGATCATTCTAATTGGGAAACAAGAAAATGAATTTTAAAAGCCTGTCTTTGTTTTTAAAAATCTGATAAACATTATAAATAATATGATTTTCCCTTATAATTTTCTCCTTAAATCTATTAGAAAGTCTAAACTTATGCAAAAAGACTAAGAAAAATAAATTTCACTTCATAAGCCATAAAAAACTAGAGCCTTTCAAAATTACAAGAAAGTAGTAATTATGTCTGACCTTCCATAATACTTAATTAACTGTGCATAAATGAGGTCCATGGAAATCCAGAAAAAATAAAAATTGTGCCTTTAAACAACAGTAAACCCTTTTAGATGACAATTATGAGAAGTGTGATATAATGGGAGAGAATCTAGAGTCAGAGGATACATGATCAAGCCTAGATCATAACCCTTACTAATTCTGTTTCTGACAAACCACTTAACTGTAACTAAGCCTTCATGTTCTCAAGTACAAATATAGGGGTAACAAAGCCTACCTTACAGAAGATAAAACCAGATGTGAAAGTATTTGTAAACTGCTAAGTACGATACACATGCTACTAATTATACACTTACTACTCTATACTTCCTTGCCTTCTTAAACAGAATTAAACGAACATAACTCATGGTCATAATTATGATTATAAGTTATTCTGCTAAACTGTAATATAAGGACCACTGATACATCAACCTAGGCAAAAGAAGGGCAAACTGCTATGAGATGGTGTATTAATCCATTTTCACACTGCAGATAAAGATATACCCGGGACGGAGCAATATATAAAGAAAAAGAAGTTTAATGGATTCACAGTTCCCACATAGCTGGGGAGGCCTCACAATAATGGCAGAAGGCAAAAAGCATGTCTTACACGGCGGCAGGCAAGAGAGAATGAGAGCCTAGTGAAAGGGGAAACCCCTTATAAAACCGTCAGATCTTGTGAGACTTACTCACTACCATGAGGAGAACAATATGGGGGAACCCCTCCACCCCACGATTCAATTATCTCCCACTGGGTCCCTCCCACAACACATGGGAACTATGGGAGCTACAATTCAAGATGAGATTTGGGTGGGGACACAGCCAAATCATATCAGATGTATTGTCTCTTGTTGCCTGCTGCCAGGTTGTTAGCTGAGACTTCTTGCTCCCCTAGTATACATAGCTATCAACAAGTAGCCTTCCCCAAATAATGCTAGTTGAAATTCTCTCTCTTGTAATTTGCTACTTCACTTCATCTCTCGCCCTTCTCAACAGATAACTTTGTCTTCTACTTCACAGAGAATAAAAAGAAGGTACCAAATGAGAGCTCATCAACTTTCTGCTACCAAACCTACAAACAAACCGGCTATTGCAACCATCTTTTCTTCCTTCCTTCTTTCCTGTAACAACGAAGACAGGTCCATCCTGTCTCTTACCTAAAGCTAATCCTTCTACCTATGATTGAGATCCCATCCCTTTCTGCTTTTGTTAATTATTCAAACTCTCCTGTAACTTCAATCCCAAGCTTTTCCGTGGCTACTTCCCATACAGTGTAAACATGTTCAAGTCTCTCTCATCTTCTAAAAGAAAAGCAGCAGAAAAAATTTCAGCCTTTTATTACAGTCCATCTACCCTCATTCTCCTTATCTTAAGAGCTACACCTCCCCGTCCTAGAGAAATACCATGAAATGTACTACGGACATGGCAGGGAGCTGTGGAGGCACGATTACAACTAAGATCATCTTGAAACAATGAGTGAGAATCAGGTGAGGCAGTGGATGGGCAGAGTGCAAATGCAAAGGCATATTGCCACAGACGGGTATCTGGCCTCTAAAGGGAAAAGAAAACAGTTCAGAGCTTCCACTAAATGGCAAATTAATAAGAGACAGGGTCTTGCTCTGTCACCCAGGCTGGAGTGCAGTGACACAATCATATCTCACTGCAGCCTTGAACTCCTGGGCTCAAGCAGTCCTCCTGCTTCAGCCCCATGAGTAGCTAGGATTACAAGTGTGAGCCACAGCAACTGGCTCGCACTTTCCTCCCACTGAAAATTCCTTGATAGTAACAGCAAAGGAATAATTTCTTTTAAAAAAAGGCATAAATGTGTAAGAACAAAAAGGAAAGAAGAGAAAAAACAGGTGAAAGAACAGGAGAGAAGAGAAAAAAACAGGCGAAAGATACCAAAATTTGGAGAGATGGAAAATTCATCAATAAATAACAAATTCAGTGTACCTGCAAAAACTGAAACCTAAGTCTAAAGTGAAAGAGAAAAAGAAGTGAGTTCAGTTCATTCACACAGAGGCAGGAGAAATTGAGGAATGGAAGGCGTCAAGTACCTTTGAGAGTGGAGTTGAGGGGCAAAATTAAACAAGAGAAAGACTGGTCAAGACTAAAAACGTGGTTAGACCTCCACCTCTCTTCCTCACTATAAAGCCAGAAATCACAATTCATTTTATGAGGCTAGCATAACCATGATAATAAATTTAGACATAAATATTATGAGAAAAGAATATTACAGACAAATATACAGCATGAAATTAAACATAAAAATCCATGACAAAATAATAGCAACTAGAATCCCTCCATGTATAAATATAATAATGCTTCATGATAAGTGAAGTTTGTTCATCCTAGGAATGAGAAGTGGGCTTAACTTAAGAAAAATCTACGTGATTCACCACATTAACAAATTAAATGAGAAAAATCAATAAATGATCAATAAATGCAAAATTCAGTAAACGCAAAAAAAAAAAAACCTAACAAATTTAAATACCTATTTATCATAAAAACTCTTAGTAAAGTATTAATTGGAAGAATTTCCCCAAGCTGATAGAGGGCATCTTTAAAAACAGACAGTTAACAGTATACTTACTGGTAAAATATTGAAGGTTTTCCTCCTAAAATCAAGAACAAGGCAAGGATATCTGCTCTTAACACTTCAATAGAAGCATTTTAATAGAAGCAACATTTTAATAGAAGCAACATTTAATAGAAGCAACCAGCTAGTGCATTAAGGCAAGAAAAGGAAATAAAAGACATACAGATTGCTAAGACGGAATTAAAACTCTCGTTATTTGCAAATGACATAATTGTGTTGGCAGAAAATTCTAAGAAATTGACAAAAATAGCTATTAAAATTAAAAAGCAAATTTACTTAGATTGTAGGATAAAAGACCAGTACATAACAATAAGCTATAATTTTATATACTATCAATCAACAACCGAAAAATTAAATATTTTTTAAAATACCATTTACAATGGAACCAAAAACAAATAACTAGAAAGAAATCAAAAAAAGGTATGTAAGACCTCTACACTGAAAATTATAAAACACTGATGAGAGAAATGAAAGATGTCTTAAGTATGGATTCAAAGACTCAATATTATTAAGATGCCCATTCTACCAAAGTGGATATATATTATTGCAATCCCAGTTTAAAACTCAAGCAAGATTTTTTTGGAAGACATTTACAAGCTGATTCTAAAATTTCTGTGGAAATATAAGCAAACTAGAATAACCAAAATAAACTTGAAAAGGAGAGTATTAGAGAACTGACTTTACAATGACTTTGAGACTGACTATAAATCTACAATAATCAAGATGGAGGTATTAGTAAATGGATAAACATATAAACAGAATAGAGTCCAGTAATAGACTCATACTGCCAAGATAGTCCAATGGAGAAAAAAGTTTTCAACAAATGATGCTGGAACAACTGAGTATCTATACTGAGGAAAAATAAAAACATGACCTCACATCTTACGCCATACACAGAAATAAGTCTAAAGGTAAAAGCAAATGACCACTTCTAGAAGAAAACATCGAAGAATATTCTCATAACCTTAGAGAAGATGGGAAGTATTAACTATAAAAACACACATTTGATAAATTATATTTTGTCAAAACAAAAAACTCTGCATCAAAAAGATACCATGAAGAAAATGACCGGGTAAATCACAGACTACGAGAAAATATATACCATATATACACAGAATCAAGAATATATTTAATTTAAAAAAAAACTTCATAAAAGAAAATTATACAAATGGCCAATTATCACATGAAAAAGGGCTCAACATCATTAGTCATCAGAGAAATTTTTAAAAGGCAACAACCCCACAATGGGGTATGACTACAGACACTGTAGAGTAGTACAGTGATTCTTATGGGATGTGGCAATTTTGATAGGCAGGCAGCATTTTTGGTTGTTACTGGCATCTAGGATCCTGCCACACATCTTACAAAGCACAGGACAGCCGAAATAACAAAGAATTATCCTGCCCAAATGTCAATAGTGGCAAAATTGCGAAAACTCCAACAGCCAAAATGAAAGAGACCAATAACATGAAATATTGGCAAAGATGAAGAGCAACCAGAACTCTCTGACACATTGTCAGCACATACGTAAAATGGTTTATCCACTTTGCTGTTTGACAGATACTACATATTATGTGCAGACTGCTTCTCATTGGCCAGTAAAGGCCAATATGGCCTACAAGAACCAGCATGATCCAGTCTACTTTTCCAGCCTCATCTCCCAATTAACTGAGTGAGATACAAGGATGGTTTAATATTAGGATATTTTTCAATAAAGTCTACTTGATTCTGCTGACAGAAATTTTAAAAATTCTGAGGCAAAAAGTACCTTAAAGTCATTTAGTCTGACATACTTCCTAAAGTAAGAATATTAGTACAATCCTAATGATGAAAAACAGCTACTGTCTCTCACAATGAACATTAATAGTTTGGGCAAAACAACATTGATGTAACTGGTCTAAACTGAAGCGACAACAAATTCTATATAAATAACGGTTCTTTACTCTTTATAAACTGAGTTAACTGGACTTCAGTATAGAATTACAGACACTGCCTTAAGAAGCATCACAATACAGATTGAAAAAATGAATATAAAAGTTCAGAAAAATATATTTACAAATACTACAATTCATTTTTTAAAAAATGAGTCAGCCGGGCGTGGTGGTTCGTGCCTTTAATCCCACGACTTTGGGAGACCGAGGCAGGAGGATCACTCGAGGTCAGGTGTTTGAGACCAGCCTGACCAATACGATGAAACCCTGTCTCTACAAAAAATACAAAAATTAGCCAGGCGTGGTGGCATGCGCCTTAATCCCAGCTACTTGGGAGGCTGAGACAGGAGAATCGTTTGAACCTGGGAGGCGGAGGTTGCAGTGAGCTGAGATCGCGCCATTGCACCCCAGCCTGGGCAACAACAACAACAACGAAAAGTCAACTGATAATTAGTGTATAAATGGTCTAAATCAGCATTACCCAATAGAAATATAATGTAAGTATAAATGCAGGCTACATATGCAATGTTGAAAAAGTAAAATGCAAGAGAAACAAACTTGGATATGTGCAAATACATGCATGCATATTATGCATATAAAACACAAAATAGCCAGTAATCCAAAATATTATCATTTCAACATATAATCCACATAAAAACTGTTTGATTAACTACAAAGAATTATCAGACAGGGACCTTAACTGTGATAAGTTTATTATAGGATATAGTAGAAACAGTGGACAACATGTATAAAAAGATGAGAAAGAGATGGAAACTTCAAAAAAACAGCCAGTAGAAATGCTAGATATGAAAATTAGATAAGAGATCAAGAATTCTTTTAAGAAGTTTATCAGCAGATGGACACCGTAGAGGAAAAATAAAACCAGTGAACTTTAATCAACATAATCAACATAAAATTTGTTAAATTATTTTAATTCTTTTAAAATACTGTCTTTAAAATCCAATGTAAATTTTACCCTTACAGTCCATCTCAAGTCAGGCTAGCCACATTTCAAGTGCTCAACAGCCACATGTGGCTAGTGGCTACTGTTGCTTATTATGTAACACTTACAAATATTTCACATGGATTATTTCATTTAATCCTCCCTTGGCACATATAAGAAAAAGTAACTTGTCCAAATTCTCAGATAGAGATGGACTCAAGATTCTAACTCAAGCAGCCTGACTCAGCTCTCCTGCTCCTAACCAGGCTTTCCCACCTCAAATCAAGTTTTTCTGCAATATTACTGAAACGTTCAATAAAATCAAATTAATACCTGGATTCCTGCCACTGGTATCCTATTTTTTGGAAACCTAAATTTGTGCTTTCATATAAAAATTAATTTTTTTCCCCTCATGATTTAAAATCTGAAAGAAAAGACTCACCATTAATATGAGTTTTTGATATTTTTCTTTTAGGTCTGACATATTTGCAGATGGGTCTGCCCCTAGGATGCTGTACCAATCCTTTTTGGGCATCCGCTCAGCAGCCATCATCCATGGAACCAGAAGTGGGCCTTCTCAGATTAGCTGAATAGAAATATTAATGACAATTCATTACGGTTTGCCATGTATCTAAGAAAAAAGTAAGTACTACTTTTGTAAGTTCTTTAATATTTAGTCGAGTAAATCATGATTATAATGCAAACCTGAGAAAGCATATATTTTTATTTAAAATGCCCCAAGAATGCCACGTACAAGTGTACCGACAAGTATGGAAAATGTGTTAGGTGTTTCACGATAGACGTTTATACCTTAATTAATAAATATACAACAGCATTTTAAAAAAGAATTTTATAATGAACTGGGTGGTGTATGAACCTTTAAGAAGGTATTTCTGCTAATCTTATGAAAAAACTGGCACACAAGTAAGCACTCACTAAACACGCTGGAGGAACTTAATGAATATTTACAAAATGAACGAATAAAAAAAAAGCAAAACAGAATACCAAAGAATTAAAGTAAATTTGGGGGTATTCCTTCTGCATGTTTCTCGTTTGCTTTTCCTCCAGATTGCCTTATTGGAGAGGCGCTGAGACCTCGCAAAGACAGGAGTGAAACTCTCTACGCGAGGATGCGCCAGTCTTCCACGCTCCACAAGAGACCCTACGAGGAGCCCCAGAAATCAGGCAACCTCTTCCCACAACTATATACACTTAACGAAACAGCCGGGGACTCGGGAATCTTCTCCATTCACAGTCGGCTTTACCCACCCAGCTACTGGCGGGCACCCTCTCCGCGCTTTACAGGACATCAGACCTACCTAACTTCACATATGCGCCGCCGCCCACTCCTTGCCTACAGTCGGCCAGAACTCGGGACCGGCTTCTTCTTCCGCCGGAAGTCACTGCGCCGACGTGTCCGCGTTTCTAGTCGAGCAGTTGTGGCGGTGGCACCGCTCAGCAGCGACGCTCCGCCCACCCCGAAGCGGTCGCTATGGTAACCAGTCACGGCTTCTATGGAGTGGCGTTTACCACCAGTAAGTTCCCGAACTGTGAAGAAAGGCGCCTTGGCTTCGTTCTAAGTCTCTCTTGTCCCGGCCCCGCAACTGTCATTTCTATCCTCCTCCTCAGCGAGCACCCCTCTCGCCATCCCAGGCTTTCCCCGCCTTCTTCAAAGCTTCCTTCGTTTACCGTACCCTGAGTTACTCTCAATCTTTTCGTTTGGTGCTTGAACTCTGGGGTGAGAGAGGGGTGCGGGGGCAAGGATAAGAGAAGGATGGGGAGACCTGATGCTACTCTCGTCCCTACAGTTCCTTTACAATGTTCTCATTCGAAAATTAAAAGAACCAAAACCTATGCCAGGTAGGGCTAGATTTGCGGGGGATGGGGTCGGTTTAATTTTTTTTCTGCAGAAGATATTCAACGTAATTATTAATATTTCTTTTAGACCTTAGCAACCAACGTACAACATGAAAACGTTCCAAAATTCTTTCACATTTGCTATTTCACTTTGCTTTCATTTCAACCCGGTGAGACAAGTAAGGCAGGTGCTATTATTTCCACTGTGTTATAGATGAGGAAAGAAATCAAGGATCAAGGCCAAACAGCCAGTTGGGTAGTAGCAGAACAAGGACTCAGCAAGTCTACACATTCCCAGGGCAGCTATGCTATCTTTCAAGCTTACAGAAAACAGAATGAACTGCTCTTCTTGGAAGCAGTTAGGGGGCATTGCATATGGGCACTGTTGGGGTTTGCTGCTGTTGCTGTTGGTGGTGGTGGTGGTGTTCTTCTCTCCTCTCTTTCTTCTCCCTTTCTGATTCCTGTGTTTCCTTTTATTGCTTCTTTGTGCTGCTTACTTTACATTAACACCACTTCCCAGCATTGCACCTGGCGATGAAAACTACATTTTATTTTTGGCCAGCATGACATAAATTTCACTTAGAGATGTTTAAATGGTTTTGTTGCTACTGTTTAGATTTTACTTTCCTTCTTTTTTATCCTTCTACCAATTTGAGTTTGAGAAGCAGTCAAGATAAACTTAAGCAGAATAAATAAAATCATCTAATATGATCAATTATTTAATGATGTTATGAACTATAAAGAATAACTGAATGAAACAAGCAAGTTTAAAAATCTAAAGATGAAAGTATAGATTAGGTTCTCCACAGGATTTTGTCAAGTTTAAAGGCAGACACAAAGAGCATCTGGTTTTAGTCCTGGCTCCATCATACTTTCTTGTGTGGCCTTATGGAAATACCTAAAGCAATGGAATTAAGTAGTGTCGTGAATGCGTTGCTAAACAGCACTGTCAGAATGATGCCACCTTGAACATCTGTAGCCCTCAAACTCCCCTCTGTCTACTGTTGGTTCTTCCTTGTATAGATAGATATGCTCTGGTACTCCAGGTTTTTTGTTTTTTACAGCAAAAGCATTTTATTTTGATTTACTACTGTATTAGGTTATTGTGTTACCTCATTTATTTATTGGGGTTTGGAAAGTAAGAAATAGTTTTTTTCCCAGCAATCCCAAATATTTTTTTCATTTCATCTCTACATACTTTAGTTTGCATCCCTAAAATGTACCAACTTTTTCTTTTATCTCCATAATGTCATTATTGGACTGTCACATAATATCTAGACCTTATTTACATTTTCACGGTTAATTGAAAATGTCTTTTTCTGGTTGGTTTGCTTGACTCGGAATCAGACAAAATGTACACTTTCCATTTAGCTGTTCTGTCTCTTAAATATCTTTTAAATTTTAAATTAAAGGCGTCCCATTTCTTCACTACAACCTTGTTTTTTTCTTTTCTTGCCATTGGCTTACTGACTGAGAACAGTTGTCTTACACTCTTGTCTGCTTGTACCAAAATAAGCTTCTTAAAACAATTTTTACATAAATTTCTGATCATTAAGCTTCCTTCATTTTTGATTTTCTAGAAGAGTACTTTCCAATAGAAATAGAATGTATGCCATAAGTGCAGGCTACCTATGTAATTTTAAATTTTTTAGTATCCACATTAGGCATATAAGAAACAGGTGAAATTAATTTTAACAATATATTTTATTTAATGCAGTATACCCAGAATATTATTTCAAAATTAATTTACCTAAGAATTATTGAGGCGATACTTTACGTTCTTTTCTCCTACGAAGTCGTCAAAACCTGGTATATATTGTGCCTGAACACGCCTCAATTTGAACTAGCCACATTTCAAATGCTCAGTAGCCACATGTGACTAGTGGCTACTGTATCAAGCAGGGCAGGTCTAGAGAATAAAGTCCTAACTCCTTAACCTGGCATTCAAGTTACCTTTTCAATATGATCCTTACTTTTCCAGCCTCCCCTATTATCGCCATACATTAAACATTTAAACAATTGGATCTTTTCATGGTACTGAAACCAACCCAATAGTCCCATAGACAGAGTTTTGTTTGTTTGTTTAGTTTTGTTTATTGGGTTTTTTTTTATTAATAAACATAGAAATGGACACTTCTTGTCTGAAAGCTTGAAACTTGAGTTTATTTTATCTTTTTGTTTGCTTGTTTGAGACAGGGTCTTGCCCTGGTGTCCAGTCTGGAGTGCAGTGGCATGATCTCAGCTCACTGCAGTCTTTACCTCCCAGGCTCAAGCCATCTACCCACCTCAGCTTCCCAAGTAGTTGGGACCACAGTTGCATGCCACTATACCTGGCTAATGTTTGTATTTTTTTTTGTAGTGATGGAGTTTCACCATGTTGACCAGGCTGGTCTGGAACTCCTGAGCTCAAGCAATCTGCCTGCCTCAGCCTCCCAAAGTGCTGAGATTATAGGCATGTGCCACTGCGCCCAGCCACATTTGGTTGATCTTTATTTGAGTTCCTTCCTCAAGAAAGGGCGCCCAGACCTCTCAACAAGTATCAAAGAGCTAAAACTCACCAGATTACTGCATCTAGACAATGAGATGCCAGACCCCTCATTCTTCATTATTGCTTCCTTACCCCTCCTTAGTTCCTATTTTCTCATACGTAGTTAATATTTCTTCCCTGTTATATAAACCCCTAATTTTAGTCAGTAAGGGAGACAAATTTGACACTGATGTCCCATTTCCTTGGCTGCAGCATCTGATTAAAGCCTTCTTCTTTGACAATAATCATTGTCTCAGTGGTTGGCTTTTTGGGTGGCAAGCAGCAAGACATAGATGGAACTCCTGGTGCTTTGGTAACAATATTTCATCAATAATTGTGTTCAAATGCTTCTCTTTACTTATAACACCCTAATTCTTTTCTTCCTCCTATCAGAATAATCCCTCCTTTAAGGCCTATCTCTTCCATCAAGCCTTTTATGATACCCTAGTCCTTAGAAATTACTGCCGCCTCTTATCTTTTATAGCAAGTCCTTTGTATATCACAGTGTATTGTTTTCCTTAGAATATATTCTGATTCCCCAGTTGGGTTGCAAGCTTTCTGAGAGCAAGAACACCTCTCCTCAGAGAAACTGAGAACCAGCTATCTTGCCTCATTCTCTGGAGTTCTAATAATACATAGCTGTAATGGTTTTGTTTCTCAGTATCTTGTTTTCAGAAGGCAATTTATCCATTTTATATGAAACTTACATAGCAGAAATATAAACTATGTTAGTGTCATGGTTAAGAGCATGAACTCTAGGGTCAGAACATACGTGTTTAGTCCAGGCTTTTCCTGTTACTGGCTATGTGAACTTAATTCTTCTCTGTGCTTTGGTTTCTTTCTCTGTAATATGGAAGTAACAATAGTATTTTCCTTATGGATTTGTTGTGAGAATTAAATGAGATAGTTGTGCCTGAAAGTAGTAAGTAATCAGTAAAGGTTAGCTATTATCGTTATTATTAATTAATAATAGTTGTTGCTCAGTTTTTATATATTAGAATATTAGACATTCATAACAGTATTTTAGGAATTTCTAAAGAGAGCAAATGAAAGCAAGAAACAATTGAATTGGAAAAATAAAATCAAACTCAAATATTTGTTGAACTCTACATTTGTTTGGACTTCAGAATAAATTAAAAGGATAGGCAAAACTTTAGTTTGTGTCATCAGCATCTAACGTAACCAAGGTAGGCATATATTAAATATTTGATTCCAAGATGATTGATCAAGTGCTATGGATGTAGATAGATATATCAGGAGTTTAAGATCCTTTGTCATGATGGTAGCAAAAAATGACATTGTTATTAAATCTATCACTTTAGTACATGCCTGCCATAAACTAAAGTCCACCAGACATTCACAAATTCTTAATTTGATGTCATACTAGTCAATTGTGCTTCTCATTTATGGATAATAATGGAAATCTATATTATGTGTATATATATTTAGTGTACTTCTGCTAATTATTTCCTATTCTAGGATTATATTTACTTGGCTGTTTTGGTAGTTCCATCACCAACTATTCCTTCATTTCCTTGATTTTTAATTCTGAATTTCAGGATTTTTATACCAGTGAACTAAGCTGTTTTTAAGTACCACGGGACATTATGGTTATGTTCCGAAATTGAATGATTGCCTCTAGAGCAACTTATAATTTACTGTGAAGATAGAAAAACCACCAAAAATTAGCTAGTTATTTGATTTTTAAAAGACAATGATATATATACAGCCTTCATTCATGTATTGACTCAATCAACAAATATTTGTTGAGTGTCTCTTATGTAGCCCTCACTCCGTTAGTTACAGGAGACACAAAACAAAGTTGACTATAGTCCTCTCAAAGCTTAGTTTATCTTGGTAAACAGACATTTAAACAGGAACTGAAATAACTGTAGGAAGTACGAGGCCAGATGAAATACCAGGTGCTATGGTATTAATTAATAACTTTAATTAATAGATTAATTGAATTATTGAAATCCTTGAATCAAGATGAAGCTAATCCAGGAAGGTGTATGAAGTGTTAAGTTTTAAATAGTGCTTTGAAGGAAGGGAAAGGCGAATGACTAGAATGAAAAAACTTCCTCTCTTCTTTTTTTTGGTAGATTAGCATAAAGCTTTAGATAGTATTGAGAATCGGTTCTGATGAACAATCCTAGCTCATCTTTTAGAAATGGTTTTCATTTTTCCCTTTGTTGGTTGTCTTAACTCAGTCTATTCTCTCCTTTTCCATTTTGACAATAGTCATCATCAGTGAACTTTCGTTGAGTTTGTGCAAGGCAGTACACTAAGCAGGAGAGAAACAAAGAGGAAGAGGTAAATATTTTTTGCGGGCACCACACTTGTTGCTGTGTTTTTCTTGTTTTTTAGCATTATGTGTCAGTTCTTTCTAACTTTTTTCAGACCTCTTATAGGTCTTTATCTTATCTGGGATTTTTCTTCCTGTTTTCCTATCTTCACATCTGATGTTTTAATCATTCCATGATCCTATTAAAAATATTGTCTGTAATCCATCTCCTGTTTATCTTTAATAGTCATACAAATACCAACTTTTTTTCCCCCATTACTTTCTTTGCCCTTTTCTCTTTTTTCTTATCACCACTCTGGTTTTTCTGGGCACTTTCCAACTACCCTGAAATGGGTGGTGATCTCTTCCAGTCATGTGGGGATATGCATTTATATATAGAAGCTCCTTGACATGTGATGGGTTATGTCTGATAAGCCCATTTTAAGTTGAAAATATTATTAGTGCCGTAATACACCTAACCTACTGAACATCATAGCTTAACCTAGCCTACTTTAATTGTGCTCAGAACACTTAACTTTAGCCTATAGTTGGGCAAAATCATCTAGCACACAGTACACCATAGAGTATTGGTTGTTTACCCTGAGAGATTGCATGGTTCACTGGCAGCTGCTGCTCCCTGCCACTGCCCAGCATCATGAGCGATTATTTTATTACATATCACTATCCTGGGAAGAGATCAAAATTCAAAGTATGGTTTCTGCTGAATATGTATTCAGTAGAATATACACCATGTAAAGTAAAAAAATTGTTAGTCAAACCATCCTAAGTCAGGGACTGTCTGTACTGTTTTTAAAAGTGTGCTACTTTCTCTATTTTAGTTTTTTAATCCTGAATTTTTTTTGAAAAGTTTATTTTTGTTATGTAATTGACTCACGCAAGAAAGGTTAATCTGAACGATCAAGGGGTGTTAATTTGTGGGTTAAAATGTGTTAAACAGTTGATTTGAAGTCTGTTTAAGTCAATTAGAGACTATAATGAAGATGTTTCCAGGGTGTTATGGAACCTTTTGAAGTTAGTGTGGAATTCACTAGTGTATGTTAACTATGGCACCTGGCTAAACATGTTATTGCATTCAGGTTTTTTAATTTGTGTGAATTCTAATAGATACAAATAGGTCAATATATATAGAAGTTTGACTTTATTAATGAGCCTCATCTTTTGTTATAGGAAATTAAATTCATGACTTAATTCATCATAAGCAGTGGAAAACGTAATTAGTATCATTGTTATCTTTGTTACTCGCATATTTTTCTGAAATGTAAGGCAATGACTCTTGTTTTAAAATAAGATTAGTGTCATTATTATAGGTTTTTAAATGCTAAGTATCTCATATGGAAGAGTAGAATTCATAAATACATATAAAATGTTGTGTGCTCACTTAAAAAAATGATTTGTTTCCTCCCCTAAAATTACATGAAGTAAAATTATGAGACATTTTAGTGTTGGTTAATATTTTCAAAGATTTCAAAATAGTTAATATTATTACACACAGTTTAATATTATTGTGCTCAAATTCAGTCATTGAATATAATTTTTGTGTGATGATAGCATTATTTAAGATGATTAAGCATTACAGCTTCAACAATTTAAATCCACAAGAGATATGAGAGTAAAAATTAAATTTTAAAATGCATTCTTCCCTTAACATCAGGGTTAATATAGTCTGTTTTTTATTACTTATGTCAGTTTACTAGTAATAAACACATTTAGCATTTCAGCTTCTTGCAACCTTTTAGTTTAATTATTTAGAGACTGAGAAAAACAAGTCTTGTATGCTAAAGGGATTTCTGCAATGATGGATTAAATGCCAAAATAATGAAACCACGCATCTTAAAAAATATACTGAAGAATAGATATTTTCTGATGAATTTCCACAAAATATCATATTTTTAAAATATTTTCAGCAATTCATAGTATTACTTTTTAATCTACTGTAGAAGCACCATGAGTCTAGTCTTTTGTAGCTCATTAGCAATTTCTTTAATGAGTTTTTGGTGTGATAGATAGTTAAAGTAACAGACAAATGACAGATTGTTTGCCTTTAATGATTTCCCTGTTTCAAGCCCATTACAAAGCAATTAGAAATCTGACAGCATTTTCACTCTGCATTACTGATCGTCTAAAGTGATGAGGAATGAGAGGTGGTGAATATTAATTGTATATTTTCATATGATTATCATAAATTATTACCCTGTCTGATGTGCTGCAGGTGAAGCAGGAGCATTAGAAAAAGGTAGTCAGATACATTAATTTGAAAGACTATATATTTTTAAAAAATCTTTGTAGTATAAACCCTGCTCTGCAATGTTAGCCTCTATGAATATTTCTCTATCATTATTAAATTAACTATTTTTAGTGTCTACCTATATTTGAGGCAACTGAAATTTTCTTACTTGAGTACAAGAAAAGGAAAGGTTATTCCATTGTACAATGTACCTATATCTGTTTAAATTTAGAATCTTAAAAAGTCTGTGAATTTTGTTGATTTATATATTACATATATATACATAATATTCAGCAATTTCAGTGTAGAGAAAGATACTCTTAGAAATAGATCATAGTTTAGCATTAGGCTAAAGTCAGGTAATCCTGCAAAAGAAGGGGTAGGAAAGTGTAGCCAAATGTAGAATGAGATATTTCTAGGCCCTCTGTAACAGTTCTTTTGATCTTAGCCCACGATATATCCAGTTTTTCTAGTTTCTTACCTAAGGTGGATGGGGCTAAGACTGTCATCAGGATGCAAGTGCTGTTGTTAGTTAGTTCCTGCCTTGGATTTGGAGCAACTGCTGGTCCAGGAACTAGATAGAGTAAGAATTAGCAAACATAGAGCATTTTAAATGATTAGAGGCTGGGTGTGGTGGCTCACGCCTATAATCCCAGCACCTTGGGAGGCTGAGGTGGGTGGATCACTTGAGGTCAGGAGTTCCAGACCAGCCTGGCCAACATGGTGAAACCACATCTATACTAAACATACAAAAATTACCTGGTGTGATGATGCATGCCTGTCGTCGCAGCTACTCAGAGGCTGAGGCAGGAGAATGACTTGAACCTGGGAGGTAGAGGTTCCAGTGAGCTAAGATCACACCACTGCACTCCAGCCTGGGCAACAGAGCAAGGCTCTTGTCTTACAAAAAGAAAAAAGTGCTTGCTTTGGCAGCACATATACTAAAATTGGAATGATACAGAGAAGATTAACATGGCCCCTGCACAAGGATGACACACAAATTCGTGAAGTATTCCGTATTTTTTATAGATTCAATGCCATCCCCTTTAAGCTACCAATGACTTTCTTCACAGAATTGGAAAAAAACTACTTTAAACTTCATATGGAACCCAAAAAGAGCCCACATTGCCAAGACAATCTTAAGCCAAAAGAACAAAGCTGGAGGCGTCACACTACCTGACTTCAAACTATACTACAAGACGACAGTAACCAAAACAGCATGGTACTGGTACCAAAACAGAGATATAGACCAATGGAACAGAACAGAGTCCTCAGAAATAATACCACACATCTACAACCATCTGATCTTTGACAAACCTGACAAAAACAAGAAATGGGGAAAGGATTCTCTATTTCATAAATGGTGCTAGGAAAACTGGCTGGCCATATGTAGAAGACTGAAATTGGATCACTTACTTATACCTTGTAGAAAAATTAATTCAAGATGGATTAGAGACTTAAATGTTAGACCTAAAACCATAAAAACCCTAGAAGAAAACCTAGGTAATACCATTCAGGACATAGGCATGGGCAAGGACTTCATGACTAAAACACCAAAAGCAATGGCAACAAAAGCCAAAATTGACAAATGGGATCTAATTAAACTAAAGAGCTTCTACATAGCAAAAGAAGCTACCATCAGAGTGAACAGGCAACCTACAGAATGGGAGAAAATTTTTGCAATCTACTCATCTGACAAAGGGCTAATATCCAGAACCTACAAAGAACTCAAACAAATGTATAAGAAAAAACAACTCCATTAAAAAGTGGGCAAAGGATATGAACAGACACTTCTCAAAAGAAGACATTTATGCAACCAACAGACACATGAAAAAATGCTCATCATCACTAGCCATCAGAGAAATGCAAATCAAAACCACAATGAGATACCATCTCACAGCAGTTAGAATGGTGATCATTAAAAAGTCAGGAAACAACAGGTGCTGGAGAGTATGTGGAGAAATAGGAAACACTTTTACACTGTTGGTGGGACTGTAAACTAGTTCAACCATTGTGGAAGATAGTGTGGCGATTCCTCAAGGATCTAGAACTAGAAATACCATTTGACCCAGCCATCCCATTACTGGGTATATTCCCAAAGGATTATAAATCATGCTGCTATAAAGACACATGTATTCACAATAGCAAAGACTTGGAACCAACCCAAATGTCCATCACTGACAGACTAGATTAAGAAAATGTGGCACATATACACCACAGAATACTATGCAGCTATAAAAAAGGATGAGTTCGTGTCCTTTGTAGGGACATGCATGCAGCTGGAAACCATCATTCTCAGCAAACTATTGCAAGAACAGAAAACCATACACCACATGTTCTCACTAATAGGTGGGAATTGAACAATGAGAACACTTGGACACAGGAAGGGGAACATCACACACAGGGGCCTGTTGTGGGGTGGGGGGAGGGGACAAGGATAACATTAGGAGATATACCTAATGTAAATGACGAGTTAATGGGTGCTGCACACCAACATGGCACATGTATGACATATGTAACAAGCCTGCACATTGTGCACATGTACCCTAGAACTTAAAGTATAATAATAAAAAAAAGATCAGAAACATATTTGGTTCAATTTTACCAACGTATATTAATTTATATTTTACTGTCTCTCTAAAGATAGGTATTAGTTGGTAATCGATATGTAATGAGTTGAGTTGAATTTCTTTGTGCTAATGAGGCTGTGTCTTCATTCAGTCCTTCCTTTTGGACCTTTTTGCTCTGGTTTTATCTGTGGAATTCCATCCCTTGCAGATGCATACCATCTTGGATCCATCTTTATGGATCTTTATTTATGAAGAAGGTAATATGATTATAAATCAATAAAATGGATTTTTGTACATGCTACTTTGAAACCATTCTGTTTATTTTATATTCAATTGTATATGTTTGCATTTTATAGGTACTTAGAGTCTCTGGAATACTTTCTACCACGTCTAGACATTTTTTCTTGGGCAATTCAGGAGGCAGACCTAAATATAAAAACAGGAACTAACATTTATGATTAGCAAGTACTTTTACATATTGCATATGTTTTCATTTGATCCTTTTAACAGACCTGTGAAGTAGGTAAGGAAGATACCATTATCATACACATAAAGCCATGAGAATGGGAAGAGACAGAGGCAAAAATTCAAACTCAAGTCAGTTGAGTCCAGATCTGTTGCATTTTCTGCCATACCACCTTAGCTCTTATATGTAAAACTCTTCTGTTAAATGACTAAAATTTTAGAACAGAGAACTTTGAGTTTCTCCCTTTTTTTCCAGTATTTCACACCCCCATTTTCTAGACAGGTAGGGAAAATGTACAGAAAAGAGTTTAGGATTTACCACAGGTTTGGTCTTATACTAGGACCAGAACTTCAGAACTTCATGATCCAGTCCCAGTGGTGTTTGCATTACAGTGCACTACTTTCATGTTTCCTGCAGCTACAGGAACATTTTCTTTAACTACATTTTCTTCAGTTATTAACTTAAATAAATTATTTGTTAGAGTCTTGGCTTGGTAAATGTAAATAATTCCCCCTTGTTCTTTTTGTGTGTGTGTGTGTGTTATAAAATAAAGTCAGTTTTATCTGGCATAGCTTTTTTTATACTGTAGCAATCTCCTCTAAACATTCTGGAATGTCCTAAGGTAAGAGGGGAAGAAAAGAGTGTGACTCACTTGTGTTGACAGAGCTGAGAGAAGAGCAATTGGGAATAGTTACTTATTTCCTTTTGGGTGTACTGGTGCAAATAACACCTTGGGGCACTCTTCCCTTTCTAGCCTGGGAGCATCCCTGATTGAATGTTTCCCTGGTATGGAGGCTTAGAAAGGAAGTTAAGATCATCAGCCAGGTGCAGTGGCTCACCCCAGTAATCCCAGCACCTTCAGAGGTCCAGGCAGGCAGATCACTTGAGGTCAGGAGCTGGAGACCAGCCTGGCCCACGTGGTGAAACCCCATCTCTACTAAAAATACGAAAAATTAGCCGGGTGTGGTGGTGGGCGCCTGTAATCCCTGCTACTCAGGAGGCTGAGGCAGGAGAATCCCTTGAACCTGAGTGGCAGAGGTTGCACTGAGTAGAGATTGTGCCACTGCACTCCAGCCTGGGCAACAAGCGAGACTCTGACTTTAAAAAAAGAAAAAGGAAAAAGAATGTTAGATCAAACAATAATTCAGTAACCAAACATTTTCTTTCTAAGATATCTAAATTATTATTTTAAATGCTTAAATGGTGACAGAGATTGGGAAAATAGGTATGTCAATTACATAATGAGGAACAACAATTCTCCTGGTTCGTAGGCAGCTTAGTTCAACATACTGTTGGCTCTTGCCTGATTCTGTAACACAAGTCAAATGTTTGACTTCCTTTCCCCAGTGAGGCCTCTTTCCAGCGTAGTTGTGTTCCCAGCCCTCTCATATAGTTAGCCAGCTGGTCTCATGATACAGAGATTTCTTTTCATGAAAAGTGGGTTCATCCCTTGACTCCACACAATTGATTTTTACATTATTTATCCTCTAACCAAATAAGAGGTATTCTTCACACTCTTCAAGTTTCAAGTGTTTGTGCCAGCACTTATATTTTAAGCACCACTCCAATATTGATTACTCTCTCTAGCCATAGAAAATCCTTTCAATTCATTCACAAAGTGCTTCCCTGTTCCCTCTCAAAATTTCTACCTAATTTGAGTTTATATTTACAGTGGTGTTGCACTGTTGTGTCAGTGCAACTGTCGTCCCAGTGCAACACCACTTAATTGAGTTAACAAATCATTTAAGAGCTCTACAGGGAAAAAAAGGTCAAAAGTTGAGGGGAAACTAAAAATAAGGCAATACCTTTTTTAAAATTTCACAGCTCTCAGAGACCTGATGTGATTGAGTCAAAATGTAAAGTAAGCCAAGATTCCTGACTATCAGTCATCAGTAAAAAGACTGACTTTATTCTGAAACAGATCCTTAAAAGAGAGATGCATCAGTAGCCATTGTTCTAGCATTGAAGTCAATTTTTAAATTCCTTTCTTCCTAAGTCATTTTACCCTATCCTGCTGAATTGGAGAAGGGACTAAAAAGGCTTACAACATTGAAATAGAGTACACTGTTCACTTCTTGCGTGATAATATGACCTGTCATTCTATCATAGAAAGCTACTAAGTTCATCTGGCATATTTGGCTCTTCTGATACTATATTCATGCCCCCCAGTTAAACTAAGCTATATAATTACCAAAATAATTTCCCCCTTGCTTTAAAAATGGATGTCACTTTTCCAGTTTCCAATGACATCTTTCCATCATTTTGGGATGGTGAAAGCAGAGGGATTTAGTTAAAAAGAGTTGGTAGGAAAGAGAAGAGGAATAAAAAGATATTCTTCTTTCCTTTTGCAGTACTCACATCCACATCTATTCTGTGTTGACAGTCATAAATATTTAACTCATACTTTTTTGTTTTTTGTTTTGAGACCAAACCTCACTCTGTCGCCAGGCTGGAGTGCAGAGTGGCGCGATCACGGCTCACTGCAACCTCCACCTCCCAGGTTCAGGAGATTCTACTGTCTCAGCCTCCTGAGTAGCTGGGACTACAGGCCCCTGTCACCACACCGGGCTCATTTTTGTATTTTTAGTAGAGACAGGGTTTCACCATTTTGGCCAGGATGGTCTCTATCTCTTGACCTCGTGATACTCCTGCCTTGGCCTCCCAAAGTGCTGGGATTACAGGCGTGATCCACCATGTTTAGCCTTTGACTCATATTTTAACTCACTTTTGGACTTCTTAAAGTTTGAACTAACTATCCCTTCAAAGAAAAAAAGCTTACGGTGTACTTAGAGACTGATTATCTATTTCCATAACCCACAGTCATAGACATTTCTATTTACACGAGGCTCTGTAAGTTGAAGAATTTTCTTGTTATTATCCAGTAATCAAAGGTGGCTGGATTACCTAGTATGGTGCCTCAACATGTCAAGCAGTTCACTGCGCTTATTCTGTTATGCTTCGAAGTTTAGCATTGCTAAGTGGGTATTGGCATTTATAATCAAAGAATTTCAAGTAAATATCAAACATCAGACTTGAAGCTATAAATTATCCTTAAGAATAAGACATTTAAGAAAATATTATCTAAATCTGTAACCAACAGTTGGTTTTGGGAAAATCATCAGGTTCTAGATGTTTCTGCACTCTGAATAACACTGAAGATAGTGGGCCACATATTTAGGCATTGTCACCGATGTTGTAGGTAATAAATGCTTTGTGTTTACTGACTCCATGTGGTTTATTATCAAATGGAAACCATCTGTTGAAACCATTTTATACTAAAATTAACAGATAATTTGTCGAGTAAAATGGATATTTCACTTTTTGAATACTTAAAGCATTAGATTCCAAAGAAGTGTCCTATTTGTGGCAGGCTGCTTCAGGCTATGCTCCTAGATAGCTCAGGTGTAGAAAAAGGTCATGCTTTGTACCAACTTGGATGAAGAATTTTGCGAAGTATTAGGTTCTCATTTATGTTGCTTCCAACTAAATCAAGAAGACCTTGCCGATATTGTGAAAATTGTGAAGAGGTGGCCATCACCTTGGTTGGCAAGTCAAATTTACTGAAGTTGGAAAATTCAAAATGGAAATTATGTATATTGTCGAAGAAACAATACATTAAGCATATATGTAAGTGCATATGAATGTCTGTGTGTTGTGTGTGTGTTTGTGTACACTTGTATATGTGTTATAGTGTATAGAAAAAGAGGCAGAAAACAGAGACCTTAAGTTTATGTGTCAGGGAACACAATGTGAATAAAATAGTGATTCTAATTGCATCTCCGACCTGGCAAAATGAAAACTATAATCTGAGTTAAACCTGATCTAATCTAAATGCCTAATGGCAATAAGGATGAGATTATTTCTTCCTCTCTCCTAGAGGGCTACATAATCTTTGCCTATCATTTTAGGGGTCATCTCAGATTCTGAGTATTTGTTTTAGAATACTAAAGGTAGCAGGATGTAATTACATGAATTTAAGTGGATGTAATATTTCTCCAAGGACTTATTGAGCTAGTCATGTTATTATTAAGTGGATTCTCAAGTTAACTCAGAAGCTGTTATCTTTGTTTTGAGATTAAGCTGTACATTGTAGATAGGAAATTAAGTCATACTTCTTTAATATATGGAATGCCTTGACTAGTCGAATTATGAAGTTGTTGTGTTGAAAGTTTAATACAATAGTCGAAAGTTCTTACATTGCTAAGTATCAAATCATGAGCTCACTGAGGGCAGTGCCTTTTTCTATCATGTTTTTATTATGTTCATGTTGAATTATGTTTGAACTTGTTTAGTAAAAACATAATGCTAATTATTCCTGTATATCATTATTTAAGTAAATAAATGATTTCTCTTCAATAAAAGTAAATAGGATCATGTATATGCATGATAAGGATGTTTGTCATTGTTTTTCCTCTGGTAGACTAGTCAATACTTAGCCATGACAATACATGGTTTCTTTATGGAGTGAGCACAAGGTAAGCCCTAGAGCACTGTTTTGTTACCTTACATTTGTCACTCTGCCTAGATGGTGATCTTTACAAGGTTTTGTATTTCACCCCAGGAGAATATTATCTAATAATTATTGTTAAAGCAAATTGGAGGTCCAAATTTTTGTAATCAGGTTTGAAGGATATGTTTCTCAATAATAGTTGAGCCAACTTTTCTGTTCTGTTTTGCTTGGCTTACCGGTACCTTTCAATAGATTTCAAGCTTCACATAATGGCTTGTGGAATTGCTTCCCTCTGCAGCCCTTTAAACTATAAGTGTAAAATTCAGAAGACTTTATAAGTACCTCGTCATTTGGATACCTGTAAATAGGAAGATTGTATTTATATTAGGGGAGTGGAAAAAGAAAAGATCGTTTACTCAAGTAGTAGTTCCTGGATTAGCATTAAACAACTTCTGGTTCTTTGGGATCAACAGGGCTTTCAGCTTTCCAAGGTCATGTGCTGCATTTATGCATGTGAATAATAAACTTATGCAAAATAGAAGGAAATTTCATGCTTGGGAGGAAAAGAAGTTTATGTGCTTTTACCCTTACCTAAAGAACACTGTCCATTAAAGTAAGATAGAGTGAAAGAAGTTTTTTTCCTGCCTTCATTTTGGAAAATTTATGTTAAAAGACCTGAAGATTTTCCACATAATATTTAAAAACTTTTTTGAGCCTGCTCCATTGCTACGTGATAATCTTCTATTTCTAAAGAATTACATGTATCTCCTGCTAAAAGGGGAGCTAAAGCAAGGGTTGAATAATCTTTTACCTATAACATATGCATATTTATGAAAAAAGTGGATACGTTTGAAAAATTGCATGTATTTTTATGCTTCTATTTATTTGTTACTATGGCAACCACTACAGTGCCTAGTATTTATGTTGTCTAAAATTCAGAACACTTTTTCAAAGAAATAAATATGCCAGAACCATGCATTGTATTTACTTTAGTATTTAGAAAAATATTTATTCTAATGCATATATTTGAAGAAAAATAGCAATAAATAATGTAAACTTCAGCCTGATTTAAATTAGTACCTTTTCCTGTAGTGTTTTTAAAAATCAAAATAATTAAATTTATTCTTCTTTCTTTTTCTTGTTATAAAAAATCAGAATAGTGAATAGAAATAATGAATTTTAAAAATTGATGAGTCAATCTTGAAATGTAGTTTTTTGATGTCTCCTGTTTTTATGACTTAATATTTTGATTCATAATAAATTTCTGAAAATATAAAACATGAACAATTCAACCAAATATTTAATGTTAGCTACATAAATTTAAAAAATGTAAATATTTGCATTTCTGATTAAAGGTGATTTTTAACATCTAGGAACAAAAGATTTCTATTTTGTATTTGAAATGAAAGGTATGGTTGCTATTACTTAGTTAAATTATTTAAATCATTTTCTGACATGTGTGATACATAAATATAATTCTTTTAGTGTTAAACAATAGAATGGAAATTATGAAGCATAAAATCAGACATGTTTCATGTCACGTATTACCTGTTAAGAAAAACTGCAATGCAGCATTTAAGTACAACAGAACAATGAGCATATTGTTTCTGGTACTTGTAAACAGGATGGATCTACAGTTTCACAGTTTATGTTGACAGTATCTTTGTGGGAAATGTAATTATCAAATGAATTATAACATGTCTTAGTATCAAGATTATTAATAGTAATTTTAATTACCTTTTTCAAGATAATTGGATATGTTCTCATAAGTATATGGGAAAGGGGACACTGGGCTAATTAGATATTTTGAACTTAGTTATCTTTAAAATATCTAGGAGCTTAACATACATATTCTATATTTTAGGAATTTCTTCTTTTAATTAAATGTTTTCCTAAGTAGAACTAAGCTAATTTATAATTTATAAAGTCTCACTGTTGATCCCTTGATATTCCTCCTTGAGTATTGATATAATTTTAAAAGATTGAATAATTAAAATTTTAAAAATTAAATGTTCACTACCAGTTATAACATTTTTCTAAAACTGGCAAAATTAAGAAAATAATATTTTGCTCCACTAATGGGTACTGTTAGATGGGCTTTCATATAATACTTCTGATAATTTTAGAAATTGATTCATTTCCAAAAAACAATTTGTTTTGGAGATACACAACAGCTTTAAAAATGTGCATTTATTTTGATCTAGGGATTTAGCTTCTAGACTTAAAGAACTATTCAGTGGTGTGGTCAAAGGTATATATATACAAGAATCACAGCTTTAATCACAATAAGAAGTATTTGGAGCCACTAACTAGGATATTAAACAGGTAATAAAAAATCATGTTCTCAACAAATATTTAGTAACTTAGGAATACTCTCATTCATTGAACCCAGCTGTATATATTTTATTTTGTTTTTTTTGAGACTGGGCCTTGCTATGTTGTCCAGTATGGACTTGAACTCCTGGACTCCAGCAATCCTCTTGCCTCAGCCTCCTAAGTAGCTGGGGCTACACGTGTGAGCCACCACAAACAGCCTTGTATATGAACTGTGTATTTAATATGGCCACACCTTTGTTTTAAAAAAATCTGTAAAATCATAGATTAAAGATTAAAAACAAAAAAATTATAATGATTGCTAATTCCAAGAGTAGATTTTTAAATACACTTTTTAAATCTTAATATGAGCATTTCTATAACAACTTCAATTATAATCATTTAAATTGTCTTTAATAAGACAAGTTAATTAAAATTGTGTTTACATTCATTATAATGAAAATTCAACCAGTTGGAGGAACAATATTATCTTGTCAATATTTAATTCATTGTCTTGTTTTCAAATCTGGAAGTAGTTGGTACTCAATAATTTGTTGATTGAATGGATAGATGATGGGGTCAGGAATTAGCAGAGTGGTTTTAGGGAAAACACATTTGGAGGGCCACAAAGGTACCTTGTTTATGTTTACATAAAAATGATTTGTTCATCATAACAATAGACGACAGGATAATAAAGTGATAAGAATATGGAAGAACTGCTTTACTAAACATAGTCTGGTAGCATAGAATAAGGCAAAAGCTAAATAGCTAGATTTACCCTAAGACATTTAGTTTGTCTAGTTGTACAATTATAGCTATTAAAATAAACAAGAAAAAACATTTATCACTGAAATTCCAACAGGAAACATAACCTATTTGAGAGTCTGGAACTCTAGTTCTTAACCTCCCCACTTAAAAAAAATTGAAGTATTGTTTTTATAAAATGAGTTTTGATAATGCAAGTTTACTCAGGGATATGACTATTACATTGTAGAAGAGTAGACTATTCCACAGTAAACTATATTTTAGTTGTTGTAAAATTAATTTTAAAAAGAATAATTTGGCAATGCAGATGTATATGTGTGATTTACATGTTTACACAACACCAGAAAGGTAGATTTAATGAAGAAATCAAGTGCCTTTCTTAATTGAATTGAATGGTTAGCCTTCTGGACCAGCTCTATTGGAGATGGGGCTTTGCAAATGAGATCTCCATGCCTCCTAGTAAGGTTGAATGTGGCAGCAACTTATATGTCCTGAACCAACAGTCATTATCTACTTTGCCAATATTTTAACATACCTGAAGTTCCTACCACAGTGTATAATGGCTTCCACTGTGGTATGGGGATGCTGTTTCAGCATTGGTGGAGGTAACTGGCAATTAAATAGGTGAGGACATGTTGAGTGGCAGAAAATAAGGTATTTGCTGCTGGAATGCTGCAGCAGTTTTCAAGGGACAGATACAACCTCTCACTTAGTGGAATATGACCTAAAACTCTACCTAAGTGTTTCCAGTGTACATTAGGACTGGCCTTTGAGAGGTAACATCTGACTGTTTACTAGCTGTGTTGGAAGCTAGAGAAAGAGACCTGAAATCTTTGAAGATGATGGTAATTCCATATTTCTTTTCTTCACTTGTGTCTTTCTTCCACATGCGTGCTTTTCTCTGCTGTGTCATCTCCATCCCACTAGAAAATGTGAGTTAGAATATTCAATTCTGCTATAGAAGAAAGCAAATGAGATGATGAAATGTATAAGAAATTTGACGATAGATAGGAAGTCAGCTAGTATGTTATGAGATACAGGTGAAACTCCTAGCATGTATTAATATAGATATCAGTAAGCATGTAGTTTGAGAAAGAAAAGCAGAATTTAGAAGATGTACTAAATACACATAGTAAGCAAGTTACTAACTTATAAAACTTGCCAAGACAAAATAAATGGGTCATGAAGGAATAGACAAGTTTGTATTTATTTGATAGAAAGGTAGAAAGACCAATTTATGATTTTGTCACTTCTGAGCTGACAGCTGTGCCATGCCACCTACTTATGACATCCAGTAAGGTCCTGTATTGGCCCATGGTACTATGCCCAAGAAATGCAGATGAAACCGATAATTCTTCACTGTTAATTGGCAAGCTACCTCTTTATGCAGGTATAACTCTCCCTTTGTTTCTCTCATTGTCAAGTATGTGCCTTTGACCCCTGGCACCTTCTATCTGGGTCACCTGACTCAAATCTGAATTATTATGGGGAAGGCTGATGTGGCACAGAGAAAACAGAGCATGTGACTAGCATGGAACCCAGGATACCTATAGAGTGGTCCTGCCACTCACATCCTATCATAAGAGTGTCAGCCTATTTCATTGCTTTCCCATTGCTTTTTGTTTTACATTTATTTAGTAAATTATATGAAATGAACATGTTAATTTGGTCTGTGAGCTCTCAGATTTAGCTGCCTGGTAATGTACTTGGTGGCTACCATTACATCAAGGTAATTTTCGACCTGACAGTATGCTTTACTTTGAACTTTACTAACCCTCCCTCACAATTTGGGATTTTGAACTAAAGCACTGATCATCACTATCTGATTTAGGGACCTAGACCAAGCTACGAAAGGAGTGTTAAAGTATAGTGATTCCATGGCAGTCTTAAGCACCTAGTTCACTGTGAAGGAATTATGAGAACCTGTTTCTCACCCTTCCTCTAGGGAAATGCAGAAGAGCTAAGCAAGTCCCAGTTTACCTGGGGAAGAGGATTAGGAGGTTGTTTGTCAGCTCTGTCCCACTTGAATTCTCTCCTTCCTCTCCTTACTGCTGAGGGTGGAGGTAGTTATTGTCTAGAACAAGACCTTCAAATACTTTACTCATGTACTCTATTTAACAATTTTGAAAAACATATACTCTCATGTACATTTTAATTTGACACTTAACATTTCTTGTTATAAGCTTAAGTAGTTGGAAAATATGTGATTTCAGGTATGCTATGAATGTTGACATTTAAAAAATAAAACTGTATTTAAAATATATCTAATAGAATATGAATTCCATATGATTTGTTTAAAATATTTTAATGAACATTTTCAAACACATACAAGAGGAAAAACAGTAAAACCTCCATGTACTCTTCACCCAATTTAAACAATCATCAGCTTTCTGACATTCTTACCTTTACTCCCTTACTCTTTTCTATTGGACTATTTTAAAGCAAACTCCAATCATATTGTACTCACATATAACCTGGTTTATATGTCTAGCAAAGACGATTTATCATGGTAGTACCATTTATTCATATTCAATAAAATCATTTCCTTAATATGAAGTAGTAAGCAGTATATATTCATGTGTCACCAATTGTCTCAAAAATGTATGCCTTATAATAGTTTGTTCAAATCAGAAACTAAATAATACTTAAATATTTATGCATTGTATTTAGTTGAAGTGATTTTTTGATTTTTTTTTTTTGAGATGGAGTCTCCCTCTGTCGCCCAGGCTAGAGTGCAGTGGTGCAATCTCAGCTCACCGCAACCTCTGCCTCCCGGGTTCAAGCAATTCTCCTGCCTCAGCCTCCTGAGTAACCGGGATTACAGGCATGTGCCACCACGCCGGGCTAATTTTTTTTTTTGTATTTTTAATAGAGATGGAGTTTCACCATATTGGCCAGGCTGGTCTCAAACTCCTGACCTTGTGATCCGCCTGCCTATGATTCTTGAGTCTCTTCATTTGTAACACTTCTCCTTTCTCTGTTTTCTCTGCCATGTCTTTTAACATGTTTCTGTACTTCACATATTTATGAGAAAAAAACCCTAGAAATTCGATCTAGAAACTTGGTTAAATTCAGTGTTTATGGCAAGAATGCTTCATAGGTATTCCTGTGTTTATAATTCCTGTGGAATTATACAAGGAGAAGCAATTTCTAGCTGTCTTATTCTAGTGACATTAATATGAACCAATAGTATAAGTATTATCAGTCAGATTCATCTGTTATAAATTTGCCTTTGTCCTTTCATCTTATGATGACAAACATTGCCTGGACAAACATTATCTGGGTCCATTATTTCATTGGAGTTTATGCAATGGTGATTTTCTAATTCTTTTATTCCATCTATATTTATTAGCTGTGATTCTTCTATTAAGAATTTTCTTTCATCATCTATTTGTTTCTCCTGAGTTATAGCCAACTCAGGAAAGAAGAAAAAGTACATTTCTTTTCCAGGACACTAAGTTGGTGCTCCAACAATCTCCAAAGGTGAGCGATGAGAATTGAAGTATAAATTTTAATTTTAGTGTTATTAGATACTCATGGATTTATATGTTTGATGTTTCAATCTTTTATTTTTATTTTTTACTCTTCAGAGTGTCCCATTTTTGGCCAGTGGAATTACCTTTATGGTGACTCCTGTGTGCTTTTGACACTCCCCACATGAAAGAGTGTGTAGTAGAGCTTTCTAGAGAAACAGAGAAACAGCAGGATGTGTGTGAATATAGATGATGGAGATAGAGTTTCTTGTTTTAAAAGAGTTCTTTGTTTTAAGCATGACAAGGTATCACACATACACACATACATAATGTTTCTAGCCCCAGACCTGAATACTGTAGATATTTTAAAACATTAAAAACATTAACAAGCTCTTCTTCAGCAAAGTTTTTCCTTAAACTTATATATTATTCCATTTTTTTCATAGAATTTTATCATTTATAATTGGAAGTTTTTTATAGGCTACTCTGTCTTACATAACATGTTGTTATCTGCAATAACAACATACTATAATAAGGTTTTTTTTTTTTATAAAAATGGTCTTTGACCATAAGGTTATAAGTGTAGAAAAATTTCATCAGGATTGGGTTTTCATTATAATTATTGGTAACATGCAATTATTCAAAACAGCATGAATATATTACCATTTCTGATATTTAGCAAACATAAAAAGAAAATTTATGAAAAAATATATTAGTAATATAGGTTGGGGAAAGCATGCATAATTTCTTGATTAAAGGAATTGTGGAGTTGTTTCTTGGTTTGAAACCTTGGAATGGGCCAAAAGGAAATATTTTTCTCTTGTAAAATGAGAAATAGAGACTGTCCAAGATTAAACTATAGTTAGGACAGGCAGCTTCTTAGAAGATGTATTTTTTTTAAAGTACCTCTATATGAAGGCAAGAATCTAGAAATTAGTTTTCTTAAAACTATCCGCACTTGCATGCCCTTTGGAAAATCTACATGAACTGTTCCAACTTGAGGACCACCAGGACTCTGTTCTCCAATAGCTGACACATGGTGCCTACTATGTGCCAAACACATCAACTTTATGAAGTGGTTACTATTTTTATCCCCATTTTGCAGATGAAGAAACTGAAGCACAAAGATGTTATGTAACTTGTCCAAAGTGACGCAGTTTGTAAGTGGGCAGCAGGGAGGCAAACCCAGTCACTGTGGCTCCAGAGTCCAGACTCAACCACTATGGACATGAATGTCTTTTTTAAAAAAGGGTGGAAGGTTACCCTAGGTGGGGGCATCAGAGGGGAGTGCATAGTGATCTAAAATTGTTGCGAAATAGGAAGTAAAGGAAAAATTGTACTTTTTCTGTGTGTCAGTGAATAAACTATGCATGTATTAATAAAACATAAGTCAATGCCTTTATCTGTATTCTTTAGAGTACCATAATATTTAGTGTCAGTCAAATTAAAATTAACACATTTTTATTTCTTTAATTTCTAATGAACAATTAGTTCTCGTTTAATTGGCAGTGTGCAGGGGTGTTATCTGAAACCCTGTTACTGTCGTGTTTTACATATTCTACTTAGCCTGTGAATATGTTCTACTTCTAGTGAGGATGACACTGTTTATAGATACATTACAGAAGAAATATTTCATTTAATAATGGTAATGATTTCACACTTATATAACTAATCCTACTAAAAGCATTTTGAAAGTATTTTTCATTTTATTTATTTATTTATTTATTTATTTATTTTGAGATGGAGTCTCACTCTGTTGCCCAGGCTGGAGTGCAGTGCCGTGATCTCGGCTCACTGCATTCTCTGCCTCCTGGGTTCAAGCACTTCTCCTACCTCAGCCTCCTGAGTAGCTGGGATTACAGGTATCCATCACCACACCTGGCTAATTTTTTGTATTTTTAGTAGAGATAGGGTTTCACCATGTTGGCCAGACTGGTCATGAATTCCTGACCTCGAGTGATCTGCCCACCTTGGCCTCCCAAAGTGCTGAGATTATAGGTGTGAGCCACTGTGCCCCGCCTTTATTTTATTTTTTCAAGAGACAGGATCAGACTGGGCATGGTGGCTCACACCTGTAATCCCAGCACTTTGGGAAACTGAGGTGGGCAGATCACTTTAAGTCAGGAGTTCGAGACCAGCCTGACCAACATGGAGAAACTTCATCTCAACTAAAAATACAAAAATTAGCCAGGCATGGCGGCGTATGCCTGTAATCTCAGCTACTTGGGAGGCTGAGGCAGGAGAATCACTTTAACCCGGGAGGTGGAGGTTGTGGTGAGCCAAGATCATGCCATTGTACTGCAGTCTGGGCAACAAGAGCAAAGCTCCATCTCAAAAAAAAAAAAAAAAGAGGGTCTTACTCTGACACCCAGGTTGGAGTGCAGTGGCACAGTCATACTCAGTGCAACCTTGAAATTCCTGGGCTCAAGTGATCCTCTCGCCTTAGTCTATCAACAGGACTACAGGAATGCACCACTTGGCCTGGCTAATATTTAAAATTTTTTTATTTGTAGAGATGGGTCTTGCCATGTTGTCCAAACTGGCCTTGAACTACTGGGCTCAAGAGATCCTCCCACCTTGGCGTCCGAAAATGCTGAGATTATAAGCATGAGTCACTGCATCCAGCTTTGACTCCTGAACTACTTTATGGAAAAAAAAAAAAAAACTGTACCTAACACTAAAATAATTACCTTTTTCACTGAAAGTTAGGATTATAATTGTGTGTAAGTAAAAAAATAAAACTATTGCTGTTTTCTTCAGGTTATTTTTGAATAGTTAGATGCAAATTTCATTTTTTAATAATTGGATTATATAATAAACACACCAGGACAGTCGGTGGATTTTGTTCTGCAAGCAGTTTTACTCTTTAATCATATACTTTTGCCTTGCTATGCACAGCTGGATTTTTGCTTATAAACATTTACCAGTTAGGACTCAACCTATGAAAGAATTCAACAGGCAATGGTTGTTAAAGATGCCTTAGAAGAGAGCCTCACCCCTTCTATCATGAAACATTTAAAGGAGGAGGGAGAGAGAGGGTCAACAGAGGAGTGCTGGGCGGAGAAAAGCACCCTCTCTTATTAAACTATGTATAGACAGATACTTTTTCTTATTTGATGCAGATTAGAACATTTATTGAATGTTTACCATGTACCAAGTCGTGTACCAAATGCTTTCAAGTTCACTATTTCATTTAATCCTCATAACCATGTGGTTACCCTGTTTTGCACATGAGAAGACTGAGGCTGAAAAATTTCGTGATACTTAAGGTCACATAGTTAGAAAGTGCAAGAGAAAGACATGATCATCCTCTTATGTCAATAGGTGTGAATTCTTCCATAATACTTGTGGGTGTAAGTTACGTTATATTGCTTTTATTTTTCCATATGCTTAGTTAGCAGCAAGTGTAGTCTCATAATCTTTGAGCTTCCCATCTCCTGTAGATTATCTATGAACCTTAGGTGTTAATTGTTGTTCAAAAGGAAAGTTCTCCAGCTGCCCCCTCCCAAATGAGAATGACCCTTAATGTCAGTTAATTTGTCTGTTGGTGCTGCTGGTACTATTGGTGGTGCTGCCATTGCCATAGCTTCTTGCTGACCCACGTCACCATTACTGATCTCATTGGCATCCATCATCTGACTCGCTCTGTTGGTCCTTGCTTCAGGAAAGTCTTTCTGGCACCAGTTCCGCCTCAGCCTTGCAAGGCAACATGGTCTTTGAAAGAGGGTATATTAGTCAGGATTCTACAGAGAAACAGTACCAAAAAAAATTGTGTGTGTGTGTGTATGTGTAGTCATGCATTGCATAAGAATGTTTTGCTTAAGGATGGACTACATTTACAATGGCACTCCCATGAGATTATTATGGAGCTGAAAAATCCCTATCACCTAGTGACATAGCTATTGTAATGTTGTAGTGCAATGTATTACTTTTCTGTGTTTAGATACACAAATACTTACTATAGTGTTACAATTGCCTACGGTATTCTACACAGTAACATGCTGTACAGGTTTGTAGCCTAGGACCAATCAGCTATATCATAGAGGCTAGGTATATATTATGCCTTCTAGATTTGTGTAAGTATACTGTATAATATTTGCCCAATGAAATCACCTAATGGTGGATTTCTCAGAACATATCCTCATTGTTAAGCAACGCATGTCTGTCTATCTATCTATCTATCTATCCATCCATCCATCCATCCATCCATCCATCTGCATATATATAAAAGTGCAATTTCCATTCTTAACCAAACCAAACATAACTCAGAGATTCTACTTGCAGGGTGAATTGGTTTCAATGTTATTTTGTCATCACTTTCTTCTTGGACCAATACAATGCTTCACTGCAGTGGACACTGTTGTTGAATACTCTACCTGTGAAAACAGTTTCTGGAGAACTTTGGCTTGAAATGCACATACTTAGACAAGTTCTTTCTTCTGAACCATCCTTTTTGCTGCCCCCTTCTGGAAGCCATTGTCACCTGCAGAAAAGCTCCTCCCTATTAGCTCTCCTCCCAAGATGTGGAAAGGCAAAGTCCACCAAACTCCAGCAGGTTCATGGGAGGCTTTCATGTTGGACATCTCCTACTCATCAGTCAACCAGTGGTGTCCTTACCTGCTTGCCAGAGACCTCAAGTTCCATGGGTCCAAAACCAAATTCATTCTCTCACCCTCCACCAATTTCTCTTCCACTTTGTTTTCTCCTCCCTTCTCTTTCTACTCGTTCTTTAATCAATATATATATGAAGAGAGAGAGAGAGGAAGATTAATTGATTGATTTTTAAGAATTGGCTCCTGTGATTGCAGAGGCTGTGTGAGTCCAAAATCTGATGGAGTAGGCTGGCAGGCTAGAGACTTAGAGAAGGGGTGCAATTCAAGTCCAAAGACAACCTGCTGGAAGAATTCCTTCTTACCCAGGGGAAGTCAGTCTTTTTTCTATAAAAGCTTTAAACTGATTGGATGAGACCCACCCACATTATGGAGGGTAAACTGCTTTACTCAGAGTCTACCCATTTAAATGTTAATCTCATCCAAAAAAAAAAAAAACCTTCACAGAAAACATCCAGAACATTGGTTGATCAAATAGCTGGTCACCATGGCCCTGCCAAGTTGACCCATAAAATTAACCATCACAGTGTCTAACACAATTCCTTCAGTATTGTGCTCAATTAGAGTACCCGTCACTGGTTCCCCCAGATCACAGCTACAGTTACCTGGCCCTTTAAATCCACCTCTCCCTCTCCTTTCCTCCCTCCTTCCTGCTCCTCTCCTCTCTCACAGAACCACATATACTCCACAGAGTCATTTTTTCCCAAGATCTCACTGCCCCAGAATAGTTGTGCTGGGGTAGATTTATCTACTGCAGACCAATTCTTGTCAGTCTTTTTTATGTCCTGGGAAATCCAGCAATTTAACTTAAAGAGCTTTTAGGCACAGATTTTAAAAATGCAAAAAGGTCCCGTGTATCATCCCTGGGTAAGGAAAAGCAGACCTCTGAAGTAGGAAATCCCACTTACCACTGGGAGTGGAGCTAGTGAGGAGGAAATGCTTTTTGTTCTTCCTTGAAGAGTAAAACATCATTTTCATCAAGATAAAAACAGAGACTTTTTGGTGGCTTCTTTAAAAAGGAGCAAACAGTAAATCTTTGGTGAGTCCCATGGGTACACATGCAACCATAGAGACATAGGATAGTACCTTCTCATTTAAAAAGGAGGCTATTTAAATATAGATAGGTGCAGCCTAGACATCTTGATTTGCCTAGAACAGGCCCAGTTTGGATAATAAGTTATTTGGCTAGGTTAGATAGAATTAACATTGAAAATTTCTCAAAACTATCTACTTTAGTCCTGTAAGGAATCCTTTCTTCTGTGATTACAGTGTTGCTGATGTGAACAAATGTGTTCTTGGCATCTGAAGTACAATTTCCCGTATTTCTTTAACAAATATTTATTGCATACCTACTATGTCCTAGACACTGAATTAAGCACTATGAAGGCAAAGTGAACAGGACAGACTAGTCTCAGCTCTCATAAAATTTTTTTTAACTATAATATTGGAGAGTTACTTCAGGTATTACTAGTATATATTGAATGAAGCAAGGAAACTGATCAATGTATATATTTGTTTCCATATTATCTCACTCTGGGCTGCTATGACAAAGTACCTTAGACTGAATAATATACAAACAATAGAAATTTATTCCTCACAGTTCTGGAAGCTGGTATTTCTAAGACCAAGGCACCAGCAGTGGCTGGTGAGTGCCTGCTTCCTTATTGATAATGTGTCCTTGCATTGTAAAAAGAGTTCACCCTTATGACTTAATTGCCTCCCTGAAGGCCCTGCCTCATAATAACATCACATTGAGGATTAAATTTCAACTTAGAAATTTGGCAGGGGGTGGAGGAGCCACAAACATTCTGACCACAGCACATAGGAAAACTCATTCTTAATTTCAGGCAACCAACTAACTTAAACATTAACTTTGGGAAATGGAAAAAAAGAAGTCTATTTCATTATACTTAGTTGGCTTCTCGTTTTCTAAATCATCAACAGTATAGGAGCATGTGAGCAAAGGTCTAGAGACTGGAAATAAATAGCGTGTACAAGATGTTAAGAAAGTTTACATTGAGGACAGGTAAGAAAAAAAGGTTTATTTATTACTCATATAAGAGTTTATTTCTTACTTACAATGTAAAGTTTACATTGAGGACAAGTAAGAAAAAAAGGCTTATTTCTTATTCATATAAAAGTCTGGGCCGGGCGCGGTGGCTCAAGCCTGTAATCCCAGCACTTTGGGAGGCCGAGACGGGCGGATCACGAGGTGAGGAGATTGAGACCATCCTGGCTAACGTGGTGAAACCCTGTCTCTACTAAAAAATACAAAAAAACTAGCTGGGCGAGGTGGCGGGCACCTGTAGTCCCAGCTACTCGGGATGCTGAGGCGGGAGAATGGCGTAAACCCGGGAGGCGGAGCTTGTAGTGAGCTGAGATCCGGCCTCTGCACTCCAACCTGGGCGACAGAGCGAGACTCCGTCTCAAAAAAAAAAAAAAAAAAAAAAAGGTCTGAAGGGCTAGTATAATGCTCTAAGGTCTTCCATTCCATTTTGTTGCTGTGCTGTGAGTAGCTTCCATTCCCAAAGTCACAGATGGTGCATTCATGATCATTCATGGCTATTCCAGCTTTAAGCCATGATCACATTCCAGATATCAGGAAGGAAGAAAAGAAGGCTGAAAATCATGCCCCATACCCTGTTCATTGGTGACAGTTCCCAGAAGTCACACATGCCACTTCCTCTTACCTTCTGCTGACCAGAATTTAGTCATGTGGTCATGGGGCAACATGTAGATAGAAAAAAGGCTTTAGCTGGACACTAAAGATAACAGATTTTAGTGAACATCTAACAGTTTACTCCATAATCCAACCTTTTAGCCACCAAAATATTTTTGGTATACCCTTCTTCCTGTAGATAGAACATAACTACCTATTCTTGATCATACATGCCTGTTGTAGCTTTTAATTATGTATGTGAACCCCCAAATATGATCCATTTGAATTTTGTAGCTATTTTAATCAGTATTGTGAGACCATGATTACACCCTGGAAAGGATCCTATAGATCAGGGGTCCCCAACCTGCAGATACAGGTCTCCAACCCTTGGGTCTATAGAAAAACTGTTTTCCATGAGACCGGTCCCTGGTGTCAAAAAGGTTGGGGACTGCTGCTGTAAATAAGATTCTTTGACATTATTTCTTATGGGCATATTGTTTTGGTCTTTTGGTCAAATTAGATTGTCTGTGTGTGTTACTCAATATTTCTAGATTGCAAATAAGAAAATTCCAGATTCCACTCCAAGATGGCCAAATAGGAACAGCTCCAGCCTGCAGTTCCCAGTGTGACTGACACAGAAGACGGGTGATTTCTGCATTTCCACCTAAGGTACCTAGTTCATCTCATTAGAACTGGTTGGACAGTGGGTGCAGCCCACGGAGGGTGAGCTGAAGCAGGGCAGGGCATCGCCTCACCCAGGAAGTGCGAGGGGTTGGGGGATTTCCCTTTCCTAGCCAAGGGAAGCCGTGACAGATGGTACCTGGAAAAACAGGACACTCCAGCCCAAATACTGTGCTTTTCCAATGGTCTTAGTAAACGACACACCAGGAGATTATATCCCGCACCTGGCTCAGTGGGTCCCATGCCCATGGAGCCTTGCACACTACTAGTGCAGCAGTCTGAGGTCGGCCTGTGAGGCAGTAGCCTGGCAGGGGGAGGAGCGTCTGCTATTGCTGAGGCTTGGGTAGGTAAACAAAGCAGCTGCGAAGCTCAAACTGGGCAGAGTCCACCACAGCTCAGCAAGGCCTACTGCCTCTAGACCCCACCTTGGGGCAGGGCATAGCTGAACACAAGGCAGCAGAAGCTTCTGCAGTCTTAAACGTCCCTGTCTGACAGCTCTGAAGAGAAAATGGTTCTCCCAGCGTGGTGTTTGAGCTCGGAGAATAGACAGACTGCCTCCTCAGTGGGTCCCTGACTCCCGTGTACCCTAACTGGGAGACACCTCCCAGTAGGGGCCGACTGACACCTCATACAGCTGGGTGCCCCTCTGGGATGAAGTTTCCAGAGGAAGGATCAGGCAGCAGTTTTTGCTATTCTGCAATATTTGCTGTTCTGCAGCCTCTGCTGGTGTTACCCAGGCAAATAGGGTCTGGAGTGGACCTCCAGCAACCTCCAACAGACCTTCAGTTGAGGGACCTGACTGTTAGAAGGAAAACTAACAAATAGAAAGGAATAGCATCAACATCAACAAAAAGGACATCCACACCAAAACCCCATCTGTAGGTCACCAACATCAAAGACCAAAGGTAGATAAAACTACAAAGATGGAGAGAAACCAGAGCAGAAAAGCTGAAAATTCTAAAAACCAGAGCACCTCTTCTCCTCCAGAGGATTGCAGCTCCTCACCAGCAATGGAACAAAGCTGGACAGAGAATGACTTTGACAAGCTGACAGAAGTAGGCTTCAGAAGGTCAGTAATAACAAACTTCTCTGAGCTAAAGGAGGAGGTTCGAACCCATTGCAAGGAAGCTGAAAACCTTGAAAAAAGATTAAATGAATGGCTAACTAGAATAAAGTGCAGAGAAACCTTAAATGACCTGATGGAGCTGAAAACCATGGCATGGGAACTAGGTGACGCATGCACAAGCTTCAGTAGCCAATTCAATCAAGTGGAAGAAAGGGTATCAGTCATTGAAGATCAAATTAATGCAATAAAGTGAGAAGAGAAGTTTAGAGAAAAAAGAGTAAAAAGAAAAAAACAAAACCTCCAAGAAATATGGGACTATGTGAAAAGACCAAATCTATGTTTCATTGGTGTACCTGAAAGTGACAGGGAGAATGGAACCAAGTTGCAAAACACTCTTCAGGATATTATCCAGGACAACTTCCCCAACCTAGCAAGGCAGGCCAACATTCAAATTAAGGAAATATGGAGATCACCACCAAGATACTCTTCAAGAAGAGCAACCCCAAGACACATAGCTGTCAGATCCACCAAGGTGGAAATGAAGGAAAAAGTGTTAAGGACAGCCAGAGAGAAAGGTTACCCACAAAGGGAAGCGCATCAGACTAACAGCACATCTCTTGGTAGAAACTCTACAAACCAGAAGAGAGTGGGGGCCAATATTCAACATTCTTGAAGAAAAGAATTTTCAACCCAAAATTTCATATCCAGCCAAACTAAGCTTCGTAAATGAAGGAGAAATAAAATCCTTTACAGACAAGCGAATGCTGAGAGATTTTGTCACCACCAGGCCTGCCTTACAAGAGCTCCTGAAGGAAGCACTAAACATGGAGAAAAACAACCAGTACCAGCCACTGCAAAAACATCCCAAATTGTAAAGATCATCCATGCTAGGAAGAAACTGCATCAACTAATGGGCGAAATAACCAGCTAACATCATAATGATAGAATCAAATTCACACATAAAAATATTAACCTTAAATGTAAATGGACTAAATGCCCCAGTTAAAAGACACAGACTGGGAAATTGGAGAAAGAGTCAAGACCCATCAGTGTGCTGTATTCAGGTGACCCATCTCACATACAGAGACACACATAGGCTCAAAATAAAGGGATGGAGGAAGATCTACCAAGCAAATGGAAAGCCAAAAAAAGCAGGGGTTGCAATCCTTGTCTCTGATAAAACAGACTTTAAACCAGCAAAGATCAAAAGAGACAAAGAAGGCCATTACACAATGGTAAAGGGATCAATTCAACAAGAAGACCTAACTATCCTAAATATATGTGCACCCAATACAGGAGCACCAAGATTCATAAAGCAAGTCCTTAGAGACTTACAAAGAGATTTAGACTCCCACACAATAATAATGGGAGACTTTAACACCCCACTGTTGATATTAGACAGATCAATGAGACAGAAGGTTAAAAAGGATATCCAGGATTTGAACTCAGCTCTGCACCAAGCAGACCTAATAGACATCTACAGAACTCTCCACCCCAAATCAACAGAATATACATTCTTCTCAGCACCACATTGGACTTATTCCAAAATTGACCACATAGTTGGAAGTAAAAAGCACTCCTCAGCAAATGTAAAAGAACAGAAATCACAACAAACTGTCTCTCAGACCACAGTGCAATCAAATTAAAACTCAGGATTAAGAAACTCACTCAAAACCACACAATTACATGGAAACTGAACAACCGGCTCCTGAATGACTAGTGGGTACATAATGAAATGAAGGCAGAAATAAAGATGTTATTTGAAACCTAAAAGAATAAAGACACAGCGTACCAGAATTTCTGGGATACATTTAAAGCAGTGTGTAGAGGGAAATTTATAGCACTAAATGCCCACAAGAGAAAGCAGGAAAGATCTAAAATCAACACCCTAACATCACAATTAAAAGAACTAGAGAAGCAAGAGCAAACAAATTCAAAAGCTTGCAGAAGGCAAGAAATAACTAAGATCAGAGCAGAACTGGAGATAGAGACACAAAAAAACCTTCAAAAATTCAATGAATCCAGGAGCTGTTTTTTTGAAAAGATCAACAAAATTGATAGACTGCTAGCAACAATAATAACGAAGAAAAGAGAGAAGAATCAAATAGATGCAATAAAAAATGATAAAGGGGATATCACCACCGATCCCACGGAAATACAAACTATCATCAGAGAATACTATAAACACCTCTATGCAAATAAACTAGAAACTCTAGAAGAAATGGATAAATTCCTGGACACATACACCCTCCCAAGACTAAACTAGGAAGAAGTTGAATCTCTGAATAGACCAATAACAGGCTCTGAAATTGAGGCAACAATTAATAGTCCACCAACCAAAAAAAGTTCAGGACCAGACGGATTCACAGACAAATTCTACCAGAGGTACAAAGAGGATCTGGTACCATTCCTTCTGAAACTATTCCAGTCAACAGAAAAAGAGGGAATCCTCCCTAACTCATTTTATGAGGCCAGCATCATCCTGAAACCAAAATCTGACAGAGACACAACAAAAAAAGAGAATTTTAGACAAATATCCCTGATGAACCTTGATATGAAAATCCTCAATAACATACAGGCAAACCAAATCCAGTAGCACATCAAAAAGCTTATCCACCACGATCACTCAGCTTCATCCCTGGAATGCAAGGCTGGTTCAACATACAGAAATCAATAAACGTAATCCATTGTACAAAGTGAGCCAACAACAAAAATCACATGATTATCTAAATAGATGCAGAAAAGGCCTTTGACAAAATTCAGCAGCCCTTTGTGCTAAAAGCTCTCAATAAACTAGGTATTGATGGAATGTATCTCAAAATAATAAGTGCTGTTTATGACAAACCCACAGCCAATGTCATACTGAATGAGCAAAAACTGGAAGCATTCCCTTTGAAAACTGGCACAAGAGAGGAATACCCTCTCTCACAACTCATATTCAACAAAGTGTTAGAAATTCTGGCCAGGGCAATCAGGTAAGAGAAAGAAACAAAGGATATTCAGTTAGGAAAAGAGGAAGTCAAATTGTCCCTGTTTGCAGATGACATGATTGCATATTTAGAAAACCCCATCATCTCAGCCCAAAATCTCCTTAAGCTGATAAGCAACTTCAGCAAAGTTTCAGCATACAAAATCAATGTGCAAAAGTCACAAGCATTTTTATACACCAATAACAGACAAACAGAGAACCAAATCATGAGTGAACTCCCCTTCACAATTGCTACAAAGAGAATAAAATACCTAGGAATTCAACTTACAAGAGATGTGCAGGACCTCTTAAAAGGTGAACTACAAACCACTGCTCGATGAAATAAGAGAGGACACAAAAAAATGGAAGAACATTCCATGCTCATGGATAGGAAGAATCAATATTGTGAAAATGGCCATACTGCCCAAGGTAATTTATAGATTCAATGCCATCCCCATCAAGCTACCAATGAGTTTCTTCACAGAATTGGAAAAAAAATGCTTTAAAGTTCATATGGAACCAAAAAAGAGCCCGCATTGCGAAGACAATCCTAAGCCAAAAGAACAAAGCTGGAGGCATCACGCTACCTGACTTCAAACTATACTACAAGGCTACAGTAACCAAAACAGCATGGTACTGGTACCAAAACAGAGATATAGACCAATGGAACAGAACAGAGGCCTCAGAATTAACACCATACATCTACAGCCGTCTGCTCTTTGACAAATATGACAAAAACAAGAAATGGGGAAAGGATTCCCTGTTTAATAAATGGTATTGGGAAAACTGGCTAGCCATATGTAGAAAGCTGAAACTGGATCCCTTCCTTGCACCTTATAGAAAATTTAATTCAGGATGGATTAGAGACTTAAATGTTAGACCTAAAACCATAAAACCCTAGAAGAAAACGTAGGCAATACCATTCAGGACATAGGCATGGGCAAGGACTTCATGACTAAAACATGAAAAGCAATGGCAACAAAAGTCAAAATTGACAAGTGGGATCTAAGTAAACTAAAGAACTTCTGCACAGCAAAAAAAAGCTACCATCAGAGTGAACAGGCAACCTACAGAATGGGAGAAAATTTTTGCAATCTACCCATCTGACAAAGGGCTAATATCCAGAATCTACAAAGAACTTAAACAAATTTATAAGAATGAAACAATCCCACCAAAAAGTGGGCATAGAATATGAGCAGACACCTCTCAAAAGAAGACATTTATACAGTCAACAGACACATGAAAAAATGCTTATCATCACTGGGTATGAGAGAAATGCAAATCAAAACCACAATGAGATACCATCTCACACCAGTTAGAATGGCAATCATTAAAAAGTCAGGAAACAACAGGTGCTGGAGAGGATGTGGAGAAACAGGAACGCTTTTACAGTGCTGGTGGGAGTGTAAACTAGTTCAACCATTGTGGAAGACAGTGTGGTGATTCCTCAAGGATCTAGAACTAGAAATACCATTTCACCCAGTGATCCTGTTACTGGTTATAAGGATTATAAATCACGCTGCTATAAAGACAAATGCATACGTATGTTTATTGTGGCACTATTCACAATAGCAAAGACTTGGGACCAACCCAAATGTCCATTAGTGATATACTGGATTAAGAAAATGTGGCACATATACACCATGGAATACTATGCAGCCATAAAAAAGGATGAGTTCATGTTCTTTGCAGGGACATGAATGAAGCTGGAAACCATCATTCTGAGCAAACTCTCACAAGGGCAGAAAACCAAACACCGCATGTTCTCACTCATAGGTGGGAATTGAACAATGAAAACACTTGGACACAGGGCAGGGAACATCACACCCCAGGGCCTGTCATGGGGTGTGGGACAGGGGGTGGGATAGCATTAGGAGAAATACCCAATGTAAATGACAAGTTAATGGGTGCAGCAAACCAACATGGCACATGTATATGTATGTAACAAACCCACACATTGTGCACATGTACCCTGGAACTTAAAGTATAATAAAAAAAAAAAAAAAAAAAAGAAAATCCCAACTCAAACTAGCTTAAGCAAAGAAAGAAAATTGTTGGCTCATGTACATAGGAAACTAAAGAGGTGGTTGTTTTTAATAGCTGGTTTTAGGGATTCAAATGTCATCACCAGGAATCTCACCTTCTGTCTCTTTCTACCTCTTATGTCTGCTTTCATATCTTTCAGCTTCATCTCAGTGGGGGAGGTTTGCATTTTTCTTAAAGCTAGCAATCCGGGAGAATGGAGCCCTGCTTGCTTTCTTCATCAGGACTCTGATTTACCAATCTCTGTATGTGGAAGAATAGGGCATTTTGATTGACTAGCCTTGTAGACATTCATTTCCATGCCTTGAAGGCAAGGCCACATAATTGACAGACCCATCAGAATCAGTTCTGAAAAAGAGGGATGAAGGACAGATGGAAAAAAAAAAAAAAAAAAGCCTTGTGGTGTGCTTTTTCAGTAACATATTTCACATACAATTTTGCTTATATAAGCAGTTTTCCAGAAAATAGCAAAAATTAAAATGCTTTGCAACAAACCAGCATTTTTTTTTCTTTTCTTTTTTTTTTTTTTTGAGACAGAGTCTCGCTCTGTTGACCAGGCTGGAGTGCAGTGGCACGGTCCCTGCAAGTTCTGCCCCCTGGGTTCACGCCATTCTTCTGCCTCAGCCTCCTGAGTAGCTGGGACTACAGGCGCCCACTACCGCACCCGGCTAATTTTTTTTTTTTTTGTATTTTTAGTAGAGACAGGGCTTCACCGTGTTATCCAGGATGGTCTCTATCTCCTAACCTCGTGATCCACTTGCCTCAGCCTCCCAAAGTGCTGGGATTACAGGTGTGAGCCACCGCGTCCGGCCCATTTTTTTCATTCTTAAACAGTATTATACCAATCACAGACTTAGATTCATATTTTTTTTCTTTCTTTAGGCTCTCCTCTGTTAATTTCTAAGGGAATTTCACATTTAATAATTGCTGTATGGTCTAGAATAACATGATGACAAGTAAGTTGTAATTAATACCCAGCCTCTATTTGTAATCTAGTAGGCTTTTACATTTAAAATTAAATAACATTATTTATCATTTTTAGCTGAAAATGGCAAAAATAGGAGCAGAAGATCACAGAGAAGCACTATCTCAGTCTTCCTTATCCCCCTTGACTAAAACAATGAAAGTATTACAGCAAAGTAGTCCTGAAGGCACCTTGGATGGGAATAGTGTAAACCCAGTTTACAAATATATTTTGAACGATTTACCAAGGTAAGAACATTATTTCAGCAGCTTAAACTAAATACTGAAGGGGATAAAAGTGTTTCTAGAAAGCAGTTTAAATGTTCAATCAGTCTTGGCTGGGTGAGGTGGCTCATGCCTGTAATCCCAGCACTTTGGGAGGCCTAGGCAGGTGGATTACTTGAGGTCAGGAGTTCGACACCAGCCTGGCCAACATGGTGAAACCCGTCTCTACTAAAAATACAAAAAAATTAGCCACACATGATCACAAGCACCTGTAATCTCAGTTACTCGGGAGGCAGAGGCAGGAGAATCGCTTGATCCTAGGAAGTGGAGGTTGCAGTGAGGTGAGATCATGCCACTTGACTCTAGCCTGGGCGACAGAGTGAGACTCTGTCTCAAAAAAAAAAAGTTTGAGTACAGGTGATATAAATAAGTAACTGAGATGTGTTGAGTTATGGAGGTTGTTGCTTAGAGTAGAGCCCTTCCTTTTTTCTACTTTATGGGAAGAAAAAATGTAGATGATGCAGTAAACGTAAATTATCTCTGGGATCTGACTTGAACAGGTAGCATAATGATAATAACGATAATGGCAGGTAGTACTTGTTAAGTGCCAGTCACTATGCTTAGCACTTAACCTGCATTATATCAATTTTGTTCTGAAAACAATTCTAGAGGCCGGGTGCAGTTGCTCACGCCTGTAATCCCAGCACTTTGGGAGGCCAAGGTGGGCAGATCACCTGAGGTCGGGAGTTTGAGACCAGCCTGACCAACGTGGTGAAACCCCGTCTCTACTAAAAATACAAAAAAATAACAGGGCTTGGTGGCGTATGTCCATAATCCCAGTTACTCGGGAGGCTGAGGCAGGAGAATCTCTTGAACCAGGAGTTGGAGGTTGCGGTCAGCCAAGATCACGCCATTGCAGTCCAGCCTGGGCGAAAAGAGTGAAACTCTGTCTAAAAAACAAAACAAAACAAACCAAAACAAAGAAAACACTAGGAGGAATATAAGACAGACGGTAGTCTCAATACCTTTGTTTTACCTATGAGGAAACAAAGGCAGAGAGAGGTTGATTAACGTGACTAAGCTCACACAACTAGTAAGTAGTAGTAAAGAAGGTATGATATGAATTCAAATGGATCTAATACTACAGCATTTATCAGAAGTATAAAACAGAGGAGACAGGGGTATTCTTCCTGTGCTTTTCTCTGTTAGAAAGTGAAAGAACTAAAAGGTGTTTGTCATACATTGATAGTTTATCAATTGGCTGGCTAAGTGTGATGCCATAGTCTTTATGTTAAGTAGAAAACTGAGACTGTAAGAAAATCAATAAATTATTCATAAATTAAGGATTATGTTAATCTTCTTATGGAAATCCTAGATCGTATTTATTTCCTAGACCAGTTTGAGTGTTTGCTTATTTGTGTGTGTGTGTCACTAGGTTAAGATGAAAGTGAAACCTTGACTTTCAGCTAATTTGTTTTGCTTTATTCCTCTCAGCTATAAGTGCATATTAGTAGTGTATGAGATCCTCTATACAATGCAACTTTAAAAAAAATGAATACCCTGTATGTTATATTGTAGGGACATAAGTCACTCATGACTTATTAGAAAAAAAATTCTAAATAGGATTAAATGTTCCTTTTTACAAATGCCAATTCTAATATCATGTGTACTTGCACATATTTGTATTGCCTTTAATATTTATTTATTTCTAATTTGCTACTTCAAAATGGTAATACATTCACTTTTTATTTTAACTACTTTTTGCATTTTTGCTACTTTATTTTTTTCTGGTAAAGCTAAATGTATTTTCACTTATTCAGTCTGTTCCTGCTTTTTTCCTATTTGCTTTCTTTGTTAGTCAGTTTAACACTGGCTTTATTTGTCCTTTTCATTATATGTCAGTCTTTCTTCTCATGTGACACTTTCCTACTGCCTGTTTTTTATAGTTTCTGTTTCATTGTGCTTCTTTTGTTTCTTTGTTTGAATCCTAACTTCTTTTCTGTCACTATTGCCTGTTACCATCAACTTTGATTATGATAAACCAAGAAAATGAAGTAACCCTCTTCTTGACAATCAAATGGAAAGCTGTAGACAATGCTCAGAGGTCTTTTACCTTCATGAAAAAGAAAATGATGAGTTTCAACCTGAAAGGGGTCAAGTTCATAAAGGCTAATGGTAATTTAAGAGTCATTGGTATTAATATGATTATCAGAGAGAGGCAATTTTCTCTATGAGTAAGGACATTTACCCCCTGATTGAGGTTAAAACTTCTTTTGTCTCATTCTTGTTTTCCTTGCCACCTTTATTCTACCGTCTTTGTGGTCTTTTTATGAGAAGTAATTATTAAAATATATTCAATTTATTTTTCCTACTTGTTTTACAGAGATTGTGCTTTCTTCATTAATTAATACATTGCACTTTTTACAAAATATGCCTACATATATATGTATATATATTAAGTCCATTCAAAGTAGCCATATAGTGACCACTTTATTTTCTTGTTATTATCTGATGCTATCAGTTTGCTTTTCATTATATTTACATTATCCACTCTCCTTCCCTCTGTTCTTCCTTTCCATGTGTTTCCTCTGCTGTCACTCCATGCTGCATTTGCTTATAACAGAGTGAAAACCTCTGTGCCAGGACATGCCCCCTCGCAAGAAAACTAACACCAACATTATAAATGTTTTCAGCTTATTATGCCAGAGGTTTCATCCTCTCATTTTTGACTCACCATTTGGAGGTCATGTGAATAAAAAAAATATTGCCTCATTTCTGTGGCTGCTTCTAGGAAAGTAGCACAATAGTAAACTTTTCCTGCTCAGCTGTAGTCTGATGCATTCCCAGGTGACCCAGAATCGGAAAATAGTCTTGGAGACATGGATGACTTGGAGACATGGATGACAAAATCAGTTATTTTTTAGTAACAGGTATCCAGGCATAGTTTCACCATGTTCATATCCAGCACTCCAAATGCTGAAGTGGAAGATCTCCAAATTACGATTGCATTTTTGCATTAGGAGAATGTTGTAAACAATTAGTAAATTTTTCCATCTCACATGTAAAATATGTTGTTTTAATGATTTTCAGCCAATGATCATCTAAGGGATGTGATTTAATGATTTTTATAATGGGAAGTTATAGTATTTTTTATCCTGCTGGCAGCTCAGTAGTAGTAAAGAAGGTATGGTATGAACTCAAATGGATCTAACACTACAGCATTTATCAGAAATATAAAGCATTACCAACTCTTACAAGTCCCTGAGGAGGAAAATTACTTTTAGTAAATTAAATGAGAACTGAAATCAGTTTTTAAAAAGTAAGTACTAACCATTTTTTTGTTGTTGTTGTACATTATCAAGGCTACTTTTTCACAAGCAAATCTTGCTTTCAAGGATACTAACAGACACCTAATCTATTCAGTCACTGTTTAAGTCATTTATCTTGGGTACTTTTTACTTGGAATGAATCTTTACTTGGAAAGACACAATGAGTCTGGCTCATTGTGTCTTTCCCTCTGCCATCCTCAGATTGTTTTTGAAATATAAACATTTAGATCCATTGCCTTTTCTATGGACAGTTTAAGTTTAGCAGCTTCATCATTCCAAAAATGAACTGTCGATTCCCACCATGGAATGAGTGGCAGATGAGAATGAGAGGAAACAATAGTGAATGAAGCATGCTAACACCTTCACTGTTTTAGACTCCTGCTACTACCCAACAAATTATACTTTCTCCAGTTCATAATCTTTTTCCAGATTTTTTCCTTCAAGCTTTTAAAAATATTTCTGCAGATCTCCATATAAATATAATATTTTCTTTATAAAATCTTAAAAGACTAGATCATTGTTTCTTTTTGAAAATTTTCTTCTGGAAAAGTTGTATATAATATTTATAACCCCTCAGTTTTAAATTTCACATATGCCTTATTTTTATTCTTGTATACTTTTACACAAGTAAAAAAAACCTTTTTTTTCCTTTGGGTGGAATTATTTATGCCCCCGATGCTATGCTCAGATGTGTCTTTATGAATTTTGGAAATTGTTCTTCTTCTTTAGAAGTTTTTCTTCTGCAAAAGTAAACAAGTTTAACTTAACAAACACTTATTGACTATCTTCTATGTAGTATATATGTAGTTTGAACATAACATTTTGGTTATTATTCAATCATTGAGTTGCAAGTAAAAATTTGTTATGTGTTATAAAATATCCTGAAATTGCTCTGCAGTTGGAAAAACCCTTATAAACATTTTTAGGCCAAATTAGAATTGCATTTTCTTCTGGAATTGGAAGTAAAACTTGTGGGGAATTTTTTACTTTTATTACTCATTTTCTATGATGTTTAAATTGTATTTTATCAGATAATCTAGCAATTGGAGAAAGTTATTTGTATCTTTGGAAGTTTAAGCAAGTTGGAGAAAGGGCAGGATGAAGTTTAATAAAATCTTTGTGCTTTGTGTGCTTAAGAAATTTTATAAAAGCTTGCATTCACCAAACATAAGTAGGGTTATTTCTTTTATTGGTTGTATTCCAGTATTTTAAACTGATGATTCATTATTGAACATACTTATGGTCATTTTGCTTTATGTTTATATTTTATTTGTATATATTTCAATTTGAGAGATTAATTACCATTAAAATGGTACTATAATAAAGATAAGTTTTACAAATGATAATATTAAAAGAAACTCTTCAGGAAGGTTTAAATGCCATAAGAATTTAAAGCAAGAAATATATGCTTGTCAAATATACAGTATAAATAAATAATTTAGATGAAAATGGTTGACTACATTTAACAAAGAGACTACCAAATAATGAAGGGCTAAAGAGTGGTTGTTAGATTTGATGTACTTCATTTCGTATTGTAAGTAATTGCTATCCATAAAAATTCTATGGCTTCTGTATAAGAAAAAGAGACATTTTGACAGGCAACACTAGTATGAAGCGACAGCAAGTACAAATCCTTGGCAACTGTCATTTCATTATCCTGCTGTTGAATTCACATCCAAATTATGTGATAACTTAGACCTGCATGTTTGTTTTGGAGCCACGGTCTGTCAAAGTAGCCACATTTCCTGCTTAAGAATAGAATTATTAGCCACATGCGAATTTATGCCATAGAAATCTAAATGTAACAAGGATGTTTTGTGTTTCATAAAGAGGGAAAATCAAGACTCCATGTCATTTTAAGCTTATGCTGAAATTTCTGGTGACATGTTCCTGATTAAGTAAAAGTAGAATTTTTAGAAAATAGCAGATAGTTTATATTTTATCTTATTATGAAATTAATTCAACATTAGTAAAGGTGTTTAATAAAACTAAAAGCAAAAGTAATTCGGATTATCAATTACATTATATCACATATCCATTACATTTAATGCAGTAGTGGAAAGCTGACTATATAAGTTAGGCCACTATCAGTGGAAAGTAACAAAATTCAACTGAAAGTGACTTAAAAATGAGGAACATTTGTTATTTCATGTAAGAAGAATTCAGAGAGAGAGCAATTTTAGGGTTAAATTCAGCAGTTCAGCAGTGTTATCAAAAAGTCTGGCTCATTGTGTCTTTCCCTCTGCCATCCTCAGAATATTGGCTAGATCCTTTGGCTTGACCCCTCCTGCTTGCAAGATGGCTCATCACATGTTCACTCAGCAATGTCCGAGTAAAAAAGATGAATGTTTGCTCACTTGCATCTCTTTTTCATGAGGGCAAATAACCTTTCTCTAAAAGATTTATTATGTCTCATTGGCCAAAATTAGGTCACAAGCAGATTACTTAACCTGCCAGGGTCAAGGGAAATGAAATTACCATCATTGGCTTTAGACCATTGAAGATTTACTCACTGGAGCTGGTCATAGGATACTTTCCATGGGCATATAAGGAAGATGAATTCTTAAAAATAACCGAGACTTTATCCAAGAAGAAATGGGGGAAATGACTTAGACAGATAATCAACATTACCTGACATAACTCTTGGCTTCAGCTTTCTTTTATTTTATTTCTTAGATTGTGTTTGTTTCTTTTCAGTGGCATTTTGATACATTTTTGCATGCTGTCATAATTATCAAAAAATAATTCCTGCATATCAACCACTGGTTGAGTTCCTGTGGAAATATAGCAGATGTAAAACAACGATCTTACTCTTGCAGCGTGAGATCTGAAATCATCTGAAATTATATAACAGATAACAAAGCAAACATGGCAATATGCAAAACAGGACATCAATTTTTAGAAAGGGCCTGGGGAAATGATTTGGAATAAGGAATAACTAGGATCTGGTGGGATTATCTTCTCTTATGTGTCCTGCCATCCTGAACAGTTTTGGTGAGGCCTTTTCCATGACCCTAACCCCTGGAATTTTTCCCTTCAGTAACCAGGGCTTTTCCTTCAGAGCTAATCATGATCAGTAATTGTAAATTTATATGTGTAACTATTTAATAGTTCTCTCTTTCACCTGACAATTAATGTTATTATGAAAGAGGTTCTAGAAAATGTAAATTCTGAGTTGAGATTAACATTTATTAAATATTTATTTTTTGAAAGGAGTACAGTAATAGGTATAGATTAGCTGAGTGAACACTATTGGTAAAAAGGTATGCAGATAGGAACTATGGAAGGCAATGTGGTGCAGTTATAGCTGAGGGATATTACAGGGGAGTAATGAGCAGCACCACTTGGTAGGAATTGTTGAATGTGAGACCAAGAAGTATGATTTTACTAGGAGTTTTCTTCAAATTGCTATAAAAAGTCACTAAGGTTTATTAATGCCATTAAGGAGAGGAAATGAGGAGAAAATTTGTTCTTATCAAATCTGTAGTCATCTCCTTAATTCTTATGGTCTACTTACCTGTTTTTTCCTGTAGTCCTTCCTAAGAATATTTTCTTATATTTTTAGACCTTAAAGATTACTTAGTTGTTGCTTTGTGAAGCAAAAATTGTAAACTAGATTTAATGAGAATTTCAGAGAGTAAGCATAATTAAATGCTACTCTGAAATATCAAGAGGGTTGTAAATTCCACAATGTTTAAGATCTTTAGGACCTGTAAATACAATGAGATATCGCCATCATGATTAAGTTTCATTATGTGACAAAAGAGAAAAGATTTTTGCAGATGTCATTAAGTGACACAATCAGTTATCTTTAAATTAATTAAAAGGGAGATTATTCTGGGTGTGCCTGACCTAATCAGATGAACTCTTAAATGATAGAGATCATAGACAGACAACTTAGAAAGCTAAGCTATTGCTGGCCTCAAAAAAGATGATAGTCAATATAAGTTCTATAGCAGTCAAGAACTGAATTCTGGCAACAACCTGAATGAGCTTGAAAGAGGACCCTGAGCATCAGATGAGACTGCAGTCCCAGCTGACACCTTGATTTCAGCTTTGTGAGATCCTGAACAGAGGATCCAGCTAAGCTTTGCCCAGACTCTGGACCTACAGAAATAGTGTGCTAAGAAATAGATGTTATTTTAAGCCACGAATTTTGTGGTAGTTTGTTGTGCTTCAATAGATGTACAACTAATAATGGTTGGAGAAGTAAATGGTACGTAGTAGGTTAGATATATAAATAGATTTGTAAAGGAAGTGTACTTGTGAAGTAATATGATTAACGTTTTTGTATTAATCCATTTCAGTGGAATTTAAACTTCAGGCTTAAAAAGAATGCTTCTATATCATGGCAAAAGATTAAATAATACAATGATAAATTGAAATATTTGACAGAATTTAAGGGCTAGCATTTTATATGATAGGAAATAACCAAAGAGATATAGTAATTCTGGCTCTCAAATCTTCCAGAGCAGGTATGGATGCACAGGGAGGAAACACATTCCATCATATGGGGTTGGCATAGAAATCATACTGAAAAAGGAACTACTTTGTCTGTTTATATGTGAGTTATTTACAGATGCAATGAAAAATTTGCAGTAGAGACATACACACTTCCAGGACAAGATGATCAATCTGACAGAAATATTAAAAAGAAAATCTATGTTATAAAATTAGCCCAGGTTCCAGAATGTTATGGAAAATCTCCACAGTAGGTGGGGAGAAGGTGAGGGTTTTGTTTTGTTTTTGTTTTGTTTTTGTCTTTGGACAAAAGACCATTTTCTAGAACAACTGGTTTAGCAATTCACATGGAAAGGAACTATACCTATTCATGGAGACTGCATATGGGCCAATAAATAAAAGTAACCATAGCACTAAATTTAGTATCAGTTAGGAAAGACAAAATTCAGCCAAACTATCATACAACTTACTGAATTTTAGAAAAGATAGCTGTATAGATCTTAATGTAGATCTTAAACATGTAGATCTTAAAATAAATTATAACATAAAATGTATATAATTAATAGTTCTCAAGAAGCACAGGAAGAACAGAATGCAAAACCTCAAGCTCAAGCAAGGAAGACTTTGGAGCTGAGATCCCTGCATAAAGCTAGGACCCCTGAAAGACAGATGCACCTATTAATGAAAATGGGAACAAAAGTATTATTCATCAGCCCTAGGAAGCAACAATAAACAGATATAATGTATTTTAAGGTTTGTGCATTGTCTGGAAAGTAATGAGTAAGTAATTATGTTAAACTTTAATGGGACAAGGATTCATATTGTAATGGCTAGTGTAACCAGTAAAAATAAAGTTAAGCATTTCCCCTAATAGAAGGGGAAATGAAATAATGGAAAATTATTTTTTAATCTAAGCAAAGACAACAAAGAAGTGAAAAGGAGCATAGGTAAAACAGAAAACAAGTAGCAAATGTATTAGGGTTCTCCAGAGGAACAGAACCAATAGGTTATAATATTTTATTTTATTTTGTTTTGTTTTTAAATTTATACTTTAAAAAGAAATATTTTATTTGACTTTAAAATTTTTTGTAATTTAGAGATGAGGTCTCGCTATGTTGCCCAGGCTGATCTTGAACTCCCTATTTTAGCAATCCTCCCACCTCAGCCTCCCAAAGTGCTGGGATTACAGGCATAAGCCCCCATGTCCAGTCCATATACTGCATATTTTGTATATATATTATATATATATAGGATAAGGTATTGGCTCACCTGATTATGGAGTCTGTGAAGTTTCATGATTAGCCATCTACAAGCTGGAGATCCAGGAAAACCAGTGGTGTGGTTCAAAGGCCTGAGGGACAGAGGGCCATTGGTGTAGTTTCCAATCTGAGTCTGAAGGCCTGAGAACCAAGAGTGACCAGAACAGGGAAGATTAATGTCCCAGCTGAAGCAGTAAGGCAGAAGAAGCCAGATTCCAACCTTCTTTGCCTTTTTGGTCTAATCAGGCCCTCAACAGATTGAATGATGCCCACCTGCCCTGGGGAGGGCCATCTGCTTTACTTGGTCCACGAGTTCATATGCTAATCTCTTCTGGAAACATCTTCACAGACACACCCAGAAATAATGTTTCCTCAGATATCTGGACATCCTGTTGCCTAGTCAGGTTGACACATAAAATTAACCATGACAGTAAGACTGTAGATATAAGTTCAAATACCATAAGCCCTTGGTTTACTCATCTGGAAAAGGGGAATAATAATATAGGGCTGTTGTGAGGATTAAATGATAAATAAATATAAAATGCTTAGAACAGTGACTGACATAAATGCTATGTAGGCATTAGCTATTAGTATTGTTATTATCATTGTCAATACGAAGGGCATGATATATGATTTATACCTTGCCTGGCCTGGATGAGAGTCCCTATAATTGGGCAAGTAAGGGCCAAAAGCTGAGGGGACTGTTGAAAGAAGACTCCTTGGGGCTCTACACACAAGTTGAACTGCTTCAGAGTTTCGGTGACTTAATAGGACAGGGTTGGAGGGATGTCTCTTTTCATCATCCCTGTACTAGACTGTTCTGGCCCCAGGCACTAGAGTCTTTGGGAACACTCTGAGGTAGCACCTTGGCATGGACCTCATTGTTCTTGTGACTGGTCATGGCAGCAGAGAGGCAGTGAGAGAAGAGAATGGAAACAGCTGTGACTCTTACCAACATATTTTTATAGGTACTTAGGAGATACTTTTCGAAATTTATAATGTACCACTTTGAGGACTCTCAGTAATAAATGGGGAAGATTTTGAGGGAGTAATAAATTCCTGTACTATGATGATCAGGTTATCATGCTGGCAGTTTGTATTAAATTCTTCACCCTCAAGATTGGCATCTTTAGGATTGTCAAGGAGCACAATCCTTCCGTTTGATCCATATCCCTTTGAGCCAACATTGGCATAGACTATTGAGCCAAATGGTCCAGAGACTGGGCCTGCAATCATGGTACTGTATTCTTATATTCCTCTTTGATCAGAAATGAATGACTAATATTAAAATAATCAAAAGAATCAGAGCACTGTTTCAGCAGTTGTTACATTTAAACACTTGTGGCAGAAATTTAAATTGTATGATGTATTTTAGTGAATACTTTTAAAATCAATCAATATATCGTGTCTCTGCTCATCTTAGTGTACAAGACAGGCCATGCAAGTCCCCTGCCAATTATGTTTTACCTGTTTGGGAGGCACTGAGAGCCCATATCACCCTACCTCCTGTGTACCTCCAGTGTGCATCCTGCTGTCCTATCTCTAGCTGGGCCATTAATAGGTACTTTCCCATATGCAGGCTTGCCAGTAGCATGAGGTTGCCTCACATAAGAGTTTTACTCAACGGGGGTGTCCTATCCTGGGTAGTGATGAAATTAAACTCTTTGAGGAATTTGAATGTAAGTCATATAGACAGAGACTGAAGAAAGTAATTTAGCACAGAAATGAGACACATAGAGGAAGTTAGCAGAAGCCATGAGGAAAGAGGAGGAGGATAGAGGTAAATCAGGCAATCATGATGTATGAAGAAGAGGTAGGTAGACCCAGAAGGAGATAGGAGGTGCTGAGTCAAAAAGCATGGAGTCTACTAGAATTAAGTCACTAATGTATCCTCGACAGCCATGAATGGCCTTCCAATTTTTGTGCCCTGCAGGAGTGGTTTTATTTACTTTTGTAACTTTCTATGTATCTTGATAATAAGCCTTATCACTTGAAGCCTAAGTGTGCCTCTCTGTTTCTTTAAAGCTAAATGAACCTAACACCTTTCATTCCAGCACCAATTTAGCAAACTGACTATGTGGGTTTAATTCCCACATTGAACAAGTTGGCTTTGCAAGGGTATGTGATCATCCTCTCCAACACCTAACAAGCTATGAAACACATATCAATTGTTATAAGAAAGATGAGTTTGAGACTCTGTAAGAACTACTGAGGCCGGGCGCAGTGGCTCATGCCTGGAATCCCAGCTCTTTGGGAGGCCGAGGTGGGAGGATCATGAGGTCAAGAGATCGAGACCATCCTGGCTAACATGGTGAAACACCGTCTTTACTAAAAATACAAAAAATTAGCCAGGTGTGGTTGCATGTGCCTATAGTCTCAGCTACTCAGAAGGCTGAGGCAGAAGAATCGCTTGAACCTGGGAGGCAGAGGTTGCAGTGAGCTGAGATGGCGCCACTGCACTCCAGCCTGGAAGACAGGGCAATACTCCTTCTCAAAAAAAAAAAAAAAAAAAAGAATTACTGAAAACCTGTCATCAATGTTGTAAAATAAATCAAAGCTGAAGACTATTCATAGTGGACCAATCATATTAACTCTTTAACATGAAAAACTACCCCTTCTCCCACTTTCAGATATAAATTATAAAGTTGAACCATATATTTAAATTTAATTATTTTTACTATTCACTGGGTAAATCTCCTATAATCTCTTGTCCTTACGCTATCAGGATGATGTGGAGTTGGGAAGAGTTTGCATTCCCAAAAGAAAGCAAGTGCTGTTACCAGAAGACGGGGAAGATGTGTGTTATAAACAAAAATGATAGACATCCTATGCATAACTAGGTACAAGAAGGCTATATCAATATAGTTGATAAAATATTATATTCCAATAAAATCCATACAGAACATAGAGCAACATGAATAATGGTGTTTAGTGAATACCGTGAAAAACAGTATTTAGTCAGAAGGCAATAGAATTGAGGATATAACATGATTAAAACTTTAGAATATGAAAAAATAAAAATATTTTGCCTTGTGGTGGTGGAATAATGGATTATTATATTAAAATCATTAGTATATTTATAAGAATATTTCACAAAGAACAAAATATATTCATTAAAAAAGACACCTTATTCTACTTTTAAGGAGGGAATTCCATTTTTTTAAAAAATGTGGGAATCTGCTCTTCAAGTAACTATTTATTGGAAACTTGGAACTGTTGATGAGATCTGTGATTCTTTCCCCTGGCTGTTTACCAGTCTTCCCCCAGGTTGAAGAGCTTGGTGACCATGTGAAGCTCCATTGCTGTTGCTGCAGAAACACTGCCAATTTGAAATGACTGCTACCACATGCCATCACTCACCACCGTTATCAAAATCTGAGTGGCTTAGGTGGTCTGAAGGGAGGTCCCACCTTTGCCAGAGCTAGAGTCCAAAGACCCTTTCAAGGTGCTCTTTGCCACAGTTTTGAACCTGGTTAGGTCTTCAGAACATAGGGAAGGCCGCTCCTGTCCCCAGTACTGTACTCAGTCCAGAGCAGACTTGGATAGAAACATGTGATAACAACAACAGCAGAATACAACTGCTTGGATTCCAGAGATGTAGTTCCCCTGGGTCCACTGCGTGAGCTCACACGCACACACACACAAACATCTGTTTTCCCTCTGACGTGTGACTACCATTCATTTTTTCAGAGAAAATAATTGACCATTTTACTTGTTTGTGAGCATAAAGAGGGCAGGCTGGAAGAAATAATTGTGATTGTAATGACATTTGTGGATGTGAAAGATTTGGAGGAGGGGCAGTCCCTGCTGAGCTTTCAACACTGAACATATGTTAATTTATAATTGGGGGTGTGTTTTGGGGGGTTATATTATGCAATAACTATTGAGGAATGAGCAAATTGGAAAGAAGCATATTTGGTTTGTGCAAAGATAGTTCCAATTACGGTAATAAATGGAACCTGACTATCCTCTATGCCTGATCACCACAGAGCTCAATATTTGCAAATATATTGAAACTTATTTTATTTTATCATACCAGTATATTCTATACCTATTCATCCTCCCAACCTGGTGTCTACATAGATTAATATATTCTTCCAGGTCATGTGGTCCCCTGTTCACATGTCATAGTTCATCCAAATAATACTCTTCCTGCCTAAATATCAGTAGGGTGACCAATTGACCCAGTTTATCTGAGACTGAGGGAGTTCCTGGAATGTGTGACCATCAGTGCCAAAACCAGGATAGTCCTGAACAAACCAAGATGAGTTGGTTAGGCTAATCTCAGGTCTGCTGTGAAGGCTTTACCAACTTTATTCCCACCCGTTCTAAAATGGCCTTCAATGAGTTCTTTTCGTCTTTAAGGTTAATACACACTCATTTTCAGTTTATTTAACATATATTCTCTATTGGGAGATTGTTTGCAAGTTTCTTGAGGGTAGGACCCACATATTTTTTAGCAGTAGAGTATTAAGTAAGTATTAGAAAATAAAGTGGATCTAAGAATTTAAAAATTATACTTACATTGTTTTAAACATTATGCAAGCTTCCTTTTGGTTGAATTAAGTAAAGCAATGAAGCTTAATGGTTATGAATGTGGATTTTATTTTAGGACAGGCTTGGGTTCAAATTTCCACCTTGTCAGTTACTGATTATGTGACATTGGGCAAGTTAATTAACCCCACTGAGTCTCAATTTCTTAAATCTGTAAAATGGGAATAAAAATAATAACCACTTCCCAGGAATATTGTAGGCATTAAACAAAATAATGGCTAAGTGTGTAGTATTTTGTGTAGCATATAGCACACAACTCATTATTATGTGGTATTTGTTAATAAATGATTACAAGTCAATTAATTATATTCTTCCATGCATTGTTTCTTCCAGAGAGTTTATGTCATCCCAAGCAAAAGCAGTTATTAAAACTACTGATGATTATTTGCAGCCTCAGTTTGGCCCCAACAGACTTGTGCATTCAGCAGCAGTACCAGAAGGGTCAGGACTTCAAGATTGCGCCACACATCAAACAGCATCAGATCACAGCCATGATGAAATATCAGACCTAGATAGCTACAAATCAAACAGTAAAAACAATTCTTGTTTTATATCAGCATCCAAGAGAAACAGACCTGTCAGTGCTCCAGTGGGTCAACTGAGGTAATCAAAGCTGTTCTCTGTTCTTTTTAACCTACTGTGGAAGTTCTTTCCTTTGAGCAGAATTTATAATGTTTCAATTGACTATCTCAGACATTAAAATGTAACACATCTCTATGGTTTTGTTTTTGTTTTTTTTCTTTGAAAGCACCAGAGTAGAATGTTGTTAATTACACTGTGGGAAATATGAGATACACTTCAACCTGGGTAATCAGAAACTCTGAAAAGAATATCTGAAGCAGAATCAGGCTAGGATCATGAAATATCTTTGCTCACATGAACTTATTTAAAAATAAAAATGCTTTCTTTTGATATTTAACCAATAGTTTGAAACAGAATTGAATTGAATGACATTATTATAAAAACATTTTGTAAATATGTTTTCACGTCAAGATTGTTATCATAAACTGTTAACACAAGAGTTCATAGACAGAAGAAAATATTGGTAAAAGCAAAAATCAAGCCAAGAAACTAATACCCCACTATTTTCAGATGTTTGAATATGTGAATATGTTGTGTTTTTAACTTACGTGACATTTTTATTTTAAAATGTTTACTCTTCTGTGGCATTACAAATTAACTTGGTTAGAGAATTATGAAGAAAATTTGACATGTTAGTTTACCACATACTTTTGCTGAGAAAAATTATAAAGATCAAAATTAGTTTTGCCTGAAGATGAAACTTAGAAATCTTCACTGTCACCACTTCCAGACAATTTGAAATAAGAGCAATACAATTAAACTTGGAATCAAAATTTTAAAATCAAAATATTTTTGAATTTTAAATCATTTTTAAAAAAATTAAAGAACTTTGATAAACATGAAAACTTGTGTAGAATCTTAGCCATTTGCTGTTTCATGATATTAAGACCATATTATTACTTTTTGCTATCAGAACATATCATATATATATAATTTTTAGTTGCATATGATATATATTTTTTAAAGGACTGTTGTGTTTTATAAGTGAAAAAAATCATTTATTCTGATATATATGTTTTATATGAGCAGTTTTGGCAAACACCATGTTTAAAATTTTTTTGAATATTTAAATAGTGACAGTGTTACTCTGTAACAACAATCTTATCCTATAAAAAGTATTGTTAGGTATAATTACGTACATAGGAACAATCTTTAGTGCTTATATCTGTTTTAAAAAATCCAGAATAATATTTAATTAAAAGTTTTTACTAATTAACATGCATCAATTTTTCTGTTTTTCTTTTTCTTCAGGATTGCAGAGTTCTCTTCTTTAAAATTTCAGTCAGCCTGGAATTGGCAGAGATTGTCTCAAAGACACAAACTTCAACCAAGAGTGATTAAAGTAACAGCTTACAAAAATGGATCTAGAACAGTCTTTGCCAAAGTTACTGTACCAACCATCACCTTGGTAACTAGTGTTCCAAAGTTTTCTAAGCTTTATTTTTTTTCCCTTACTCTCTTTATAATATAAAAATTGAGAAAATTATTTTTAATATTTTCTTTTTAAGAATCTGAATCTGCAGATTGCTTGTATATACGTAGATTTCATAGGAATTTCACTCTTTTCCTTTTAAAAAAAATTCAATATATAAATAGTGTATTTAATTAAACAGATGCAATGGCATTATACCTTGTAGAGTTATTAAAATGACAGATCATTTAAATATTAAAATTAGTCAATAATTAGATATGCTTCATGTTGTCACTTACCTTTTATTTCTATATTTTCAACTGCTAGAAAATAACTGTATTGGTCAAATTACTAAACTTGGCAAGTGACTCAGTTGGGTTTCTATTTTGATCATTAGAACCTTTCGTTTTGAGGGAAATATATTACTTTCTTTGTCGTAAATCACTTTGACTTACCTCTTGCTTTCTTCTAGCTGCTGGAACAGTGCACAGAAAAGCTGAATCTGAACATGGCCGCAAGACGAGTGTTCTTGGCAGACGGCAAGGAAGCCCTCAAACCTGAAGATATACCCCATGAAGCCGATGTTTATGTTTCAACAGGAGAGCCCTTTTTAAATCCGTTCAAAAAAATTAAAGGTAAAAAAGATTTAAAAAATACCCTACCCCCACACATACTGAATTGCTTAAGGGGTGCAATTAAAAAATGATTTTCATCCTGTCTTTTTTGCATGGTTTAACAAAACTAATGTTTACGCATTTACAGCTCAGTAAGAGGATAATGTGCTTAATGAAAGAAAAATCCACTGACAGCCACGTTTATTGCCCTTCATTAGCATTGGTGCTTAATTTAATATAGATTTGAATAGACATTAGGGAGCCTGCAGGAGGTTAAATGGTGAAAATATAATAAATTAAATCAGAGATTATTGAATTTACTGTTTAGTTTCTGTGACACTCAACAGACATAATTCATTAGACTTATTCTCTCAGAAAATAGTTCAAAGTTTCAAGTATCATTTATTCATTTACATTCTTGGTGTTTTTTCAGATAGTATCAACATAATTATGAAAATGTGGCCAATAATGAACATACATTTCTTATATACATATGATTCTCCTAATAACACATTTCATAATAAATGTTCCAGCTTGATTATTTTTTACCTTAAAATGTATAATATAATCCTACACATATTTTCAATTAAGGTTTGCCAAAAAGTTCATTTCTTCCAACATTTCAGAAATGTGGACATTTTCTAAAATTAAAAAAAAATAGCATTTTTCTTTCTTCAGTGGATAAGAATACATTTTAAGAGAGAAATAAAAGCACTACTATCTAAGAATATTCTTCCAAGCATGTTGTACCTAGAGGTTGGTATCAAGTGCTATGTATAGTAATCAGATTTAAATAACATGAGGAATAAGGACTTTGCCGTAAAAATTCAGTGTGTCTAACTGCTGTACTTTCCTATGCTTTTTATACTTTATTAGAAATAATTTTTTTTCTGCAACTTCTATAAAGCTAGTGAATCAAAGGCAAGTCTAGGCAGTAATTGCATAAGTAGAATAAAAGTAATTCTGGAGTTCATTACAGATGAGGTGATGAAAATCTCGCTTCTGTTAATGTTATTGTATAAAGTCATACTAGCATTTCTCTCTTATATAAACTTGATCTTCAGGAAATAAGCAATTTCTTGAATTCAATGGAAAATTTAAGATAATTTGGTTCTTGTGAAGAAGGTTGTTGCTATAATACTCATTGAAAATTACCTATCTGATAGTGTAGACTCATATATTTTTCACATTTTGCTTTAAGTTTAAAATATGGCTGGCTGCCTTAATTTTATATTCATTGAATCATTTGCTTATATAAAAACATGAGTCTTAGTGGGCAAATACTTTTCTGTGACTTTAAAAAATTCAGATATATTTGTAATGATTGCTTCATTAAGATCCTTGATTATTGTTATTAATAAGAAATGCTTGCCTTTCATATAAATAATGGTATTGTGGAAGAGATATATAAAAATTATTTATAGCTAAGCTAAGAAGAAAATCTCCTGGACATGTGTTCCTAAAATAATAATGTCACACACATGACTGAGCTTGGTGGATGATTTTTAAATATACTAACTAATTTCCTCCTACTTTTTGTTTTCTCTTTTATCCTTTTCAAAAGCCAAGTCCAGAACAAAAAACTTCTCTGCTTTGTCTGCATATCTTTGGCTGTGTTTCACTGTGACATGCACTGCTGTTCTTTTAGCACCAAAATGTTGGCACACATTCCTGAAAATTTCACACCATCTCTTGCTGGATCAGCAAGCTTAACCCACCAAAATCTGGTGTTGTGCAATGGTTTTTGACTGATAATCAATCTTTATGCTGCTCGACAGTTGTTGCTGGGACACGGAGTAGAGCAGGTGGCAGATGTGCCTTGTCTTTTGAGAAAAGAAATTGTAGGTGAGCTTGGACACAGACTAGCATATCTCATGTCCATTAAAAAGAGTTAGGATAAGTATAATGGGGAAAAGCCATTCATCCAAGTTAAGCTTATAGATAAACAATGATGTTTGGTTTCTTTCAGAATGTTAAGAATATAAATGTAAATATATATACATTTATATATGAAAGGTGATATTTAACTTGATGTGAGTGATATATTACATATCACTCACATATTCACATACACTTCTTCAAACCACCAAAATCAGCTTGAAGATTACCTTTCTGTCATCTGTTTTATAGATAAATCGATAGTTTTCCAACTAGCCACAAATGTACCATTAAAATATAAACTTGTATGAATAACTTTGAAAGTGGTAGATAAACTTAAAGATACATGATCAGAAGTTGGAAAATTGAACATGCTAAAGGTAAATAGGGGAAAACAGTTGGCAGAATTGATTGTTACTGATGTATCTTTCTAAATGAGCATAAATATTTTATATATAATGGGTAACTGGTCATTATTTTAATTTACAGACTTTTACTCATTCAATAAACATTTATTGAGAGTCTGTATGTGCTAGATACTAGGCCAGGTCAGAGAAAGATAAAAGCTGTGGCTCATAGTCTGATTTCTTTTTTATCATTATTCTTTCATCTCTTATTTAAATTCTGATTTAATGCAATTAAATCAAAATTTAAATCAACATATTTTTACTGAGTGCCTACTATGTGTGCCCCAGCATAGGGATAAAAGCCCTGGCCTTTAAGGAACTTAAACTGAGTAGATAAGTTATAAATCCTTCAAACTGAGAACACTATTTTACAACATAAATCAAATGGATCTTATTTTATTTCTGGCATTGGAAGGCCAAACAAGTCTGTATATATTTTGGCCATTATATTTCCATACTTCATTGATTTTCCTTATTCATTGGAAAAGCAATGTAGATAGAGGAAGTTGCCTAAGAACGATTTCCAGATTTGCTAAGGCAGAAAAAATCTGACAGAACATCTCTGATATTTTAACTATTTTACTACGCCTTTTGAGCATCACTGTTGACAACCAGTGGCACTGGATCTAATAGAAAGCCAAAGAGCTATTCATCACATACCTTGAAACACAAAGCTTTCATATGGAGGTCAGGCCAAGGTCAAGACTGACATGAAGCATTCCTTGTTGAAATGCAGTATTAAAATGATTCTTACATTTTAAAGTTGAATATTTAATCAGAAACATTAATTGTATAAGGAAAAGATCAGGAACATAGAAATATTTTATATAAATACTGTTGAAAATGATGCCTTCTTAGGTATTATACTTCTGGCATTTAAAGTTTTTACATTTATTAATAATTCATTGAAATTATGAGTATGCAGTTAATGAATTGTTTGAAAAGGCATATTAAGTTTTCTGATTCATGGCTATGTGGTTTAGGTTTTATTCACAGTTTCCTGAATATTTTGCTTAATTGTGACACAGCACATGGATCTTGGATCAGATCCATGGGGTTTATGAGTTCAGCTCCTTTATAACTGCTGGAAGCTGTATGTAAGTAATGCAAACATAACATAATAAATGGTTCATGCCCTGTGATTGCCTGAATATCTTAAATAAAATGAGGGGAAAACACTGTTTAGACCTAATTCGTTAGGTCCAAGTTCTATTGTATGGAGCTCTGATTGTCTTTAAAAATTTTTGGTTTTATATTTCTACTCTCTCCTATATATCTTATTCTATTACTGGACTTTCAGAATTATCATTTACAGTGATTCATTTCAGTCCTGAGTTTTGTTAACCAAAAGTGAAACTTAATATTATGAATAAGATTTTAAACCTTTTATATCCTGTATTGTAAAGATGTAGACACAGAAAAAAATGCATAAAAGGAGTTCTTGATACTACACCTAAGATGTAAATTTAAGCCTAGATATTTTCTACTAACCGCCATGTGATCTACAAAATGAAATAATTTGCTATGACAGCTTGTGATTGACAAGAATATGTGTGAGCACATTTAAAATAGGCCATCTTTTCATGTAGAAGTGTCAGTGAAATGATGGATTCTCATCATTTTAATTATTGATGATTTGGAAATATTTCAATTCCACGACACACAAGACACATTCTAAATAGCAGCATAACACTTTTTCTCATATCTGCGTCCATAATGAAATGTTCTGTCATATTTTGTTTTTCAAAAAATGCATTAGTTTAATGAACCTGGATTCATGCATTATATTCTCTTCCATTATATGTCTACTGAATTTGTTGATTTTTAAATTGTTATGTTAAAAGCACAAGTTTCAATAGGTGACCCACTACTCACATCATACCTTAATATTTCTGCTGCTAGATCTCAAGACAGAACGCTATAGTTCTGCCTACACCAATGGCTGCTTTAGTCTTGCCAAAGCAGATACCAGCCTTTGTGGTGTTCACCTGCAGGGCATTCAGTCAGCTATGGTAGTTAGTACTGACTTTCCCAAATTCCCTTTTATCTTTTGGTTTGAATAGTGTATTTATTAGGTTAGATTGTTTGTGCATTTTAACTTCCACTACTCTATATATATTCAAAAGGAGGAAGATGGCATTATATGGAGAAAAAAATAACCATTTTCTTCTCAGATAGCATATGATCCTTCTATTTCTGTAAGTGAGGGTAAAACTATAGGAAAAATATTTTATGTATTTTCTACTCCAAAGTTTTAAATCTGTAAATAAAAGAATAGAATATCCTTACTATATAAAATAGATGTGGATTTCAAGACAATTATGAGATGGACCAATAAAGTGTTCTTAGCCAGTAGGAAAATCTATAGCCTGCATGTGACTGGCAGCATCTCTTTATATTGTCAAATACCAAATCATTGAAAAACACCTAAATTCTTGACATAACCACAAAATGTTGAATTATATTCATTCACAGGGACTGCATTTGTTTACTATACAGATGCTTGCAAACCTATACTATTCTGTTAACTTGTATGCCTTTACAAAATTGAAAATGAAACAGTTACCTCTAAATCAAATCACTTAGTTGTCTGCCTACACTGCTTGTTACTTTACCTGATAATTCATTTATATATTCTATACTTATGCTTTCTGAGCGGTTTGCTATTCGAACTTTTCACTTTTGAAGGCTTTAGATATCTTGTTAGGAGAGTTGTGAGAAATGCATTATTGTTTATTTTAAAGGACACTAGACTCGAAGTCAGATGATGTTGCAAGATTCTAGTCCCTGTGTCTGGTCTTGGGCAAACTGGTTTGTACTTCAATGTCCTTATCTGTAATATAGATGAAGTAATACTTTAAATGACTCTTGGATATTTCTAATAAAGGTAAATTATTTGAAAATTAAGTGTCTATAAACCCCTTGTCTAAACAGAAAACTTAGAATACCGTCTTATAAACATAACTAAGACTTCAAGTTAGTGAGAACCTTGTGTCCACTTTTACCTTCCTAGAATAGCTGGCTGGGTTCAGGAAAATAACAATAACAAACTTTGTTTCTACTTTCTTCATCACTGCCAGGAAACCAAACTAGAGTGTGAACCTGGGCCAGTCACTTAATCTCACTAAGCCTGAGTTTCTTCATCCGTAAATTGAGCATAGTAGTTTACACCTCAGCCAGGTGTGGTGGCTCTCACCTGTAATCCCAGCACTTTGAGAGGCCGAGGCAAGCAAATCATGAGGTTAAGAGATCAACTGCATCGTGGCCAACATGGGGAAACCCCATCTCTACTAAAAATACAAAAATTAGCTGGGCATGGTGGCACGCGCCTGTGGTCCCAGACACTCAGGAGACTGAGGCAGGAGAATTACTTGAACCTGGGAGGCAGAGGTTGCAGTGAGCTGAGATCATGCCACTGCACTCCAGCCTGGCGACACAGTGAGACTCTGTCTCAAAAAAACAAAAAACAAAACAAAACAAAAGTTTACATCTTGCAGATATATTATGGGAAGTAAAGAAGATGATATAAAAACCTGGCATATGATAGTTACTTAAAATATTATTTTTCTACCTGCCCTTATTTATTTTCCTTCTTTTGCTCCATCCTTTCTAGGTATGTTTCCACAAGGTTTTCATACAAGTTGTCACACATATCTGATTTTACTAACAAAGGTATTTGCTAGGTCTGAGATCTCGAAGTAAATACAACCAAATTAAAATACCTGCCAAGCAGTTATATATACGGCATGATGTGGGAATCTGAGTTAAAGACTTTGAACTCTCAATATCTATGTGTAGGTCAAAATCAAGGCCTTTTATAAAAGCAGCCCCAAGTGGTCTTAATCTGCTCCATTCCAAAAGTTGTACTTTAAAATATGTTCATGACCCAGGGCTAGCCTTAACTTTAAGCTGCCATAACTTATTTAAAGAAAGTTCATAGAAAAGTTCAGGGAAAGGGTGACAACATTTTGATTGGCACAATAGATGGGATGTTTGTAATTTTAATCAAATGTAAATTGAAGACATACTTCAAATGATATGTCAGGCTAGTGTTACTGAGTTAAAATCTAATGACAACCACTGTCATTATTAGTTAAATATAGCCATCATGCCTATAGCAATAAATGATGACACTTAAGAACATGCAGAAACAAAGAGCAGAAGTATTTAGAGAAAAGGGAGTGACTAGAAACTCAGTTGAATGCAGGAATGTGACCTGAATTTAATCTATTTACCAAACACAGAAGCAATTGTATTTTGGGCAGATGATATAATTGAATATAGCAGTATGTTTTCTTACTGTCAGAGCATTTGTATTTTATAAACTCATCTTGCACTTATGAAATGATGTGCTTATTCATATTTAATGTCATTATCTATACCTATTTGACAGTCATAGCATTGTGTTTTCAAATTTATTGCCCAACTACAAGAGAACGAATTTTTAAAATTACGATTTTTAATAAGCTTGTGGATCGGAAGTTGCAAGTTTGCTACTTTTTATTCTAGAATTAAAATAAGGCAGTATTCTTTTGGTACAAGCAAAATGGAAAATTATAATGTTGAAAGCATCCAAATTTATTTAATTTTGTGACAGACATTGGCTTTTTTGAAGTAGACTGAGGAAATATAATTATATTGTAGTTAGACCTTTTAACAGAAAGGCAAGCTAAGAAGTGCTTTATCTTTTTCATGGTTTGGTTAAAAATAAACCATGAAAATAAAATAAGACATGGATTCTATTAACTAAAATATAATCTGTGGTTGGAACATAAGGTTCTCTGAGTGCTTTGGGAAAGTAAGTATATGAACAGTCAGGCAGACATGGCAGTCCCTGAGCAGCTGAGATACCACCCTTTTGGGCACTATTTTCCAAGGTTATGCTAAACCTTAGGTCTTCACTAGAGTCTGGTCACCACCTGCATCCTAACCCAGCAGAATCTTAACTTTCCAGGGAAAAGTACCTAAGGAGAGCAAGACTGGGACAGGTCTAGGTCTGATTGCTTTGGAAGCCACCATGTGTGGCTAGCAAATTTAGAGGGGATAAGGTGATCAGGTGAGACAAGGGCCCTTTCTTTGGCAGTTGGTTGTGTAGGACAGAGACCTTGCTGAAAGAACTATTGACAAAGTAGTGATTCAAGAACAGTTCAAAGGGAAAAAGGTAGAGATTCAAGAACATTCCAAAGGAGAAAAGGTTGAGACTCAAGAACAATCCAAAGGGGAACTCGGATGTTACTGCTGTTGAGATTTGTGAACTCTGAATATCTGAGACAGGTCTCAGTCAATTTAGGAAGCTTATTTTGCCAAAGTTAAGGATACATGTCCGTGACACAGCCTCAGGAGGTCCTGATAACAGTTGCCCAAGGTGGTCTGAGCACAGCTTGGTTTTCTACATTTGAGGGAGACATGAGACATCAATCAATATATGTAAGGTGAACACTGGTTTGGTCCAGAAAAGCAGGACAACTCAAGGCAAAGATGGGGCAACTCGAAGTGGGGAGGGGCCATTAAGGTCAAAGGTACATAAGAGACAAATGATTGCATTCTTTTGAGTCTCTGATTAGCCTTTTAACCTGACTCTTATAAAGGTACCAGATAGTCTGAGTCCCAGGAGTTGAAAATTTTTGAATTTTTGGAGATGAGGAAGTTAATGAAAGACAGAAATGTAGGAAGCATTAGGAAGCATTTGTTAATAATGGCTAGTATGAGGGCCGGGCATGGTGGCTTACGTCTGTAATCCCAGCACTTTGGGAGACTGATGCTGGCAGATCACAAGGTCAGGAGTTTGAGACCAGCCTGGCCAATATGGTGAAACCCTGTCTCTACTAAAAATATGAAAAATTTGGGTGCGGTGGTGCATGCCTGTTGTTCCAGTTACTCAGGAGGCTGAGGCAAGAGACTCGCTTGAACCTGGGAGATGGAGGTTGCGGTGAGTTGAGATCATGCCACTGCACTCCAGCCTGGGTGACATAGCGAGACTCCATCTCAAAAAAATAATAAAAATAAAAATAAATTAAAAAATAATAATGGCTAGTATGTTTTCCTAGAAATTCAAAGTAGATTTAGATGGCATTAGGGTTCTTGTTTGAATTGCTTGGTTCCCTGCCCCACATGCCCTATAGTCTCCTCACTATTTTGTTGCTACTCACTCCACTCACCCCCAGCCTTTGAGAATAGCCTCTTCCTCACCAGGGTTGAAGCCTTGTCAAGTCTTTGCTGGCCACCTTTAGTTTCTCTGTGTTGTCATGGAAGAGTCAGATTCTGTTTTTCTTCTTGCCTCTGGATGTAATAATGCTTACATTACCCTGGCTGTCAGCCCTCGAACTACATTTCTTGATATGAAAACACATGTCCTCGGAGTGGTGATGTAAGAAGAATCACTTCCTGTTGCTAAATAGGAGGGTTCCCCAGTTGATATGGTCTGGATCTGTGTCCCCACAGAAATCTCATATTGAATTGTAATCTGAAATGTAATCCCCTAATGTTGGGGAAGATACCTCATGGGAGGTAACTAGATCATGGGGGTGGTCCCCCCCATGCTGTTCTCATAATAGTGAGTGAGTTCTTACTAGATCTGGTGGCTTTATAAGGGGCTTTTTGCCTCTTTGCTCTGCACTTCTCCTTCCTGCCATACTGTGAAGAGGGATGTGTTTGCTTCTCCTTCCACCATGATTCTAAGTTTCCTGAGGCCCCCCTACCCATGCTGAACTGTAAGTCAATTAAACCTCTTTTTAAATAAATTACCCAGTCTTGGGTATGTCTTTATTAGCGGTGTGAAAATGCACTAATACAGTAAATTGGTACCAGGTAGTGGAGCGCTGCTGTAAAGATCCCCATAAATGAAGCAACTTGGAACTAGGTAATGGGTGAGGTTGGGACAGTTTGGAGGGCTTAGAAGAAGACAGAAAGATGTGGGAAATTTTGGAATGTCCTAGAGACTTGTTGAATGGCTTTGACCAAAATGCTGTTGTTGGCTGGAGCAATAAGGGAAGATCTTAAACTGGATCCTGAAAGGCCTTGAGTCTGAACAGGTGAAGTATGGGGTTAAAAGTGAACAGGGTTAATGAACAGATTTGCTTAGGTAAAATAGTGCTTCAAACTAGGATAAGACAAGAACAGAAAGTTTCAATGGCATCAGATTGTCTGTAAACTCTTCTGTTAGACATAAGGTTAGGAAAAAGGACTTATGTCTTTTTTCATATTCCTTGCACAGAATCTGGCACATGGGATATACTCAACAAGTATTTGTTGACTGCCTGACAGACCCCTGATGGGCTGACTGACTGGCTGGCTGGCTGACTGACTGACTTGGAGAAAACTTCAAAAACTAGTTCCAAGAGTTTTCTCTTTAGGTAATGATAAAATTGATGTCTTAGGAAAATTCAGCTGTGATTAGTGTATAGAATGTCCAATGTGGTGGAGAAGAATCATGTACAATTAGAAAGCTCTTGCAGATTTTAGGAGACTGAGAGAGAAATGGACAAATGGGTCTGGTTGGAAATGGAAAAAAAATGATGCTTTTAAGAGTTACTGTGAAGAAGGAATAACTGAGAGGTCTCCCTTCCTTTACCGTGTCTCAGGTCAGATTCCCTAGAAGCAGAACCTGAGATGAGGATTTTAGTGCAAGAGACTTTTTGAGGGAATACTCTCAGTTGAACCATGTAAGGGAGTGAGAGAAGGAGCCTAGAGCAGAGGAAGAAGCATGGCCAAGACATGTGCCCACTGGAAATCTAGCCCCAGTCTGGAATGTGAAAGATACCAGAGAATTGCTCCCCTTTGAGGCAAGAGGACTGGCTACTGTGTCCCAGAATCAGTCAATCATTGACTGTGGGCTGTCTTCCTAGGTAGGAGGGAGGAGAACACAACCTTGCAGGCATTTCCTGACTAGGTTTCTTTCAGTCAAAGGTAATTCTCAGAAGGGTGCAGCTTGATGGTCACAGCCAGGACTCACAGTAACTGGAGTTTGGGTGCACTAGCCTGCTAAAAGGCACCTTGGTGGGGCACCAACAGTGTCTACTACACTATGCACTATAGTCGACCCTCTATATCCACGGGTTCTGCTTCTGTGGGTTCAACCAAATGTGGATAAAAAATACTCAGAAAAAAAGTTATAAAAATGACAATAGAACAATAAAAAATAATACAAACAAAAATACAGTATAACAAGTATTTACTTAGCATTCACATTGTATTAGGTATTATAATAATCTAGAGATGATTTAAAGTACACAGGGGGATGTGTGTAGGTTATATACAAATACACCTACATTTTATATAAAGGACTTGAGCATCTACAGATTTTGTTATCCTAGGGGTCTTGATAGCAAGCCTCCATGGATACCCAGGGACAACTGTACTTTCTTCACATAGCACCCTGCTGAGAATCTTCCAACAGCTTCCTGTCACATCCAGAATAAATCCAAATCCTTTATCTTGACCTGAACAATGTGGCCCCTTTGTGCCTCTTCGGCTTTAACCACGTACACTCTTTCTGTTTTTTCTCTCCCTCCCTCCCTTCCTCCCTCCCTTCCTCCCTCCCTCTTTCTTTCTTTCTTTCTTTTTTCTTTCTTTCTTTCTTTCTTTCTTTCTTTCTTTCTTTCTTTCTTTCTCTTGCTCTCTTGCTTTCTTTCTCTCCCTCCCTCTCTCCCTCTTTCTTTCTTTTTATTTCTTTCTCTCTCTCTTTCTTTCTCTTCCTCTCTCTCTCCCTCCTTCCCTCCCTCCCTCTTTCCTTCCTTCCTTTCTTTCTTTCTTTCTTTCTTTCTTTCTTTCTTTCTTTCTTTCTCTTTCTTTCTTTTCTTTCTCCTTCCTTCCTTCCTTCCTTCCTTCCTTCCTTCCTCCTTCCTTCTCTCCCTCCCTCCCTCCCTCCTTCCCTCCCTCCCTCCCTCCCTTCCCTTCTGTCTTTCCTTCTTTCAGTAAGCCTGAGGGTACTGCAGGAGATCAGGGCGTATTTCAGTCCTTATCTCAACCACATAAGATAGACACTCCCAGAGTGGCCATCTATAGACCTACCCCCAGGAATGCATTCCTTCCCCAGGGTCTCAATTATAAATATTCCTTGCTGGGAAAAGAATTCAGCAACATTTCTCCTACTTGCACGCCTGTTTATAGGCTCCCTGCGAGAAGAAAAGTATGGCTCCATTCTGCCCGACCCCGCAGGCAGTCAGACCTTATGATTATCTTCCCTCGTTCCCGGAAAATCGCTGTTATTCTGTTCTTTTTCAGGGTGCACTGATTTCATATTGTTCAAACACACATATTTTACAGTCAATTTGTACATTAGTGGTCCTAAGGTGACATACATTCTCAACTTATGAAGATGACAGGATTAAGAGATTAAAGACAGACATAAGAAATTATAAGAGTATTGACTGGGGAAGTGACAAATGTCCATGAAATCTTCACAATTTATGTTCAGAGATTGCAGTAAAGACAGGTGTAAGAAATTATAAAAGTATTAATTTTGGGAACTGATAAACGTCCATGCAGTCTTCATCCCTATCAGGTAGTGGAGTGATGCTTACTAGATAATTTTTAATGAGAAATCTGAGATTCAGGGAGGTATAGTACATCTAGTGTCACTAAGAAACAGAGTTAGAGTTCAAGCATAGTTTGAAGGTAGAGGTAATACCCTTTCACCATGCAGATTGTGAGTAAACTCCCATTAAGCTACAATAATTCATTCGTTTTTTTTTTCCCTCTGTGAGAGATTTTTTTTTTTTTCCCCAGAGAAATACTGACTGACAATGATCAGCACCTATGGGATCTCCTCCTCTTCTTTTTTTCTTCTTTATTTATTGAGGTCACATAATGCAAAATTAATAATTTTAAAGTGAGCAATTTAGTAACATTTAGTGCATTCACACTGTCATGTAACTAATACCTCTATCTAGTTCCAAAATATTTCCATCATTTCAAAATAGAATGCCTTACCCATTAAGCTTCTCTTCAATCCCCTCTCCTCCCTGCTGCTGGCAACCATCAATGTATGTTCTGTTTTTATAGATTTACCTATTCTGATATCTCATGTAAATGGAATCATACAATATGTCACCTTTTTTATGTCTGGCTTCTTTCATTTAGCATAATGTTTTTGAGGTTTGTCCATATTGTGGCAAGTATCAGTACTTCATTCTTTTTTATGACTGAATAATATTGCATCTATGTTATACATTGTACTACTGTTGTACCAGTCATTCCATAATGACCATATAATGTTTATCCATTCATCTATTGATGGACATTTGGTTACCACATGTTGGCTATTGTAAATAGTGCTGCTATGAACATGTGTGTACATGTACTTACTTGAGTATCTGTTTTCAATTCTTTTGGCTATTTATGAACTCATTAACTTATAGCTCATTTTTCTATTATAATTTCTAATTCCTATTAATTTCAGTTTACAAAATGAAAACACACAGTAACAAATTTCTGTTAAAATGTTTTTTCTCTTTTTGAAGGCTTATGTCTATAGTCTTATAATCTAGTTTTAATTTAATCAGCAAGTTTTGTTTATCTGCTATGGTATGTGTGTTTTTATATGTGTGTATGTTTGTGGGTAACAGAGAGAGAAAGAAGTGGGGGAGAATAGAGGGTTTTTTAAATATAGCCATTCTGAGACTTGAAGGTTATTACAACCACTGGCTTATTTTTCATATCAATATTGGCAGATTTTATGTAAAGTAACATTTCTAGGTCAAAGAGGCCAAGTTTCTTTCAAGGTAAGTGCTAACAGAGAAAGATCATTTGAAAATCTGGGCAAATTTCAATGCAAAATAGCAATAAATGCAGCTATTTTCAGTTATCTGTAAATAAAATTATGTTTCTCTCAGAACAAATAAGAGCAGATGAGGGAGGGATCATTGTATTTTTGTAATTCATGTTAGAAGAAAATATGATTAAAATAAATTGAATGCAAAAATAAGTAGCTCAGGTGCAAATTATTTATTTATGAAACAAAACCTCTTGAAAAGAGAAGAATACTGACAGCAACTTAGAATGCAATATACTGCACTCCTTACCCTTACATTTTCAAAGTCAAACATAGTAATTTAGTTGTGCTCCTGTTTATATTAGTGGGAGTTTTAAAACTTAAATTTCTGCACACAGCTTTGAAAATGTATAGGTCAAAATAAACTGTTAATGAAAAACTGTTTTTCATTTTCAGTGAAATAGTTTAAATCTCTCACCAAGGATGTCCTAGAAGGCACCTTCCTTCTAGTCACAGGAGAAGAATTATAGTATAATGTTACTATTGGTCAGCATCTTTAAAGCAACATGGATAAGAAATCATATTAAAAAGACAAGAAATGTTTCCCAACCCTAACGAACATAAAAGTTCAGGACCTATGTAGTTTCATAGTAAGCAAAGGACATTGGACATTTTCAATGGACCCTTTCAGCTGGGTGCGTATAATCAGTAATAGAGGCATGCTAAGGTAAATTTTAATTAGGGACTAAATTGTGGTATTACTCTTTCATACCCTGAACATCTGTTCCCTTCAGAAATGATGATTCATGCAGGCTATCAGAGCAGACAGCTTGCTACAGCTTATGTCACGGTTAGTAAGAAGCTGGTGGTAGCATTTCAGAAAACCCAGCATCTAAATGGAGACTGGCCAGTGTATAATATACAGGTAGTAAAGGGAGGGAAGTATGATGTGTCCATTTTTAATTTTGAAGCCAAATATTGACTTGACTTAAAAAATTATCTTCTAGACCATCTGTTGTTAATGAAGAAAGTAACTTGGACAATGAATGGGTTGATGCTTCCTACTGATGTCAAAAGATGGAAAACCAAGCCTGTTCTTTCTATTAGAATGAAGAAACTTACTGAGAGGACCTCAGTCCGAATTCTGTTCTTTAAGAATGGCATGGGGCAGGATGGGCATGTGATTACAGTGGGAAAAGAAACAATGAAAAAGGTAATTTTATATTAAATATTGACCTATGAATTCAATTTCAAAATTTTGTGGCTTTTGAAATGTGTTATTTTTTTCTTCTAAATATCAATGTCAACAAACTGAAATATTAAGAAGACATTATATAGAACTAAAAAATTCTATATAAACCTGTTTATAAGTCTGTTTATTGCACTAATACCGTAAATTACCATAGCAAAGCAACAATATTTCAGGAAATTATTTGGCTAACATAGTCAGTCATTCACCTAGTTAAAATGTTATGTTTATACTAGAGAAAACATTCTAAGCATTCTATTTAGTTACAATATTTTATAAGCTATTTAGATCGAAGCCAGTCTAACCTAGCTTCCAGTCTCAAGTCTGCCTCTTTTCATTTAGAATACTGGTAAGACCTAAAAGTATCCTTGCTCCTCTAAAGAATTAGCAAAGCCCCAAATCACTAAAGTGCAGTTTCAAAGTGTTCATAGAAGTTTTAAAAACAAATCTAAGGGGCCCAAGGAAAATCATGAAACAAGCAAACTTAAAAAAAAAGTTAAAGTATTACTTGTCATACAAACGCATGTTTTTTAGAAGGTGTTTGTACTTTCTAAAACATCTTTGATATTAAAAAAACACCGAGGAGCTAATGGGAATTTGAAACACACACACACATTTTTATACAGATAAGGATTTTTCAACCAATTTTAAAGCAACCTAATAATAATATAGTAACAAATGTGTTGAGAATGTATGAGAGACAGTAAAACATAACCAAATGCCTAGGCTTGAATCTTGGCTTCACCATTCACTAATTATGAGGCCTTGGACACCTTTGTTTCCCTGAGCCTCAGTTTCTTCATCTAAAAAAAACAGAGATAACAGTAGTACCTACTTCATAGAGTTGCTGCGAGGATTTAACGTGATATTATGCATGGAGTACAATGCCTGGCACCCAGAAAGTTCCCATTAAATGTTTCTAGTCTCATCTTTGAGACTCATAATATGCACCTAACAGAAATTAGTTTTCTTTCTAATAGAAAATTTTGTTATGAAATCAAGATAATTTTGTTATACAAAACTATTTTAAATTGAATGTTGCTTGGAACAGGTGAATAGTTGACTAGATATTGGAATTTTAATCAAAATATCTACTTCTTCATGTATTTATTTTTGTGGTTGTTTTACAACCACAACTGGTTAAGAGCATTTACCAATGAGCTGGGAAACCTGAGTTTTGTTTCCTTCTCATCTGCAGATTTGGATTATGATATTAAGGGATATTACACAGCAGAGCAAATTGCTAAGGCAAGTTATAACATCTTCCCTGGTGATTTTGAAAAATAGAGAAGATGGACATATCTCTTGGACTGTTAAAATGTGGTCATTCTTGGAGATAGAAGCTAGGTTAGATAACCTCTTGAGTTCACTTCAGTTCAATCTCTGTAATTCCATGCCTTAGTGGTAAAATGGGAGTAATAGTCACTCTTACAGATTATATGTTCTTAGATGAAAGGTTGAGTATAAATAAAAATGCCACTGCTATTTTGCTTTTTGTCTCAAGAGGAATTTATTTAAAACTGGATGATCAAGGAAGTCTTTAGCTTGCGTTTTTCTTTTACAATTTGTAAAAAATATTTAAAGAATTTTCACAAATTCATGATAGAACTCATGATAGAACATGATTTAGTAACAAATGTTTTAGTAAATATTTGCTTCAGTATCACATTTAAGAATGAGGTAAAGAAGAGGAGGCAACAAAATGCTGACCTTGGGTGTCAATAAGAACTTTTTAGAAGGGAAAAATAAGGCTTGCTAATTATTTTGTAAATAAAATTTAAATTTTGAAAGTGTTGTTGATAATCATAGGATCATGCTCCATTTATACATTAAACACCAAATCAGTAATAGAAATAAGGAAGTGTCATAGTCTTAAGAGAAAAGCAAATTATTTTCTTTTATGATAAAATATTAGCAATGTTAGCTATTTTTCAATTACTACTAAGTAATATAAAACTGAAGTAGAGTGTAAAGTATTCTAATGTGGTGAAGGTTATTGCAATGGGATAAGAAGAGAATTATTGAGGATGAATGGTACAATAAGGTAGTTAAAGCATAAAAGTCCTCTGTGAGCACAGAATAGAGCCAAAGGGAAATGACTGTATGTTAATTACAAGGAGAAAATCAAAAGGGAATCCATTTATTTACTTTAGGAAGTAATTAAGAAGTTTGAAATGAGGGCCAAGATGATATATTTCTTTACTAAACTCTAGAATACCAGAACTATAGCACATCTCTTTGCAATTTAAATCTGATGATTTTAGAATTACTTGATATGGTTTCAGTAATCACACAGCATGTGCTACTATAGGATATAAGCTAAACATCTATATCCATGGGTTGAGAAAGGTATTAAGAAAAGTTTGTGGGCATAAGATGCCAAATTAATGGGAAATGAAATATGGCTGATATGGATATACAACTTTGAGATTAGCATCATGGTGGATAAGTTTTATTCTCTTCCAATTACATCTTGGATTCATTTTCAGATAATTGATGGCTGTGTGGATTATTTTATTATTCAAGATAGCATTTCCTTTCTGAAAAATATTTGATTTTTTTCCAGTAGTTAATAATTATATCTTTCTTACTTGGTTTTTTGCTTGGTTTGCTACTATCACCAATAGCATGAAATTACAGTGGTGAAGAAAATGATGGAAAACATAATGAAATGAATGAAACAATAAAAAAAAAATTCGCTGTCCTCTTACTCCCATTTGAACTGGCTGTTTTCTATGATCTCTATGCTGGGATCTGTCTTTACTATCAACCTGAGAATTATCGTTCTCTCCCTCCTGTGTTGGATTTCTTTTCCCTGGTTCCCTAGTTTTCCCATACCTCATCTATTCTACTGTGTGCATATTCCAGTGGCTTCCCAAAAAAGAGAATATGGATGGTGAATATTTTGAAATCTTGGGAAATATTTTTTCTTTCAAACATTAAAAGTATTGCTTTATTGATTTTTGTTGCTAGTGTTGCTGCTGAGAAGTCTGATATCATACTGATTCGTCATCCTTTGTAGGTGACACAAAGGATGAAAACATTTAGGACCATCTCTTTATTGACAGTGTTCAAATTTTTTTTCAAGATGTGCTGGATACTCAGGATGTCTTCTCAGTTTGAAAAGTGTCATCCTTTTCTTTTGAGATGTTTTGTTGAACTATATATATTTCTGACAATATCCTTTTACTATAGTTTTTCTGTTATTATTTTATGGAGCTCCTACTTTTATATGTTGGATCTTATGGACTGAACTAATTTTCTTATCTGGGAGATTTGCTTATCTTTACCTCCCAACCCAATGAATCTTTCGCTTCTCCTTGTACAGGCCGATTTTTTTGCCTGGGGGTTGGGGGGAGTGGAGGCATTGCTTTTGTTTTATTTGGTTTTGGTCTTTAATGTTACAGACTACAGACTTAAGTATGAGTTACTCCTCCATCAATATTTAAAAGTGAAGAACCAAAAAGTTGGTTGAAAAGCTATGAGCATAGGTTTGTGTTATTGACAGATGGATTTCATTGGAGAGTGTTTTGACTAGGATTTTTCATTGGGGTTGGGTTCCTAATTATCAGTGTCTTTTCTCTGGAGTTAATCAATTTCAGCAAATAAAGTCCACCAGTTTGAGCAATGTACTAGCCAAGTGGAGAAGGGGGTTAAGAGTTTCACTTTCAATATGTAGACTTTCATTTAATTCTCCTCTTTTCAGTAAGAGGTTTAGTCTCTCCAGAGAAAAAGTCTCGTGTCTTCTCTTCTGATAGCAAAAGTATAGTTGCCTACCTGGTTGATGTGGGAAGGGTTCTGGAGGTTTATCTGTTTTCTGTATAGTCCATCTGTTTTTAGCCCAACTTTTAGAGGTACCTAATGCCTCAAACTTATGAGCCTTTTTGGGGTTCTGCAATACAAATAAAATGTACTTTTACTAGTTTAAGTTTTGACTTTTCTGGTCTGCTAAATCATTTACCACTTAATTATCTTCCCACCTTTCTGGTTCTCTTTTTTGGAAAATAAATGTTAAGTGTCAATCTTTTAATGTTGATAATAATTGATTAATAATTATTGATTTTTATAGATAAAAATGAATAATTCTAGTATTTTCTTCCTATCCCAATTGTTTTCCCAGTTTCTTGGGGTTTATGCAGCATAATTTGGCAAACATAGTGTTAGCTTACTTCAATGAGAACAGAATACTTTTCCTCTGTTACCTGGAGGCATCATATACTTAACTGCAGGCAAAAGGTCTGCAGTTTTTTCAAAGTGTGGTTCACAGAACACTTTCATCAGAATTGTCTGGCCTTTCTGTTAAAAGTTCAGACTCCCAGGCCCTACTTCACGCCTATTGAGTTAAGAATTCTTGAGTGTGGGCCCTAGTAATCTGAATTTCAACAAATGTCTCCAAATGAAACCTAGCCACTCTAAAGTTTGAGAATTCTTATTCCAGTGTTCTAAAATTTCAAACTTACTAATTGATGGAAATCTTCACAGACTTCCTTTTTGCTTGTTCTCCTGTACTTCTCATATAATTTAAGAAAAAAAAAAACTTGTGAGACAGAATAAAAGAGGTTGGGGGAAATTAGATAAATAGTTGTTAGATTAGAATGAGTGCAGGGAGTTCAGAAATCAGGAAATAGAAAACATCTACAAGCGGGCAGAAAAAGAGTGGTTATATGTAGCAAGTCTGGCTTAGGAAAAAAATACTCCCTTCATATTTATATATAAACATATTTCATTGTAATTACTTTTTCCTGTTATTACTGAAAAGACATAAGTATTGCGGGAATTACTCCTATATGAATTTCAAGGTATAAATAAGCAATAGACTTTATTAGATGCCTTTAAGCCAGGAGAAATATGTATTTCTGTGATGTTTATCATTTATTTTTATTTTTTTTTTTTTTTTTTTTTTTTTGAGGCGGAGTCTCGCTCTGTCGCCGGGACTGGAGTGCAGTGGCCGGATCTCAGCTCACTGCAAGCTCCGCCTCCCGGGTTTACGCCATTCTCCTGCCTCAGCCTCCCGAGTAGCTGGGACTACAGGCGCCGCCACCTCGCCCGGCTAGTTTTTTTGTATTTTTAGTAGAGACGGGGTTTCACCGTGTTAGCCAGGATGGTCTCGATCTCCTGACCTTGTGATCCGCCCGTCTCGGCCTCCCAAAGTGCTGGGATTACAGGCTTGAGCCACCGCGCCCGGCCGATGTTTATCATTTATTAATTAAAAAAACATAATAAACTTAAACAAAAAAGTAAGAAAAATTTCAAGCTTAAGAAAGGCCCAATTCAATTGAAATAACACAATATAATGGTATGATTGTGGAATGTTCACACAGAAATTAGTAACTATGGCAGCAGAGATTTTCCCAATAGTGTGGGTAAAATAATTTAGAGAGTATCTTCAGAGATTCAAAAAGGAGCACCTGGGGTAGCAAAATATGATTAAGGATGCTCAACATGGATTCTGACAGAGGAGGTCATGCATAATTAGTATGTTGGAACTTCTTTAAAGAGCTTTTTATGAAATATGAGGAAAAGTCCATTGATACTACTTATTATTGTTATTTAAAAATTAGGCTAGTTTTTTAAACCAGAGATTAATATCTGATTAAAAAAACAAAAGAAGAGTTTTAAAAATATGGAATTTGATAATATGGTTTATTCTCAAGAGGCTATGAATAGCCAGTTGCCTTTTCATTATTTAATGTGAATTTCTAGGATTATACAATTGAGTTATTTTAGAATATTATGTCATTATTTATAGTCAGATTTTTTTCTTAAATGAAATTCTAAAAAAAGCAAAAAGAGAAAGAATGTATTTAATAGAAATAAAAACAAATGAGAATTTTCAGTCTAAAGATTCATTTACCATACTGATGGTAGTTAAGGATAGCCCTTAATATTATTTAGGGGCAGTTGAGACATAAACATGGCCAGGCGTGGTGGCTCACACCTGTAATCCCAGCACCTTGGTAGGCCGAGGTGGACGGATCACCTAAGGTCAGGAGTTCGAGACCAGCCTGGCCAACATGGTGAAACCCTGTCTCTACTAAAAATACAAAAATTAGCTGAGTATGGTGGCAGGCGCCTGTAATCCCAGCTATTTGGGAGGCTGAGGCAGGAGAATCGCTTGAACCTGAGAGGCAGAGGCTGCAGTGAGCCAAGATCACACCACTGCACTCCAGCCTGGGTGACAGAGCAATACTCCATCTAAAAAACAAAACAAAACAAAAAAAATAAACATGATATTCAGTTTGAAAGGTAAAATGTATTTCTGTGTGTGTGTGTGTGTTTTTTTTTTTTTTGAGGCAGAGTCTTGCTCTGTTGCCCAGGCTGGAGTACAGTATTTTTGTGTTTTTTATTAAAATTATTTTATAGTTGTTGTATGTACATTTTATATTTTAATATATTTTAATTTTTAAGAACATGTAACAATAATGGTTACATTGAAGTATTTATTAGATTCGTGTCCATGCATACCTTATTATTAAAGAATCTTTGATGAATTTTATCAAGTTTCTGGACATTAGAATCACAGGATTTTATGAAGTAATCTAGTCAAGCTACTCAAAAAACTGAAACTTAGACAAACTAACTAGCATATCCAAAGTGGATCAAGTGAAATAGCTGGTACTATAACCCATTTTCTGATTTTAAGAGCAATATTCTTTATTTTCAAAACTTCCCTTAATATTACTTTTTCTTAAATTTTAATTCCCACTGTGTCATGTCTTAAAAATGATTTAACATAACCATTAAAAATAAAAACATAAGACATCTGTTTCCAGTTGGAGTAATTGGTATCAGACTAGCCATTCCATTCTAAACAACTGAAAAACTGGAAAAAATATATGACAACTATTTTTAGGTATTAGACAACAGGAAGCATCAGCTATAATGCCTAAGAGGAGGGGAAAAGTTGAAGTGAGTCCTAAAGTTCACTATGTCTTTGTACCTGGAGGAATTTATGGATTGTAGTAGAGAGGGAGGGAGGGTGGGAAAGAGTGAGAGAGAGAAGAGAGAATCTAAGAAAAGCACAGTGCTTCCCATAAACTGAAGAGAAAGACATCAAAGTTCTAGGTGGCTGAAATTTGCAGAGCAATACCATAAGAGGGAACTATTTTTAGAATAGTTCTCAAATTTTGTGTAAGCATCCCCTCATGTCTTTGGCTGACTATTAAGTTGCTTATGCATAGGGTGAACTCCACAAAAGAACAACTAATTAGGATGTAAAAGGGAAACAAGTATGGGAGTATGTGCAGGGTCAGGAGACATTTGCCTTTTGACCAGTTGGAGAGGAGAGGTCTTGTTGAACTTGTTAGACAAATTGATGAAGATTCCAGTAAAGGTAATTTATATCTAGAAGAAAAGTTGATCAATAGAAACAGACCCCAAAATAGAGTTAACCAAAAAAGACATTTAAACAGTGATTATAAATATGTTCATGTATTTAAAGAAAACATGAATATAATGCAAAGAGAACTGGAAACTTAAAATAGAAACAGTGGAACTTCTAGTTCTAAAAAATACAATATCTTAACTGCAAAACAAAAACAAAAAACAAAACAAAACAAAAAAAACAAAACTGGGTTTAACAGCAGGTTAGATATTAGAGAAGAAAAGATCAGTGAACTTCAAGACAGGGCAGTAAAGCTATCCAAACTGCAGTGCAGAGAAGCAAAAGGAAAGGACTGAAAACAAGGACTGAGTGTCGGTAACTTGTGGGATATCAATGAGTCTAATAGATGTATAATTGGTGCCCTAGAAAGACTGAGAAGAATGTGAATATTTGAAGTAATAATGGTCAGAATTTTTCCGGAGTTCATGGAAAACAACCCACATATCTAAGAAGCTCAATGCACCTCTACTAGAAAGATAACCAGATTAAGGACATAAATCACATTGCTGTAAACAATGATAAATAGGAAAGCTTAAAAGCAACCAGAGGGGAGGAAACACATTAATTACAGGGATACATATGTAAGAATAAAAACTGACTTCTCTTCAGAAATTATGCAAGACAGAAGGTAGCAGATATCTTTAAAGTGTGGAGAGAAATAATATGTTTAAAGTGCTGAAAGAAAAACTGGTCATCTTATTTTGTGTTACAGTGAAAATACCTTTAAAAAATCTTTCGGCCGGGCGCGGTGGCTCAAGCCTGTAATCCCAGCACTTTGGGAGGCCCAGACGGGTGGATCACGAGGTCAGGAGATCGAGACCATCCTGGCTAACACGGTGAAACCCCGTCTCTACTAAAAAATACAAAAAAAAACTAGCCGGGCGAGGTGGCGGGCGCCTGTAGTCCCAGCTACTCGGGAGGCTGAGGCAGGAGAATGGCGTGAACCTGGGAGGCGGAGCTTGCAGTGAGCTGAGATCCGGCCACTGCACTCCAGCCTGGGCGACAGAGCGAAACTCCGTCTCAAAAAAAAAAAAAAAAAAAAAAAAAAAACTTTCAAATAAAAGCATTCTCAGGCAAACAGAATATGAAGCACTTGTATCCAGCAGACCTATACTATGAGAAATATTAAAGGATATTTTTCACTGGAAGAAAATGATACCAGAAACAAATTTGGGTATGCACAAAGAAATTATTTTAAATATACATGGTACATTCACTTTTATAGACCCTTTGCTGCTTATTGAGCCATTCCCAGTACATTTAAGAGGATTAAAATTATGTTAAGAATGTTTCCTATGAGTTTGCGTCCTTTGTAGGGACATGGATGCAGCTGGAAACCATCATTCTTAGCAAACTATCACAAGAAGAGAAAACCAAACACCGCATGTTCTCACTCATAGGTGGGAACTGAACAATGAGATCACTTGGACTCGGGAAGGGGAACATCACACACTGGGGCCTATCATGGGGAGGGGGGAGGAGGGAGGGATTGCATTGGGGAGTTATACATGATATAAACGTTATGCACATGTACCCTAGAACTTAAAGTATAATAAAAAAGAAAAAAAGAAAAAAAAAAAAAAAAAGAATGTTTCCTGACTACAAAAGAATTAAATTAGAAATAAATAACCAAATATATCAGGTCACTCACTCTCCAGCTGTGGAGAGTTGTTTAATGTAGACATAAAACTCCCTTTCATAGATTTATCTTAATAGACTATATTTAATATTATGTATGTTATATTTCTTTAATAGATTATATATATATTATCTTTAATAGACATTAAACTCCCTTTCATATATACACCTATCCTATTAGTCTTGTCCTTCTAGATATAGAACTCTAATATGACCTAAATTACCAAAACTGAGACAGAAGAAAATATATATCTCAAAATCTCTGTATGTATTACATAAATCAAATTTAGAATTAAAAACTTTTCAAAAAACAAAATTCCAAGACCAAATGATCTCACTGGTGAATTTTATCAACCTTTCATGAGAAAATAATATCAGTTGTATACAAACCTTTTAGAAAATAGAGAAAACAGGAAAACTTCCCCTCTCACATGATGCGACTAGCATCATAAAGACATTACTAGAAAAGAAAATTCATACCACTATCCTCCTAACCATAGATGCAAAATTACTTCATAAAGTATTAACAAATCAAATCCAACAATAATCATGATCAAGTGAGTTTTATCCCAGGAATGCAAAGTTGGTATATTAGTTTGTTTTCATGCTGCTGATAAAGACATACCTGAGACCGGGCAATTTACAAAAGAAAGAGGTTTATTGGACTTACAGTTCCACGTGGCTGAGGAAGCCTCATAATCATGGTGGCAGGCAAAAGGCACGTCTCACATGGTGGGGGCAAGAGAGAGAATGAAAGCGAAATGAAACAGTTTCCCCTTATCGAACCATCAGATCTTGTGAGACTTATTCACAAACGCGAGAACAGTATGGGTGAAACCTCCCCCATGATTCAGTTATCTCCCACTGGGTCACTCCCACAAAACGTAGGAATTACAGGAGTACAATTCAAGATGAGATATGGGTAGGGACACAGAGCCAAACCATATCAGTTGGTTTAACAACAGACAGTGTAGGTGACCACCTTAAGAGAATATGGAAAAAGTCATATGCTCGTTTCAGTGGGTATCAGAGAGGAATTTGACAAAATTTAATATTTACTTATTAAAAAAAATTTTCATAACAAACTTGAAATAGAAGGGAATTTCTTCAATCTGGTCAAGAATGTGTACTAAACACTGATTTAACTGCATACTTAATGATGAAAGACTGAACCGTTTTCCCCTAAGATCAGGATCAAGGCAAAGATGTCCTCTCTTTTCATTTCAGCTTAACATGCTATCGGAGGCCCTACCCTGTGATAAGGCAAGAAAAAAGTAGTAAAAAGTGTATATATTTAAAAGGAAGAAATAAAAACTTTTATTTATAGACAGTGTGATAAGAACATGAAATACCTTAAAGAATCTATATAAAAGCTAGTAGAACTAAGGAATACGTTCAGCAAGTTTGCAGGATACAAGGTCAGTGAAATTGTATATACTAGTGACCATTAGAAAATGAAATTTAAGGAGAGTGGGACATCTGGCTTCAGAGCAGGAACCTTTGTTGCACCAGTGACAAAAAAGAGAAATATGGGTGATGTTCAGAAAGGCAAGAAGAGTTTTTGTTCAGAAGTGTGCCCAATGCCACACCGTGGGAAAGGGAGGCAAGCACAAGACTGGGGCCTAATCTCCATGGTCTCTTCGGGCAGAAGACACGTCAGGCCACTGTATTCACTTACACAGATGCCAATAAGAACAAAGATATCATCTGGGGAGAGGATACACTGATGGAGTATTTGGAGAGTCCCAAGAAGTACATCCCTGGAATAAAAATGATCTTTGCCAGCTCTAAGAAGGCAGAAAGGGCAGACTTGTTAGCTTGTCTTAAAAAAGCTACTAATGAGTAATAATTTGCCACTGCCTTATTTATTACAAAACAGAAATATTTCATGACTTTTTTATGTGTCATACTTTCATAGATCTCATACACCAGAATTCAGATCATGAATGACTGACGGAATATTTTGTTGGGCAGTCCTGATTTAAAACTAAGACTAGCTTCTGGTTAAATGAATATGTTCAGTTTTTGAATTTTAATAGTAATTCCAATTCAGTAAATGCCATCACTGTTTACCCCTTCTAAAGCTATGATTAGACTTCGTTAGTAACATTCAACTTTTCACAAAGATGGCGAGTGCCATCTTAAAACTTACTGGATTTTATATTTAAATTTACATACTGGGTTATGTGAATATATTTAAATACTGGGGAAATTCCTTCACTGTCTCAGAACCAAGCAAGATTCACCTGTGTTTTGTGTTCATTTGCCTCTTAAAGGCAAGGGTTGAAGATAAATAAGGTAGAGATGTCTACTTTATACTTTTGGCCCTAACTATGCCCATCTAATTAGAATTCCCTGTATTCAAAATGGTTCCTTTTACTTACTGAAAGGAATTTTAGTGTGGTTTATGTGTAATATCAAAGGTTATTTAACACTTCTCACATTTTATAGATGATCTGTAAGGTCACATGCTTTTAAAATAGTAGCAAATTATTATTATTATTATTTTTAAATTTATTATACTTCAAGTTCTAGGATACATGTGCAGAACGTTCAGGTTTGTTACATAGGTGTACACCTGCCATGGTGGTTTGCTGCACCCATCAACCCATCATCTACATTAGATATTTCTCCTGATCTTATCCCTCCCCGAGCCCCCTACCCCCTGACAGGCCCTGGTGTGTGATATTCCCCTCCCTGTGTCCATGTGTTCTCATTGTTCAACTCCCAGCTATGAGTGAGAACATGTGGTGTTTGGTTTTCTGTTCTTGTGTTAGTTTTCTGAGAATGATGGTTTCATCCATGCCCCTACAAAGGACATGAACTTATCCCTTTTTATGGCTGCATAGTATTCCATGGTGTATGTGTGCCACATTTTCTTTATCCAATCTATCATTGATGAGCATTTGGGTTGGCTTCAAGTCTTTGCTATTGGGAATAGTACCACAATAAACATACGTGTGTATGTGTCTTATAAACTTCACTCTTGAATTCTTTACATTCTAAGTCAAACTAAGTAATAATTTAGGATTGTCTTTAAACAGCCATTCAGAAACATAAAACTGTAGAACTGCTGTGTATTTGTGATTGGGAATGGTGCTTTTGCCAACTTAAAAGGTTTAAACTAGAAGAGATATATACACAAAAAAAGAAAAAAAGAAAATGAAATTTAAAAATCAAATACCATAACACTCAAACACATGAAATACTTAACTATTCATTTAACACAATATGTGCAAGACTTATACAGTGAAAACAACAATTAATTGCTGAGAGAAATGAAAGAAGGCCCAAGAGATATAACATGTTCATGGACTGGAAACTTCAAAATTATAATGATGCCAATTTCCTGCAAATTGATCTATATAGTCAACATAATACTCATCACAATTCAGCTGGCCTTCTCTTTGAGGAAAGGGGCATAAATTGACAAGATATTTCTAAAATATATGTGGAAATTCCAGAAATGGAAAGGAATTAGATAGCCAAATCAGTTTTAAACAAGAATAAATTTGGAGGATTTATACTACTTGATTTCTTTTAAAAAGTTGTATTTTAGTGTTATTATTGTTATTTATTTTTTAAATTGAAAAATAAAAATTGTATATAGTATACTGCAGGATGATTTGAAATATGCCTACATTGTGGAATGGATAAACCAAGCTGATTAACAGTTGAATTACTTTAGATACTTATTTTTTTGTCATAAAAATCTACTTTCTTAGCAATTTTCAAGTATATAATATACTGTTATTAACTATAGTCACCATGATAAAAAATTCTCTTGAATTTATACCTCCTGTCTGACTGAAATTTTGTGCACTTTATAGCCAACACCTTCCTAGTCCTCCCACTCCCACTGCAGCCTCCTGCAATCACCATTTTACTCTCTGCTTCCATGAGTTTGACTTTTTTAGTTTTCAGGTATAAGTGAAATCATGTGATATTTGTGTTTCTGTGCCTGGCTTATTTCACTTAACATAATGCCTTCCAAGTTTATCCATGTTGTTGCAAATGACAAGAGTTTCTCCTTTTTAAAGGCAGAATAGTATTCCATTTACACTACCTGTTTTCAACATCTATTATAAAGCTAAAGTAATCAAAACAGGATGATACGGGAGTAAGAATACACATAAAGAGCAAAGAAACAAAATGGAGAGTTCAGAAGTAGACTCACACATACATGGGTAAGTCATTCTTGATAGAGTAATTCAATGGGGGAAAAGACAATGTTTTTGATAACTATTGCTGAAACAATTGGATATTTCTGTGTGATAAGAACTTACCTCACAACCATTCATGAAAATTGATTTAAATTGATCGTAGATCTTATTATAAAGAGTAAAACTATACTAATTCTCAGAGAAAACGTGGGAGAAAATCTTTGCAACCTTGGGTAGGCAAATATTTCTTAGGACATAAAAAAATATGAACAAAGACATAGAAATCAACCATTAGCACATGAAAATATGCTCAATGTTATTAATCATCAAGGAAATGCAAATTAAATCCATGATGAGTTACCACTATACACACATTAGAATGACTAATATTTAAAAGACTGACAATACCAAGTGTCGGTGAAAATGTGGAGCAATGACAAATCTTATATTTAGCTGATAAGAATGCAAAATGATACAGCCACTTGGCAAAATAGTTTGATAGTTTCATATAAAGTTAAGCTTATACTTAATTACAATCTAGCAATCTCATTTTTAGATATATACCAAGATAAATAACATAGGTCAACACAAAGACTTCTAAGTGAATGTTCATAGTTGTTTTATTTGCAATTAGCCAAACTACAGGCAGTACAAAAGTCCATATACCTGTGAATGGATAAAACATTATGATATATTTATGTCAAGGACTATTTTTCAACAATAAAAAGAAATGAGCATTGTGGTAAATGAATGAAATCAGGTATGAAATATTACATGCCATGAAATTGTAGAGCAGATGAACTACTCTCTAGTGAAAAAAACCAGATTATTGGTGACTTCGGGCCAGGAGTATTGGGTTGTAATTGGAAAAGAACATGAGGAATTTTGGAAGGTGGTGGGAATATTCTGTATATTCACTGTGGTAGTTACACATGGGTATACATTGTTCTATCTGCATCAACTGCACCTACTTAAAATAGGTACAGTTTATTTCATGCAAATTATAAATCAATAGAGTAGATTTTAAAAACAAATAAAAATAATAATATGACTAGAATTGTAATCTGGATCATTTAATTATTCTTAAGAAAATTCCCTCTGGTCATCTACTTCTCATGCACGTTCTAAAAATAAAATACCAAAACACCACAGGACACAAATTCACGAGAAATAGTTGCCTTTTCAAATCATATTTATGTTCATTACTAGTGAGAGCAAATAACTAGATTTTGTGTGCATTCTTTCACTTACCTTTATGAGAATAAGACAAATAATAGGCCAGCATATTAAGCTCTAGGATTTATTCAGGAAAGTACCTTTAAGGTACTTAATAAGATGGGTACAAATTTAGCCCAATCTTCTGGAATTTTCTGGTTAACATAATGGTAATAATTTTGATTATAAGTCATTTTTGTAAAATGTTGGCCTGAGCAGAGACTTATGCCATGGCATTTGATTACATTTTAATTCTTTGAAAATTCATAAACTATTTGACAGCCTTTCAATAAGCAAAAAAAAAAAAAATTCTGTAAAAACAGATTCCCTTTCTCAAAATAATCATAATAAATGATAGTTCTCTTCTACTGAGCAAGTACAATTAATTGCCAAAGGTGAAGTATTTTTAGTAATCCAAATGATTAGTTTCACAATTATCCATTCATTTTCATAAATTTCAGCTTGATAAATTTCATCTAAAATTATTCCCTAGATTTTTAATTAAATGGTTTGCTTTTTAGGTTTATATAGTGAATACTGTTGTAATCTATTTGGTATACAAATACTCACTGAATTAGCTGAATAGATTTTCATCATTTGAGGAACATGGGACAAAAAATGTATTTTTCTGTCAGGATGACTTTAACTGCAAATAACAGATTCCTGATTGAAACAGACTTAAGCAAAAATGAAGCAAGAAAACCAGAGGTAGGGCAGCACCAAGCATAGTATGACAGAATTCCAGCTGTGATCTCTACAGTTTTATGGAGTTTGTGCTCTTTCATATGTTGGTAACAAGATGGTTGCACAGCCAGATATAACTATGTGCAGAGGCACAAAAGGACCACCTCTTCCCTATGAAAGATTAAGCCTTTCCCAGAAGCTCCTGCTTATGTCTCATTGACCAGAACATGGTTATGTGTCTATCTCAAACCATTCACTGACAAGGGGCATGAGACTATAATAGGTAATTTAGACACATCAAGATAATTGTAGGCTGGGTGCAGTGGCTCTTTGGGAGGCCGAGGCGGGTGGATCACCTGAGGTCAGGAGTTCAAGACCAGCCCGACCAACATGGAGAAACCCTGTCTCTACTAAAAACACAACATTAGCCGGGCATAGTGGTGCACACCTGTGATCCCAGCTACTGGGGAGGCTGAAGCAGGAGAATCACTTGAACCCAAGAGGCAGAGGTTGCAGTGAGCCGAGATCAAGCCATTTCCCTCCAGCCTAGGCAACAAGAGTGAAACTCTGTCTCAAAAAAACAAAAACAAAACAAAACAAAACAACAACAACAAAAATATAATTGTAGTCTTCCTTGAGTCAAGAGGGAGAAAAATCAGTATAGTAAGGATGAGGGTGGAGAATGGATATTGGATAGGCAGCCAACAGTATTACTACACACGTGAAGAAGTTTTCTTATTTTATTTCCTAGGACTTGCAAAAAGTTAGTGCTCTGGTACTAAAAAGAATTGGTTTATTTGAAAAAAAAATCTTCTGGAATTATGCATACTTTATAGCATAATTTCATAAAAGCAGACAGAATTTTTTGCTAGCTTATCAGAATCTTGATCAAAAGATATTTATACTAAAATTAGTTTAAATTAGAAATAATATATATTAATTCTTTTATTCATTAATTCAAAATATTTTTTGACTACTAATGTCTGCCAAGTACCTGGATATGGTGGTGAGCAAAACAAGCCATGGCCTTGTTCTCATGGAACTTTTAGTCTAGTGGTGGACAAAGAGATTTGTAAAATAAAGCCGGGTATGGTGGCTCACACCTGTTATCCCAGTACTTTGGGAGGCTTAAGCAGACGGATCAGGAGGTCAGGAGTTCAAGACCAGCCTGGCAAACATGGAGAAACCCCGTCTCTACTAAAAATACAAAAATTAGCCTAGCATTGCAATGGGCACCTGTAGTCCCAGCTACTCAGGAGACTGAGGCGGGAAAATCACTTGAACCCGGGAGGCAGATGTTTCAGTGAGCAGAGACTGTACCATTGCACTCCAGCCTGGCTGACAGAGTGAGACTCTGTCTCAAAAAAAAAAAAAAGACATTTGTGAAATGATCATATCATTAAATGTGGAGTAGGTGGCATAAGGAAGGCTTCTTTCCTTTCCTATGAGGCTGCTCTCCCCCTTCATATGGTGACCTTTTGATTCCTGGAATACATCCTGCTTGCTCTGCTATGGAGCCTTTTCATATGCTGTGTTCTCTGAAATAGTTCCCCACTCTCAATATCCTCCACTTGTTTCCAGATAAATCCAGTTTATCTCTTCTCAGAAGCCTTCCTTATGCCACCTACTCCACATTTAATGATATGATCATTTTATAAATGTCTTTGTCCACCACTAGACTCAAAGCTCCATGAGAACAAGAACCTGGGTGTTTTTGCTCACTGCAATATCCAGGCACTTGGAAGATAGTTAGTAGTCAAAAATAATTTGAATTAATGAATAAAAGAAACAAATCAATTTGGGAGTTGTCAGTATGTAAATGGAAGATGAAATGTTGGGGTACCATTTAGTTTGCCTTAAGAGAGAGACAGAAAGAAGGCTAGGACTTACCTTGATAAACCCAAGTGAATGAATATGCATGATCCCATGAAGAAGACAAGAAAACAGGAGAAAAAAGTAGTAGATTCTTGTATCTCAGGATTTGTTCATGCTGGATATCGTTTGGTTGTGTTCCCACCCAAATCTCATCTTTAATTCCGACATGTTGTGGGAGGGACCCTGGTGGGAGGCAATTGAGGCACGAGGGTGGATCATTCACATGCTGTTCTCATGATAGTTAGTCTCATGCAATCTGATGGTTTTATAAGGAGGAGTTTCCCTGCACAAGCTCTTTCTCTGCCTCCTGCCATCCATGTAAGACATGACTTGCTTCAATTTGCCTTCTACCATCAGTGTCAGGCCTCCCCAGCCATGTGGAACTGTAAGTCCACTAAACCTCTTCTTTTATAAATTGCCCAGTCTTGGGTATGTCTTTATCAGCAGCGTGAAAATGGACTAATACAGTAAATTGGTACCAAGAGTGGGGTGCTGCTGTAGATAGCCAAAAATGTGGAAGTGACTTTCGAGCTGAGTAACAGTTAGGGGTTGGAGCAGTTTGGAGAGCTCAAAAGAAGATAGGACAAAGTGGGAAAGTTTGGAGCTCCCTAGAGACTTGTTGAATGGCTTTGACCGAAATGCTGATAATGATATGGATAATGAAGTCCAGGCTGAGGTGGTCTCAAATGGAGATGAGGAACTTGTTGGAAACTGGAGCAAAGGTGACTTGCTATATTTTAGCATAGATACTTGTGGCATTTTGCCCCTGCCCTAGAGATTTGTGGAACTTTGAAATTGAGAGAGATGATTTAGGGTATCTGGTGAAAGAAATGTCTAAGCTGCAAAGCATTCAAGATGTGACTTGGGTACCATTAAAGGCCTTCAGTTTTATAAAGGAAGCAGAGCACAAAAGTTTGGAAAATTTGCAGCCTAACAATTCAATAGAAAATAAAATCCCATTTTCTGAGGAGAAGTTCAAGCCAACTGCAGAAGTTTGTATAAATAATAAGGAGCTGAAGGTTAATCCCCAAGACAATGGGGAAAATGTCTCTGGGGCATGTCAGAGGTCTTCACAGCAATGCTCCCATCACAAGCCTGGAGGCCTAGGAGGAAAAAATGGTTTCAAGGACCAGGCCCAGGGTCCCATACTGCATTGCAGCCTAGGGACTTGGTGCCCTGCATCGCAGCTGCTCCAGCCGTGGCTGAAAGGGGCCAATGTAGAGTTTAGGCCATGACTTCAGAGGATGCAAGCCCCAAGCCTTGGCAGCTTGTGAGTCCCTACACAGAGTTCCTACTGGGGCACTGCCTATGGAGCTGTGAGAAGAGGGCCACCATCCTCTAGACCCCAGAATGGTAGATCCACTGACAGCTTGCACTGTGCATCTGGAAGTGCTTCAGACATTCCACACCAGCCCATGAAAGCAGCCAGAGGGAGGCTGTGCCCTGCAAAGCCACAGGAGTGGAACTGCCCAAGACCATGGGAACCCACTTTTTGCATCAGCATGACCTGTATGTGAGACATGGAGTCAAAGCAGATCATTTTGGAGCTTTAAGATTTGACCACCCTGTTGGATTTTGGACTTGCATGGGGCCTGTAGCCCCTTTGTTTTGGCCAATTTCTCCCATTTGGAACAGCTGTATTTATGCAATGCCTGTATCCCTATTTTATCTAGAAAGTAATTAACTTGCTTTTTATTTTAATTTACTGGGTGGAAGGGACTTTCTTTGTCTCAGATGAAACTTTGGACTGTGGACTTTTTAATTGATGCTAAATGAGTTAAGACTTTAGGGGACTGTTGGGAAGGCAATGATTGGTTTCAAAATGTGAGGACATGAGATTTGGGAGGGGCCATGAGATTTGGGAAGGATGCATGAGATTTCAGAGGTGAAATGATATAGTTTGGCTGTGTCCCCACCCAAATCTCATGTTGAATTTCCATAGGTTGTGGGAGGGACCTGGTGGGAGGTAATTGAGTCACGGGGACGGGTCTTTCTCGTGCTGTTCTTGTGATAGTGAAAACGTCTTATCAGGTCTGATGGTTTTGTTTTTTTGAGACGGAGTCTCACCCTGTCACCTAGGCTGGAGTGCAATGGCACGATCTCGGCTCACTGCAGCTTCTGCCTGCTGGATTCAAGTGATTCTCCTGCCTCACATCCTGAGGAGCTGAGATTACAGGTGCCCGCCACCACATCCAGCTAATTTTTGTATTTTTAGTAGAGACAGGGAATCAACCATGTTGGCCAGGCTGATCTTGAACTGCTGACCTCATAATCTGCCCACCTTGGCCTCCCAAAGTGCTGGGATTGCAGGCATGAACCACTGTGTCTGTGAATGGATATGCATGATCCCATGAAGAAGACAAGAAAGCAGGAGAAAAAAGTAGTAGATTCTTGTATCTCAGGATTTGTTCATGCTGGATATGGTTTGGTTGTGTTCCCACCCAAATCTCATCTTTAATTCCGACATGTTGTGGGAGGGACCCTGGTGGGAGGCAATTGAGACACGAGGGTGGGTCATTCACATGCTGTTCTCATGATAGTTAGTCTCATGCAATCTGATGGTTTTATAAGGAGAGGTTTCCCTGCAGAAGCTCTCTCTCTGCCTACTGCCATCCATGTAAGATGTGACTTGCTCCCCCTTGCCTTCCACCATTATTGTGAGGCCTCCCCAGCCATGTGGAACTGTAAGTCCACTAAACCTCTTTCTTTTGTAAATTGCCCAGTCTTGGGTATGTCTTTATCAACAGTGTGATAATGAACTAATACAATGCTCAAAACAAGTAAGAATTTTAAAATGTCCTTTGGATTTGTCAATATAGTAGTAATTGGTAATCATTGTGAGAATTATTTCAGTAAAGTGATGGTAAAAAAGCCAAACTGGAACAGGCTGAGAATGAATGGGAAGAAAGGAAAAGAAACAGAGAGCATGGACAAATCTAAGACATTTAGCTGTAAAGTTGAGGAGTAGCTAGAGGGAGATATCAGGTAGGTATGGGGAGATTTAATTTTCAAGATAGAAAATACTTATGTTTCAATATCAGTGGTAACAGTCTAGTTGAGAAGCAGTAGATGAATATACATGAGAGAGAAGAAATGATAGATAATGTAAACTGCTTTAAAAGTTGAGAGCATACATAATTGAAAGCATAAGTGGAATATTGACCTTAGATAGAAGCAGGAACTCTTGTAATATAACTAGAAGGAAAAAGAGTGGATGACTATAGAAATAAGTAGGCATGTAGCTTTGATAGCAGTGAGATGAGGCTTCAAATTTCTCTCTGACATAGGAGGTCATGTCATCTGCTGAAAATGAAGAGGCAATTAACGAAGGAAAAGCTAAGTGGAGCTAAGCAGATTAGAGATTGTTGGAAATACTCTGTGGAAAGTGGGAGAGAAATTTGACCAAAGCAATGAAATAGAAGTGACTGGGCAGTACTGAGGGACCATGGAAGTTGGTGATTATGAATGATAGTAATGTTGACATGTTCAGTTGTGTGACTTTTTCCAGCAGCACCAGGCCTCTCAGTGTGCACACAGTGTGGAAAGTGAAGGTCGCTCGGAGTTAGGATTTTGCAAGCTATGTGTGGTAAAAGTAATCCAAGAGGCCAGGCGCGGTGGCTCAAGCCTGTAATCCCAGCACTTTGGGAGGCCGAGACGGGCGGATCACGAGGTCAGGAGATCAAGACCATCCTGGCTAACATGGTGAAACCCCGTCTCTACTAAAAAATATAAAAAACCAGCCGGACAAGGTGGCGGGCGCCTGTAGTCCCAGCTACTTGGGAGGCTGAGGCAGGAGAATGGCGTAAACCCGGGAGGCGGAGCTTGCAGTGAGCTGAGATCCGGCCACTGCACTCCAGCGTGGGTGACAGAGCGAGACTCTGTCTCAAAAAAAAAAAAAAAAAAAAGTTATCCAAGAATGAGGAAGAATGACTAGAGTTAGAGAATATGATATGCTTGAACATCAAGATCCTGGGTGTTGGGGGCAGTGCTTGTTTGTTTTTGTTGAATAAGAGAGTTGGGGAGAAATTATCTTGAAATAGCGTTGTAACACCACTTTTCAAACTTGAGATTGTGTGATAGGAGAGAATAAAATCTTACCACTTGAGAGGTCCTTGAAGAAGTTAGTGACCTCAGGGGAAAACCTAGTTTATTTTAAAAGAGGTTGTGGGGCTAGTCAAATTTGTTGATCAGAGGACATGTTTTCCGAGTACACAATGGAAGAGTTTTAGAAATGAATAAAGGAGTTCAGGCTAATTTATACAGAGCAGGAAAATACAGAGCTTCATGTGAATGTTGATACAAAACTTTTTCCATAAAAGGCAAACAAAATAATTTTGGTTTTGCAAGCCATAAGGTCTCTGTAGCAACTATCTCAACCTTGCTGTGGTAGCATGAAAGCAGCCATAGAAAATGTGTAAATGATCAAGTGTGGCTGTTTTACAAGAAAACTTTATGTACAGTACTTAAATTTGAATTTCATATTTAAATCTATCACAAAATATGATTCATCTTTTGATCTATTTTTTAGGAATTAAAAATGTACAAGCCATTCTTAGCCTATAGGCCACACAGAAACAAGCTATGGACTGGAATTGGCCTTTGGATTGTAGTTTGCTAACTCCTGCAGTAGAGAATCTTTTGAGGACAGTGTGTTGGGGAAGTGTAAGTTAGGGCTTATGCTTCCAGGTGTTAACTCATAAAACCGTATTAAAAGGTTTCAAGGTTCTCTGTCTTTGAGAAGAACTAACATTTTTGGGGTCTAATTGGCTTATCAACCTGGTTCACATGACCTGCGGTGATGTTGGCCTAAATATACTCTCTCATCTGAACTGAGGTAGTGGCAACCCAGAGGTTCTGGCCATTCCAGGAACTGCAAACTCTGTACCAGATGTGTCTGGAGATGGAATTGACTCCCAGATCTGTAAACAAGTAGATTAAACTGAAAAGATTGTGGAATATTTCTTCCCAGGTACTTTTCAAAAAGATTCTGGTTTTACAGCATGATGATTTAAAATTTTAGTATCAGAACAGTTTCTAAAACTTAAGCTGTATGGAATTAACAGGCCAGGTGCAGTGGTTCATGCCTGTAATCCCAGCATTTAGGGAGGCTGAGGCAGGAGGATCACTTGAGGCCAGGGGGCTTGAGACCAGACTGGGCAACATAGCTAGGCCCCATCTCTACAAAAATTAAAAAATTAGCTGAGTGTCTTGTGGTACATCTGTTGTCCCAGCTGCTTGGAAGGCTGAAAATGGTAGGATTGCCTGAACCTGGGAAGTTGAGGATGCAATGAGCTACGATCATGCCACTGCACTCCAGCCTGGGTGACAGAGCAAGACTCTGTCTCAAAAAAAAAAAAAAAGGAATTAACAAAATGTGAATTTGTAAAAGTAATATTTTAACAAGCTTAACAGGTACAGTAGTGGAAATGATATTTTAATTAACCTTAATATTAGAGCAAGATGACACCATAATGTACTTTTCAATTGTAAATCATAAGAATGACCTTACAAGTAGAAGCTTCATTTCAGGGCTTTTGACAGAAACTTATAGTGATACTAATTCATACCACTGATAATTTACTCTGAGAAAATAATTACTGAAGGCTGGCATTGCTTAAACACTGCAAAGATTTTTCATTCTTCAAGTAGGAAGGAATGACAGTGTTGCTTATGCATTATTAAATTTTAGTATTTGATTTTCTAATGCCAGTTTTAAAACTCGTTTAACTCTTAAAACTCGCACAAAGGTTTGGTTGGCACACACATTTTTACTGATGTTTTAGCTCAATGAAAAGGGGAGTCTTTGAGTTAGAAAGTGTTGTAACCAGTCAAAATGTCTATTATGAAAAAGTCAAAAAAAGCAACAGATGCTGACAAGGCTGTGGAGAAAAGGAGTGCTTATACACTGTTGGTGGGAATGTAAATTAGTTCAGCTACTATGGAAAGCAATATGGAGTTTTCCCAAAGAACTCAGAATTATCATTTGACCCAGCAATCCCATTACTGATTATATATATCCAAAAGAAAAATCGTTCTGCCAAAATGACGCATGCACTCGTATGTTCATCACAACACTGTTCTGAATAGCAAATATATGGAATCATCCTAGGTGCCCATCAAAAGTGGATTGTATAAAGAAAATGTGGTACATATGCACCATGGAATACTATGCAGCCATAAAAAAGAATGAAAGTATATCCTTTGCAGCAACATGGATGCAGCTGGATGCCCATTGTCCTAAGCAAATTAATGCAGGAACAGAAAACCAGATACCACATGTTCTCACTTATAAGTGGGATCTAAACATTGGGTACTCATGGACATAAAGATTGCAACAACAGACACTGTGAACTCCTACGGGGGAGGGAAGGAGGGACTGATTTTTTTAAGACTCAAAGGCAGCAATATTTAAAATAATTTTTAAAAATTATTGAAATTTTGCTCGAAGTAAATGGGACTACCTTCAAGTATATTATAGTTTTACTTAGTTTAATTGGTAAATTGTAACTTTAAAGGATACTTAGATATTTGAACCTTCACTCATAACTAGGAAATATAAATTGTACCGAAGGACGTCATTGTACTTTTAAATACAGTAATCACTTCATAATATTAAGCTTCATAATATTAAGAAATTGAGAACTGAACACGAGGACTGGAAAGATAAGTAATGTGGGGTTGTAAAGAGGAGATTATGTCTTGCTTAGGGTCTATAAGACCAACTGTAGATCCTTAATAGTATTCAGACATGATTGGCTAAGGAGCAATTTGTGCTGAATTATCTCCCTTGAGTATTTCTGTCACTGAGAGTGGTGGTGAAAGTGATCCATTTTCACTTTCACTCCAGTGACAGGAGAATTTTGCCAGTCAGACACCAACTGTGTTAATTAGAGTATTAAAATAAAAACAAGCATGGATCCCGTGCCAGTGTCAGTCAATATGTTCCACTCCTCTTTTTGTTTCAAGCCAAAAGAACACTCTAGTTTCTTTTCCTGATACTTCTTTCTTATATTTTGAACATTGCTTTCCCAGCATCTTTAGTAAAGACTGAAGTCCATGGGATGGGGGTCCTAGATGAACTTGTGGGCAGTAGTTACTGAAGAAACTGACCCACAAGGGTGAAAAAGAAGGCAGGAAGGATAACCAGGGTAATATTTAGAGAATCACTAGGTTGTTACATTCTTTGCAAGCACTTCGTTATTTAACCAGGTAAAGCATTGATGTTGTGAATGAGCTTTTCCTCATAAATTAGAAAGCGCAAGAATATTCCTACCTGGGGGTGGTGGCTCATGCCTCTAATCCCAGCAATTTGGGAGGTTGAGGCATGCGGATCACCTGAGGTCAGGAGTTCGAGACCAGCCTGATCAACATGGAGAAACCCCGTCTCTACTAAAAATACAAAAAATTAGCTGGGCAGGGTGGTGCATGCCTGTAATCCCAGCTACTCGGGAGGCTGAGGCAGGAGAATCACTTGAACCTGGGAAGCGGAGGTTGCGATGAGCTGAGATCGCACCACTGCACTCAAACCTGGGTGACCAGAGTGAAACTCCATCTCAAAAAAAAAAAAAAAATTCCTATAACATTATTCCTAATAATGAGCAGGTATGCATTCCTGATTGTGAGAAAAACAGCAGCAATACATTGTTCTGAATTGCTCAATGCTCTGAATTGCAGCTAGTGTACAAGAAACATGCAATGCTGTGAATGGCCACGGGAACATGTGGTCCATGGGGACATGATTAGTTATGTATAGGAGTAGAGTAGAATAAAGGCTGAGAACCTCTGGTATATAGAGCCTAAGAAAGACCAATTTGTCAAATTGATTTGTCAGTTAAATATTTACCTTTAATATTCAACCTGTCTTTTGATAGAGCAGCTATATAAACCAAACCAGTCACAATGTTTGAAAGCTGTTCTATAGGCTGAAAGGAAAGTTCAACTTTGCCTCTATGTAAACAGTAAGCTATTGAAATACGTACATTGTCACAAAGCTAATGAATGGTTAAGCTAGGACTAAATTATGGGCTCCAATAATAAAGTAAGGACAGAAGTGAGCAAAAAGAGACAGGTAGTATCAGCAACTGAAAGATGGTTTGAGCAGTTGAAAGATGTTTTGTTTACTATAATCATATTAATATAGTTCACATTGTCCTTCAGTAGTAGTTCTTGGTTATGGGAAAGTAATATTATAGCTGGGAATAGTAAAAAATGGATGGCAGAGCCCTTTCAATTTCAATTTGGAAAATATTTTGTATTTTTAGATGAATATGGTGAATTTCATGTTTTGGAAGTTACTACTGAAAACCTAATAACAACCTGCCTCAGGTTACCTGACACTCCTCAAACCCCTTCTGTTCCCTTAATTTTCCTCACCTTGTGAGTAGAACTTTCTTTCCAGCTGAAGCATGTTTAAGTCTTCCTTGAAGTTGGAAAGATGATTGCCACGTTGGGTTCAAAGGGCTACATGTAAAATAACAAGAACAGGTCATGATATTATAATATTTAAAAAGAGTGCATATTAGAAACCATTAAAGGTAAAGTCCTTGAGACTCGTATTCATGGAAAACCTGAAATGTGATATATTCAGTTTTTAGTACCCAAACAACGTAAGTTATCAAGGTGAACTGTGATCAGACTATTTTTATAATTTATTTTAGGACACTTGGAAAAATTTAAAAGCTAAGGAAAGTAGGTACTTTAAATCTAATTTAAAAGGTAATATCCTCTCATTGTGAAATAAATGGAACATACAGAAAGTTGCAAGAATAAGATAAACATCCCTCAGAGTTCTAAAGGTCTACCATTTATTAAATAATAGATAACCAGTATTTAATATTTGTTGCATCTTCTTTCTTTCTTTTTTACTGATACTTTTGTGTTGTTTTACACACACACACAAGTACAATTAGGATGTAACAATTTTAACTGCCTTTAAATTTCATATATTAGAACATTTTATAAATCATTAAATTTTATTTTATAATATAATTTTTAATAACTGTATAGTATAGAAAGGAGTTTAAATGTGTATTCAGTTTAATCAGAGTTTACTAAATTATTTATAATTTTTTTCCTGCACAGGTTTTAGATACTTGTACAATGAGAATGAATCTAAATTTGCCAGCCAGATATTTTTATGATTTGTATGGCAGAAAAATTGAAGATATTTCAAAAGGTAAGTGGCAAAGATTTTGTAAACTATTTGATAATATTTTGAAAGACATTTATATTTTGTTTTTACTTTAAACATTTAAAAGAAAAACATATAATAAAACATGCTTAATTATAACATGGATAAATATTCTTACACAAAGGGAAATCGTGAAAGGACATTAAGATTTTAGGAATTTTTTATTTCAAAACAAGTTTGGAGTTTTTAAAAAATTGACAGGTATTTTAACCTTAGTAAACCATAATTAAATAAAAGTAATTAATACATTTTTATAAAGTTATAATGTAACAGCCAATTTATATAGGATACAGCTTTCCAAAGACAAAAATAAGAAATTGCATTACTGTATGATCACACAGAGGTTTTAAGACTGTTGTGGTCAACTTCTAGAGCTTTTTCAAAAGTTATGAAATGTAACAAATGTACCAAACTAAATGTAGTTCAGTTTGGAACCACTAGGAAGAACTCCAATAACCCATTACTCTCTACTAACTGTGTATATCAGCAGTATGCTGGTAAATGTTATCAACTGACTCTGAAAAAAAAAAAAGGCCCCGATTTGCAGCATTTAGCAACTTCATGGTGTAGATGCTCGTATCATAACCAATTTCAAGCTACCACTGAATGCAGAGTTCAGAGGGAAGCGTTTTAACTCACTGAATAAAGTATTTGGAGAAGAGATGAGAACAATTGGCCTTTGCAGACTGGTACAAGTTGGCTCTAGCACATCAAAGTATATATCCCTTGTCACAGAATTGACAGATTAGGAATTAATTTGACAGTAGAGAAATTCACTCATTAGGTTCTTGCATTACCAACTCTACTACTATATAGTACTTATTCTGGACTAGGCACTATTCTAAGCTCATCACAAATATTAACTCTTTTAGCTCTCAGAGAAACTATTATTCCTATTTATTGCAGTAACTGAGGTACAGAGAACTTAGGTAATTTGCTCAACATCACACAACTAGCAAGTGGTGGCGTTGGGACGCAAACCTTGGCAGGCTTGCTCCAGTAGCAACGCTTTTAACCACTGTACTCTGTTCTCTCTCTCTCTTTCTGCCTCCCTCTCTCTTTCTACTTTAGTGTCTCATCTATGTCAGAACTCCATTTGTTTTCCTAGTACTTTCCATACAGGATGTAATTATTGTATTGCTTTGTTACTTTTTTGTGTGTATGCACGCTTCCTACCAGACTACAGACTTCCTGGGAACAGGCACTCAATAAATAGTACTTGGATTTTTGAATGAGTCTTACGTCACTCTCCTACATGATCTGTTTCTACCACAATGTAACGTAAAAGAGGGCAAGAACAGACACTATCTTTGTTGTAATACCAGTATTAAGCACAATGCCTGGGACATAGCTGACACTCATAAATGTGGCATGAATGAATTAAACTGTCTACTCTTGGACGTTTAGTTGGTTCCACTGTTATACTATTAAAAGAAACTCATCTTTAGGCAAGAAAAAAGTTATGAATTGTACTTTAAAGTATTTTCATTGTCTTTGTCAAAAGAGATTAGATATCCATCTAATATCTCTAAAGGTACCGTTTTGTTTTGCTAGCCTCATTCGTGAGTTTAAATTTCACGTTCATGAGTTTAAACGTGTTATTGAAATGGTCCTATAATTTCATTCAAACTTTAACTCCATGCTTGATGAGGGCCAGGATATTAAATAACATGCCTTTAACTGCGAGGGTAGTGATTCAGACAACTGATGTGATTTTGGGATGTGGCTACAGCAGATACTTCCATTTGTTTCCCATTTTCTCACTTGTACTATATAAAAGCAGACTGTTTCCTTGATTTATCATCTTTCATTAATACTTACTGAATGATAACTATAATATTTTGATACTTATTGTTTCTAACTCAAATTTTTTGGCCAAGGATTACATATGTGTGTATTCAGAAAGTAAATTTGTTTTTCTTGGCCTTTTACAAAATGTTTTTATTAGATATCATAACTATTTTTCATTTTATTACATGTTTTTATCTGAAGATTTCAAATCTCCTGTAGATACCTACCCATTATCTAGAAGGATTAGGTAAGGTTATTTTTCTGCAAAACATGTAACACAAAGAATCCTTCCTTTTGTTCTTTGGGGTTAATAAGAGTGTCATTATTAAAGTTGATTTGTTTCTTTCTTGCATTTTTGTCTCCTCCTCCATTCCTCTTGCTAAGATTTTCTTTATGATCAACAATATTTTGAAATTACTCTTAAACTAGCAGTAATAAAAATAAACAACATATTTTCTTAATACCCTATCTAGACTTGAATTATTTCCAGTTCACCTGGAATTAAAACATCAGATTTGAATAAAATGCTAGAATTGAAACTATAAGGAATCTTCATTAAGATGAGATTTATATTTAGAAAGTTTATTTTTCTCCTCCCAAATATGGTATAGCAGCATTACTTATCAAAACTGAAAAGCACTGACTCTGAGACATGATACTTCATGGATGCCAGAGGCATTCAGATTCATGCCTCATGCTTCACATATCCCAGAAGTGTGCTATTATCACATTTTAATGCATGCCTTGCCCTCTGTTTTTGCATCCTTGTAAAAGCTTATGCCAGCTGAAATTAGCCTGTGCAACCACTAACATGTGGAAGCATTACAAGTTCACTGGACTTAAAATATTTAAAGAAGCTAATCCTGTTGGAGAAACTTCCAGTCTGTAGCGCCCTAGTCACTTAACATTAGGTTTTTGAACTTCTGTTTTCTTTGTTTCTATGATGTTGTGCATCAAATGATTGAGGTCCCTAAACTTTTGTGTTTGATGGTCTTCTGGACTTCAACTTGGGAAAGGTCAAGTTTTATGTGAAAGTTATCTTTTAATTTAAACAAATAAATGCTGATACTCTTGATTTGATGTATATCTCTTTTTTTTCTTGCTTTGTATCAGATCAGAAAAAATCTTTTAATAATGTCTAACGTTAAGATCATAGCAGTTACTTTTTATTTATAAGCACAGATTAGAACTGTAATTGTACCAAGGACTAAAAGCAACAGATACACAAAATAAAAATTTTCTCCTACCTATTGCTTCTTTTTTGGAATTAGATATACTTTCAAGTTTTCCTTCTATGCTATGATAAATAAGTACATTTGATATAATATTAAACTACTTTTACTTTGTCAAGTAAACCTTGGAAAAGACCAACAGGATTGGCAAATTGCTTGTTTTTAGATTTTATTCTAAACCATAGACAATTTTTTTTCCTGAGACTGTGTCTTGCTCTGTTGCCTAGGCTGGAGTGCAGTTGTGCAACCACAGCTCATTGCAGCCTTGAACTCCCAAGCTCAAGCAAGCCTCCCACTTCAGCCTCCCCAGTAGCTGGGATTACAGGTGCAGGCCACTGTGCCTACTTTAAAAAAAAAAAATGTAGAGATGGAGTCTCCCTCTGTTGCTCAGGCTGGTCTTGAACTTCTGGGTTCAAGCAATCCTCCTACCTTGGCCTCCCAAAGTGCTGGTATTACAAGCATGATCCACCATCCTGGCTTTTTTTTTTTTCTCCAGTAAAGACAGAGTTTAATTTATGTGAGGCTGGCCACATGGAAGAAGTCATTACTCAATTCAACCTCTACCACAGAAGATTTTAATAAATTTTTATTGTTACATGTGAAAAAGTTATTTTATTATGGTTCCTGTATAGATCTATCCTTTCTACAATAGAAAGGAGTACCCCTACTGGGTACAGATGCCGTATTCCTGCAGATGGTCAACATGCTGGTACATATACAGTTATTCCTTGGTGTCCGTGGGGGATTGGCTACTGGAGGCCTCTCCCATACTAACATCCACAGTTGCTCAAGTCCATTATGTAAAATGGTGTAGTATTTGCATATAGCCTATGCACATCATCTTGTATACTTTAAATAATCTCTAGCTTACTTATAATACCTAATACTGTGTAAATGGTATATAAATAGTAGTTACACTGTATTATTTTTAATCTTGTATTATTTTTATTTCTGTATTATTATTTTTTAAAAAAATATTTTTCACTCATACTTGGTTGAATCCAGGGATGTGGAACCCAATAAGATGGAGGGCCGATTATATATATATGCATAAAAAATAAATTCTGCAAAATCACACCCACCAAAATAACAGGGATATGGGGAAACTAGGGTTTGGGAAAACCATTGAAAAATCTATTTACCTTTAAAACCACAATACTATCTAAAATAATAATGATTAACTTAGGAGATAATGTAAACAGCCTGGGTAGGCATCTCGGAGTGCTGCTGTAGAAGATATTAAAGCTGCACAAAAACAATAGAGTGTGAGACAATGCAGATGAAAGTGAAGTGGAGATTTGGGCCAGTGGGGCTTCCTTTAAGGAAGGACCAGGAGGAAATGAAATTCCCACAATGAGAGAGTTATATAAGGCCAAGGATACACCTTTCTGGGGTGGTAAGTACATCAGCCAAGTTAAGACGATTTTTTTTCTTTCCTGATAAATGATAGAATTTTACTACTTCTCTTTTGGCTTCCTTTCTTTAGGAAAAATCACATATTTATTAACCAAACTTCTGTATCACTTTGACATCATTCCTCTATTTACTAATTATATACGAGCTATTTGATGTTATACAAGCATTTCAAATGGAAGACAGATGTAGACAGTGTCTGATTTCAAGGGAGGTTTGAAATAACACACTCATTCCTCCTAACATTTCCAAACTTTTTGGTCTCTTAACTTTTTTGGCTTAATTATTACATGATGGTGAACCAGAGGAGTCACTCTCCCTCTCAAGGGAGGAGATCCTTAGTCTGTTAGGACCTCTATGAGGGATCCATTCCAATAATCATACCCTCGTTCTTTGTCATAATGAGTACTGTTAAATTTACCCTAGTGGTTCTGAAATGAGTTAGAATACTACATTAATTAAATTGACTCCAAGATCACTCTAGACATACTGAATGTTCACTTCCTATTTCATCTCCTACCCCAAATTATGCCCAGCAATACTGTCCAAAATAATTGTATATTCTCTGATAAATTTTTTGGAGATTCTGAAATTAGATTAAGTACAGGATTAATATATTTCATCATAAAATTCCAATAACATAGAGATGAATTTGAATGTTAGCTCTTGCCCATTATCAACTTTTTGTGGAGACATTAAAATTAAAAGAATAAAATTTCAAATAAAATCCAAAATTTTAAAGTCCACCCAGAAGCAAATTTCAAGATCAAATTATCTTACTTTTTTGAGTTAAAAACAAATAAAGTTTCAAACTCTTCAAGTTAAAGTGCAAAGAACTCAAAGTCCTAATTTTTATTCTTCCCAGTATCAGCCAGATGGCTTCTGGATGCCTGGCTGGAGCTGGAATGTCTCCAGCAGCTACCGTCTGGGCTCCTGGAGTGGGTGTCATCCCTTAGGACCTCAGAAGTTGAATTAGGTCTACACCAACATTTTCATATGCCTTGTTTGCAAGCAAACAAAATGATTATCACAACATCAACAACATAGCCAGCACATTCACAACAGTAGCCACTCCCAGCAAATGTGGCCATTGCATGCAAAATGATGTTTCCAGGACTCTATGTTTGGCATAATTCAGACCCACATGATGGTTGCCAAAGACCCTAACAGAGACTAAGTGAGGAAAGGCAGACAAGAGAAAATATTATCATCAGTCTTTCCAAGATGCCAGTTGGCCCATGCTGTTGACCAGGCTTTATGACCTGTGACCTAACTTCTTGGGAAGCAATCTCCCATTACGACATTACTTATAGCATTATAAGTTTACAGTATCTTGAGGGAAAAATTGACCAGTGCACACTGTCTTCTGTCTCAAAGAGACTGTACAAAGTGTTGGTTAAGTTCTCTGATTTTTGAGCCGGAATTCAAATTCCAGTTATGCCACGAACTGTATGGCCTTGGACAGATTACTTAACTTCTCTGAGAGTCAGTTTCCTTATCTATGAGGTAGGAATTATAGCATTTACCGTAACAACATTGCAAAGATTAAGTGAAATATATGTTAAGTCCTTAGAGCAAGTGCCTGACACTTGGTAAACATTATAAGGTATAATGTTTCAATAGTATAAAATTAGCTTTCATCATTATTGCTGTTATTATTCTTTTTATTTTATTTTTCTTTTGAGGTGGAGTCTTGCTCTTGTTGCCCAGGGTGGAGTACAGTGGCACGATCTGGGCTCACTGCAACCTCTGCCTCTTGCGTTCAAGTGATTCTCTTGCTTCAGTCTCCTGAGTAGCTGGGATTACAGGCGCCTGCCACCACGCCCGGCTAATTTTTTTTGTATTTTTAGTAGAGATGGAATTTCACCATGTTGGCCAGGCTGGTCTTGAACTCCTGACCTCAGGTGATCCGCCCGCCTCGGCCTTCCAAAGTGCTGGGATTACAAGCATGAGCCATCGAGCTCTTAAAGAGGGAACTGAGAGTGAGAGTCTTTCATTCTTGCAACATCTGAAAGTTTGCATTGGTGGTAGCACCAGTCATAAAGACTTATTTGAGGTATCATTTTTCCCTTTTAAAAAATTCCAAACATCCTAATGTTCTCTTTCTTTCCTTCTTTCTTTCTTTCTTTCTTTCTTTCTTTCTTTCTTTCTTTCTTTTCTTCCTTTCTTCCCTTTCTTCCCTTTCTTTCTTCCCTTTCTTCCTTTTCCGAGTCAGTGCTCCTAAACCCCATGCTCAACTGAGGGTGATCACTGTCTGGTAGCATAGCATCCATCTTGTCTTAGGAGTGGCATCTTCAATCATAGTGGTTGCTGTAACAGCCTCTGCCTATGGAATTATTTAAGCCTGAGAAACTGACTTCATGGGCACAACTTCCCCCTCATCTCCACATCAGTTCCAACTGTAGAATAACTTTTGGCAGATTTCCAAATTGAAACAGCTATTCGTGTTTCTGAGGCTTATGTGCCAATGGTCCCAGTTAGGACCAACACTGCTGCCGTTTCCTCCTAAGGACATGGTCTTTCCTCAGTTTTTTAATGCCCCTCCTCTTGAGTTAATGTTTCTGTCAGGCACCTCGTTTTCTTTTTTTTTTTTTTTTTTTTTTTTTTTGAGAAGGAGTCTCGCTCTGTCGCCCAGGCTGGAGTGCAGTGGCGCGATCTCGGCTCACTGCAAGCTCTGCCTCCCGGGTTTACACCATTCTCCTGCCTCAGCCTCCCGAGTAGCTGGGACTACAGGCGCCCGCCATCTCGCCCGGCTAGTTTTTTTTTGTATTTTTTAGTAGAGACGGGGTTTCACCGTGTAGACCAGGATGGTCTCGATCTCCTGACCTCGTGATCCACCCGTCTCGGCCTTCCAAAGTGCTGGGATTACAGGCTTGAGCCACCGCGCCCGGCCATAATTTTCTGCAATGCTTAAGGTTTTCTTCTACTATATACTTCTTCCTTTCAGAAAGTTCCCTTTTCTAACAGGCTTGGAGTTAACATTGTTTGCCACAATTGAGTATCTTCTTTTCTTTTATTAATATCTTCCTTTTGCTTTCTGGCCCATACTCATATTTTTCTAACATATGCCTCTAGATATTTTTTCTTGCAGAGTCTCTCATAGTGAGAGATATGAAGTCAATCAGTTCTAAGTTTGTCAATAGCATCCTTTGTTCAAACCAGTCTTATTTATTTTCACTTCTGTTAATTAAATAATCCTACCCAGGATGTATTTCTCTCACAGTCTAACATCTAACTTGGATCTGGTGTCTTTGATCAATTATTGTTCCGCCTGAATTAACTGTAATGTAATTAATCTTGTCTTTGTCTTTCCTTAATCTCAGGCCCATCTATAATTTTTAGAGTTCACTCAGCACTTTTTTGTAATATTTTTTACCAATCTTTCTCTCCAATTTGTCCAGATTTTATGTTCACTCTTTGTATAATTGTCCTATCCTCAAAAGAGATTCCCCAGAAGAGATCCCCAAAAGAGATTCTTACTATAAATTTATCTGTAATGTAAATACCAACTCTTCGAAGCATTCAAGATCCTGTCTCCTCTAGGGGATTGTTCTCAGTCTGCTCTCCAAGGTCTTATCTTTATTCTTCTAATAGGTTTCACTGGGTCCCAGTTACTGTTTCTGATTTTGTAGCAAATAAAATATTTTACCCTTTTATAAGAACTTCTTTAAGAGTAATTAGACTTGAATGGGTCTCCTTCACCTGGCGTTTAGGATCTCAGGTTTTAGCGTGTTTGTGTGTGTTTCCTATCTGTCAAATATGTGTGTGCTTGGGTCAGACGTGTACCATTTTTCTAGGGAAATTTCTGATCTCCTCCAGCTAAATCAGTTTGTCTTCTTTAATTTTATTTTCATGCATACACTGTTCTCTTCTGATCATAATAATTAAGCATATTTTCAAGCCACTTTACTTTCTCCTTGATTCCTTTAGCAATCTGATTCCTAGATTAGCAACACTTCTTTCAAATAGTTTCTGTATCTTAACTGAAGAAGATAGAGTGTTCCTTTTATGTAAAAAGTCTATCACCTTTCTGTAGGTGAAGCCACAGTTTAGGTTTATGAAATTTAGAACCATGGTTAAAATTTATACAATAAAATTTAAAGCCTACTTTGATTGGTGGAGGTTACTTTAAAAGTTTATCAACGAGCCACGTGAATCTAATGTTAGCTCATCCACATTTCCTTTTCGGCCCAGAATGCAGTTGAATATAACATAATGAAGAGTAGAACTGAAGGCAGCAGATGTAATGCTTCCTATCTAGGCCCAATATTAACAATGTAAAGACAGAACGTCACCGTCATGCGTGTAGAACTCCGTTGCCATTATCCTTGAAAGTGCTGGTCTACAGATTTGCCTTCCAGACACAGAAAAGCAGCAAATATTGTTCCACCTTGCAACACCTAAAATAATGTAATCCCAATCTCAAACTTGCCTGAAGTTTCAGGTGAAGTTCACAGCTTGGTTAAGTAAACAGTAGCAGCCTGCACAGTAAGGAAGTCATGATCAGCTAGTAGAGCTAAGCCCTCCACAGCCCACCTGAATATACTAATGCCATATCCAATCCCAATATTGTCTGAAGGTCAAGACTATTGGAAGATAATCCCAGCTGCATTTAGTTGCTCTGACCCATCAATATCAAATTCTATGTAGTCTTTGCTTATTAGAAAATTTAAGGTCAGGTTCCCTATTCTCTATATACAGGTCTGTTAGTAAAAATACAACTACAAAACTGTATATTCAACTACATGACCCAATATAAGCAGATAGACACCTCTGAAGTTAAAGGCAAACAAACAAATCTTAAAGCCCTACATAGCGTTGCATATTAAAGCACCATCAAAACATGACGCCACTCAGTCAAAGCCCCCTCATAAGTCTCAAACATTTTTGTTATTTGCTCTCCAACATCACTTCTGTATTTCTCAAGGTTTCAGACCAATTTGACCCCATAAGTATAACACTTTCCTGAGTTTTGTGAGACATCTAGAAATTATTTAACCTGAAGGAGTAGTATAAATCCCAGAATTTGTAGCCAGCTGGTCAGAAGTGAGAGTGGCATGGGGATTCCCAAACATGTGGCTGTTGTCTTAAGTAAAGACAGTTTTGTGGAGGATTGGACTGTACTCTTAACCTTGCAAACTACTTGCAGTGAATTCACACTTCCCTATTTCAAAACTTACTACAAGTAAAACTACAGCAATTCAAAGAGTGTGGTATTGGCATAATGACAGGCATATAGACCCATGGAATAGAATTCAGAGTCCAGAAATAAACCAATACATCTGTGGCCAATTGACTTTTGACAAAGGTGTCAAGACCATTCACTGGGAAAAGAATAGTGTCTTCAATCAGTGGTGCTGGTAGAACTGGATATCCACATGCAAAAGACTGAAGTTGGACCCATACTTCACACCATAAACGTGAATTAACTCAAAATGGATCAGCAATCTAAATAAAAGGGCAAAAACCATAAAACTCGTAAATAAACATAGGTGCACATTTTCACGACTGTGGATCTGGCAATCAGTTCTTAGACATGATATCAAAAGTATGAGCAAAAAAAGAAAAAAAAACTAAATTGGACTTCATTAATTTTGGAATTTTTGTGCACCAAAGGACATTATCAAGAAAGTGAAAAGACAAACCATAGAATGGAAAAAATATTTGCAAATTATCTATCTGAAAAGGGTTTAAGCCTAGAATATATAAGGAACTCATGCTCAACAACAAAAAACAAACAATTCAATTAAAAAATTGGCAAAGGACTTGAATCAATGTTTTCCCGAAGAAGTTATACAAATGGCAACAAGCACATGAAAAGACACTCAGCATCCTCAATCATTAGGGAAATGCAAGTCAAAATTACAGTGAAGTACTCCTTCACACATACTGGGATGGCTATAATAAAACTCACACACACAAACACACACACTCAGAGAGAGAGAGAGAGAGAATAACAAGTGTTGTTGAGGATGTAAAGAAAGTGGAAGGAACCCTCACACATAGCTTGTGGAAATGGAAAATGGTGCAGCTACTTTGGAAAACAATTTGATGAGTCCTCCAAAAGAAAAACACAGAATTACCACATGGCCCTGCAATCCCACTCCTAGATATTTAGGCAAAAAAATTAAAAACAGATACTCAAACAAGTATATGTACATGCATGTTTATAGCAACACTACACATAATAGCCAAAAGCCAAACGTCCATGAATGTTCATGAAGTCAAATGTCCTACGACTGTAGGAACAGATGGTAGTATATACATACAATGGAATGTTATTCAGCTATGAAAAGGAATGAAGTGCTGATAATGCTACAGTATAAGTGAACCTCGAAAACATGCTCAGTGAAAGAAGCCAGACATAAAATGTAACATATTGTATGCTTCCATTTATTTGAAACATCCAGAGTGAATGAATCCACAGAGACAGAATGCAGATTGGTGTTTGTCATGACCTGAGGAAAAAGGAGACTAGGGAGAGGCTGCTTAATGTATAAGTGGTTTTACTTTGGAATGATGGAAATGTTTTGGAACTGTATAGAGGTAGTGGTTGCACATTTTAAATCTACTAAATGCCACTGAGCTCTTCACTTTAAAATGGTCGATTTTATATTATGTGAATTTCACCTCCATAAATTATTAAAAAAAAAAAAAGACAAATGGAGCAGAATCAATTTGCCCCACTTGTTCCAGCCAAGGTCACCCTAGCTCAGCTGACAGCCAGCTGATTCCAAGACATGTGAGCAAGCCCAGCCAAGACCAGCAGAACCACCGTTAATTTGCAGACTCATGAGCTAAGTGAATGCTTATTGTTTTATGCCACTGAATTTTGTGGTGGTTTGTTGTGCAACATTACTGTGGCAATACGTACCAAATATAGTAAGCTGTTTGTACTTCTTAAATGTTATCACATAATCTTTATTCACTGTTTAGACAGCTAAATTCTATTCCTAAATCTTAATCCTTGGTATTGTCAGAGTAATCTCCCTAAATATCCCTCATTTTTTTGTTGTTGTTCAAAATGCTACATTTTGGGAGAATCTGCACATTCTCGATTTTCACATTCAAGAAACTTCACTGTGTGATCTTGCTCAGTCATCCGACTTAATCACCCACAACTCACAAGTACCCAACATGGACCTTTAGTTGTAGCTAGATCAGTCTCTTTAATGTTCCAGACGGTTCAGTGACACGTGGGATGCCCAGCTTCCCTACCATACTTTATGCTATTTCCTGCCCACTTGGAGTAATCTTCCACTTCTCCATCTATTCAAAGTTCAGTGAATTGTGTCATTTAGTATATATTATATTATTTTATGGTAACAAATGACTCCACAACTTTCAGTGTATTATTTTGCCCTGTAACTTTCAGTGGCTTATACAAATGTATTATTTTTCACTCATGCTACATGTTGGTGTGGGTTGACTGCAACTGTAGTTGCATATGTCAAAGCAAGTCACATGCCGTCTTCTTAATTCAACAGTGTGAGGATGTCTGACCCTTCTAAGGGGAAGAGCATTGCAAGTGACACATATAAACCTGACATGAATAAGGTGGGAAGTGTACTTTTCCTTCAGGGAGGGGCAGCAACTACTTTGAATAATAATGGAGTACACTGTGTTATCTCTTTTCTAAAATTGGTATTAGTTATATATTGCTGCCTGACAAATTATCCCAAAGTTTAGCAGCTTAAAGAAAAAAACACATACTATTTCTCAATTTTTGTGGGTCAGGAATTCAGGCATGGCTTAGGTGGGCTCTCTGAGTCTTTTACAAGGAAGGTCAGCCTGCAAAGTTTTAAAATATTATTTACATCCTACTTTATTTATTTTGTTTACTAATACCTTCTTTTCATAACCTCTTTTGATTTTTTTCTGTATCATAAGCCGTAAAATTGTTTATATAGTATTTCTGTTTGTGTATCATACTTATTTCTTTAACTAAAGAGAACTTTTTGTCTTTTACCTTTTTTTTTTTTTTTTTTTGAGACAGAGTCTCGCTCTGTCACCCAGGCTGGAGTGCAGTGGCCAGATCTCAGCTCACTGCAAGCTCCGCCTCCCGGGTTCACGCCATTCTCCTGCCACAGCCTCCCGAGTAGCTGGGACTACAGGCGCCGCCACCTCGCCCGGCTAGTTTTTTGTATTTTTAGTAGAGACGGGGTTTCACCGTGTTAGCCAGGATGGTTTCGATCTCCTGACCTCGTGATCCACCCGTCTCGGCCTCCCAAAGTGCTGGGATTACAGGCTTGAGCCACCGCGCCCGGCCTGTCTTTTACCTTTAAAAAAATCTCCAAAACTCTCCTAATATCTATGATGGAACTGGGCATATCATAGGTCCTCAAAAATATTAATATTCAAATAAATAATTTTTAAGCATAGTCTATGTTATCGTGCCTAAAACATAGTAAGAGATGAAAATACTTTTAAGTGAATGAATTAATTAGAATTCCAAAAATTTCTTTGTTGAATTAAATTTGCAATGAATTACTCACTATTAACTGCTTTTTGTTGGTAGTTTTCATGCTTAGTGTTTCACTGACCACTCTGAGTAGTATTTTGCTACATTCAATAGAACTTTAAATGCTAGAAGATTTTCGTTTTTGTTTTCGATGTAATATAAGACAAATGATAATGACTATTTTTTTTCAGTATCTGCTCCAGAACAGTGTTGCTGATTGATTTACTTTTGATTTCAGCATCAGAAGGGCCTTTGGTGATCACCAAAATCTCACTTTGTTCATGAATCTCCTCTAAATTGTCTGCAACAAGTGTCCATTCCGTCACTGCTTGTTCCATTTCTGACAGCTATACTTTCTCTAAAAAATCTGTTTTATATCTAATGGAAATCTGTTATTTTAAATATTTATCATTGGTCCTGAAATTAATTCCTAGTCTGTGATTGCCTTTCATATATTTGAATATGTATCATTTAAGTGTTTTGAGGTTAGATATCCCTAGTCTCTTCAACTATTTGTCTGGCTCCTCATCATCCTGCTCACTCTTCTCTGTTCTGTCTAGTTATTTCCGTATTCCTCTTTGTGGGGCCCTAAATTGTACACAATTTTCCAGGTCAATCAATGATGAGTAAAACAGCCCTACCCTCTCTTTTTTTCCAGGTCATTATGTTCCCTAAAATTGCATTATTATTCCTATTAGACACATCATATAATTGAACTTGCAGCCAATGAAAGCCCCCAAATTTATTCTCATAATTTGCTTTTAAGCGGCTTCTTTCTTATCTTGTACTTGTATTGCTAGTTATTTAGATGTGAGAACAGAACTTTACATATGAATTCCTACTAAACTTCTACCTCTAAGGTTTTTATTTAGTAGTTTAGCCTGTCTAGATCTTTCAGATATTTAATCTGTCACCTAAGAATTTAAATTTAGTAAGCATACCAACTTTACCCTGTTCAAGTTATTATAAAAATGTTGACTAGGCTGTGATTAGGGCAGAGATTTACAGTATGCTAATAGTCCTGCTTCAGATTATACTAATCCTCCAAGAATATGGTTATTTAGTGGAGTCTGCAAGCTCACTTATCTCTAACTTAGACACAAGCCTTTTAATTTTATCATTCTACTAACACTATTTTAAAAGTGATTTCATTCTTTCATAGCTTGCATACTGAACCAATAGTTTAATCGTATCATGGTCTGAATGGCATTCATGATTTGATTTCTTTGTTCCCAACTTCTCTATCTTTACTTCATGTAATTTTTAAACCAAATCCTTGCTTTTTCAAAATCCTTAAGTATTACTGACTCCTTCCACTCTTCACTCAAATCACTTTGTTTCTGTTTCTCAAACACTCTCCTTCTTGCCCCAGTACCTTATCACATGTTTCCTCAGCTTGGATTTTCTCTTACCATATCCTCTTGGCAGGCTATTGCCTACTCATGTTAAGGTCTTTATTTAAATATTACTTCTGAGAAACTTTCCTGACACTCTCTTGCTCCTATTCCCCTTCCCTATCTCGTCTAGGATGGTGTATTTCTTATTGTTATCCATAGAAACAGAACCTGTTTATAGACTCTCTCTCTCTCTCTGTCTCTGTTTGTCTCTGTTTCTCTCTCAATTTGTTTTAAGGAATTGGTTCATGTGATTATGGAAGCTGAGAAGACTCAAGCTCTATAGTTGGCAAGCTGGAGATCCAGTAGAATCTATGCATAGTTAGTTACAGTCCGAGTTACTCAACCTTTTTGTTCTATTAGGGCCCTCATTTGATTGAATGAGGCCCACGGACATTAGAGAGGTCAATCTTCTTTACTTAGTCTACTCATTCAAATATTTATCTTATCCAAATGCTTAAACATCCTCACAGACACACTCAGAATAATATTCAGCCAAATGTCTGGGTACCTTGTGATCCCTTCAAGTTGGCACATAAAAGTAGGCATTACAGATGGGCATCCCTCTTACATTCATAGCACCCTGTGTATGGTAATTATTACAACTGCAATTAATAAAACTTCTTGGGGAGTTATTTGTTTAATGTCTGTCTTTCATCTAGACTGTAAACTACATGAGGGTGAAGATTTTGTAAACTTCTCTGTATTCCCATATTCAGCATAGGGCTAAATAATATAGTAGATATTGTAAAATAGTAAAAAAAAATTAGGGGACTGGGCATGGTGGCTCACACCTGTAATCCCAGCACTTTGGGAGGCCAAGGTGGATGGATCACAAGGTTAAGAGATTGAGACCATCCTGGCCAACATGGTGAAACCCCATGTCTGCTAAAAATACAAAAATTAGCTGGGCATGGTGGTGCGCACCTGTAATCCCAGCTACTTGGGAGGCTGAGGCAGGAGAATCACTTGAACCCAGGATGTGGAGGTTGCAGTGAGCCGAGATTGCGCCACTGCACTCCAGCCTGGCGACAGAGTGAGACTCTGTCTCAAAAAAAATTAGGGATGCTGCCTAATATAAGTGGAAAATTCAGGCAATGAGAGAGGGTCTAGGTCTAGTCAAAATGCTTCCTCCTCCTTGGATGCTCTAAAAATGCCTAGTACTATTCTTGTACATCTAGCACTGCTCCTGTTCTGCCAAATGTGGAATTCTGCAGTAGTTCTGACAGTTGAGGCTCCAGGAACAGCATTACTAATGAAAATTTATATCTAACAGAAATCTATTCTTTCAGAGGGTTTAGGGGGGCTTTAGGGGATTGGGAGGTGACTCAAAATGATATAAACTGCAGCCTACAGTCAAGCCCCAGGCAGAGAGATGTGTGTATGTGTGTGTGTGTGTGTGTGTGTGTGTAAAAAGATTCCTTTTATAACTTTCTTCAGGAAATAAATTGTGAGCCAAGGCAGCATCCACTCATAACTTTTTTTTTTTTTTGCCTTGTTTTGGATACTAAGTAATATGATTCTCTTTGACTTTTAAATAGAATCATTTAAAAACAAGCAATCATGAATTCTAAATAGAGGACTTAAATAGGAGATTTGTAAACATTACATGATCTCCTACTTTGTCTCCTACAGATACACCCATTTATCTGGGAAGGGGCATACATATTTGGGAGTACCTTTCTTAAAGACAATAGATGGTAGCCACAGTATATTGTGACCTACTTCCCACTGGAAGAAATATTGTTTATATGTTGGTGTAGGAAATCTCAAGCTCCATGTAGGGAGCTCGAATCTCTCTCCATACAAGAATCTCTCTCTGTTCATTAAATATTTTTTTAGTAGTCAGTGATCCCATGTTGGGTCCTAATGATTACTGTATGTTTTCCTGAGGGTTCAAAAACCATTTTATAATCTGTTCTATAACTTTTTAGGGAATTAACATTAGGCTTATAGATAAAGTTTCTTCTTTAAATTTAAGTGTATTTGCCTCTCTTCAGTCCTTGAGTTCCTTAGAATTTACCTTTACTTTTCAAATTTTATGAAATGTAAAAATTTAGGTCTCTTGCTGAAGAAGGGTGCCAAGTGCTGGCAGTAATTAATCAGTCCATAAATCTCTCTAGGGCAAGACTTGGTGTATACAAAGGCAGCCAGTTAAGAGCCTGTTGTCTCAGAAAGATGCTGCTCAGGAAGTCTTCATTCCTTGGAATTGTGGTCTCTTTGACTTTGCCTTGGTTCCAGGGTTTCTTAGACATGGTCCTCAGGGTCTTCTAGTGACTTCCCGGCATAAGACTTCGTCTACCCTTGTTGTTTATATCAAAAACAGAATGTGGTTAAGTAACCACTGATTTATATTTTTACTGTTCATCTACAGAGGTTGTCAAGAATGTTGCTAAGGCTTGAGTTTTAAAAGTATTTTAGTGGCAGTTAGATATCTCCCATTATATAACTGGATCACTGTTATCTTTTATTAAATATGTGAAGGCAGAATTGTGCAATCTGAACATTCACAAAGTAGTCTAATCTATCTGTAGACTCTTTAATCTTTGTCAGAAATTCCCTGTTGAAATCTTTAAAACATAGACTCTCTTTTATATTCATGAAGATATAATCATCACTCCTAGTTTTTGTTGGGGTAAACTTGTTTTAGTCATTCATGTAATTTTTAAACCAAATCCTTGCTTTTTCAAAATCCTTGTTTGTCTTTCTGTCTTCTGGTTTTTATGTCTCTTATTTTTCAGCTTTAGAACTCTAAAGTCAAAACTCCTATTCTGACTCTAATGACTTGTCCATGATCCCAGAATTTTATTATAAAATATATTGTAATAAGTATAATTGCCAATGAAAACAGCCTAATTGCTACTACCTGTTATAAAGCAATGTCTTACATAGCTCTCAGCATTTCAAAGTTATGTAAAAGAACACGACTCAGCAGAGATTCTCTTTCTCCTAAGAGTTTTTAGAAGAGAGAAGAAATCATAGACAAAAATATGTAAAAACACTAATTATAGAAGATTCTGTCTTTGTGAAACAAACGTGGAGAAATAAATGTCAAAGGGAATCCTCCATTTTTGTTGCTGAAACTATTAAGGCTTTTTTTATAGTCTATCACATTTAAAGTATAAATCTCTCATGACATATTTATTTACATCTTAAATAAATCATTAAAATGTAAGTAATATGTTGACTTAGTATTTACATTCAAGGGCACCAAACTGTTTTACCCACATTAGCTGACTTCTAAGTCTCTCTGAATTAGGTATGTTTGTTCTGGGTGTTATTATTATTCCTACTTTGAGTCTTAAAAGAAGAAAACAAAAGAACAAAAAGGTTAAATACATCTTTAGATTTGTATGAATGTGACCGTACAATGTAACAGTGGAATTTCAAGACATTTTACAATTAGCTTGCTTTTGAATGTTATTTGCATATGTAAGTGCTTTGTATAATTGATTTTATTCCTAAGTTTTACTATGTTTTCTATTACTTATTTTCTGACTGAGTCAAAAGTTAATTTGTGCCTAATTTAATACCATTTGGGTTAAACTTTTTGGGATAGTAATATAAATACAAATACTCTGAAGTAATAAAAGTGTCAGTTATTAGATCAAGTAATTATATAATGACATTTCTGAAGACCATTACTTCTATTTTGTGTTAGATTTATTTGTTGAGTTCTGTGCGTTATACTTCCTAAAACTAAGATAATACTTGAAGTTTTTGCACAGAGCTTTAAAGTTTACAATACCATGTCATGCATATTCAATTTTATGTATTGGTGTAGGCCATGGCCACATAAAAATTGGCTAGGTGTAGTTAATTCTCAATATTTCTTTAAGTAATCTTAAATTGCATGTATACCAAACCAATTATTTTACATTACTACTAAATATCAAATATTTTAAATGTCCAAGAAACTGAGTTCACAAAATCCTTGTATTTTCAAAGACACACACACTATTATTTTTGTTGAAGGGAAAAGAAAGATCAGACAATAGAATCCCAGCTTATTTCTACTTGTATAAATCAAGTCATTTAAATAAATGAATTGTGTATGGTGACCTGTTCTACCAATGTGCTACTGGGGATGTATGAAAAAAAAGATGTGCATGGTGGTGGAAGTAGAAAGAGGCATAAAGCGTATTGGAAAACTACCAAATGTTCCCTGCAAATGGGCCCTATTCAGAATCAGTAAGCGTATGATGAGTGAAGTGGTTTTGAATATCGCCTTTAGATTCCATGCTGTTACAAGGCCAGCCCTGAACATGGCAACTCTTATTTCCACACACAGTACCTCTTCACTCTCAATTTAACCCCCAAATCTGATGAACCCATTACTCCATACTTGATTTCATGGAACAAGGAGTAGATATAGTTACAAATGATCAATCACAAGCCGTGAACCAAAGCAGCAAGGCATTAACAATTCACACCATTTCGGTCCACTTGCTCAAGCAGAAGATGTGCCAGCATATTTAATGCACAGCTACTTCGTTCAGTTTAAGAAAAAAACATGACTCAGGCTGCATTTTCAAAATGGAGAGGACTTTCTAAGATTTCATACCTCCTAAGCCTTAATGTCAACATTCATCCACACATGAGTAATTAAAATAACCAGGTGTCCTATAAAGGTCATAATGTCCAAATTAAATTTTACTCAGGTAAAAACAATATGACCTATGAAATTCTTCCCTTCAATGCATCACTATTCTGTTTGATCCTATCATACAAATCAATGTCTCTTACAGCAGTATTATAACACTGTAGACCCCACAGGCAATATGCCGTCAGTTTAATAGGATCACTGAAAAACTAAAGCAGCTGTGAAAGATTGCTCTAAGTATAGCAATCGTGTGCTTGTCATTTTGTTCAGTGGAGGAAAAATCCAAATTTGGGTAGGCATCCGTGTTTAAGAAAACGACTGCTAAATCTTTTCTCATAAGTACCTTAGGGACAATAAGATTTGACATACAGCATGTAAACAAAAGTACACAGCAGCTGTTAGTTTAGTTTTGTTTGGATAAAAATACACCGATAAATCAAGCAACACAGCAGACAGTGTGTTCTCCATCATTCAATCTTCCCTGCAGACCATGCTTTTGAATGGTGTCTAATGGTTGCTGTGGGACCAGGAGCTTTCCAGCTATTACCCAAAGCTGGATAAGGAACATTAAAATACACACATACCTTGGCACTAGCTCAAACTCCCTGCAGTCATACTCCTGGGCTGGGAAGCAGTCACATCTAAGTATCTTTTAAGAATTTACTTTGTTTTGAGCAAAGAAGACTTTTTAGGCCAACTTCATTAAAAAAAAAAAAAAAATGCCAGTTGAACTGGTTGAATTGCTGGGAAATTTCCAAATGCCTTGTTGTATTTCTAAATGATACCTTGTTAGCAATAGCTAAGTATTTTAGAAGCTGGACCTGCAGCTTGCTGCCAAAGAGTATATAGAAGTTTCTTTATAGGTAACTATACTCTGGGCAGTGTGCTTTTCTTTCATAGTCTCATGTACTCTTACTGAAATGTGAAAATTACAATATTATGTAAATTATGGTTATGGATATTTGATTGGCATGACTTTTAATTTTTTTTGTAAGCAAGTTATTTAAAGCCTTTGATTATTCCCTGTGCTTCCTGAAATGCTATTAATAAAAAATCCTGATCTTTGTAGCTTTCCATATTAGATTGAAATGCAGTATGTAAAGTAGCCCTTTCAATGTAGGATGTTGCTTTTGGAGAGGGATATATATTCCCTAGGTATAGATCATGACAGAATATTCCAGTCTAAATCTGATAGACAAATTTGATTAGCTTTGTGGTTTCTCTTCAGAGGGATTTTTGGTTCCTTGTCATGTACTTCCTCCATTATGTATGCCAAGTAAGTTCACACTTTTTATCAGTCATGAAATAGTTTTAATATAAGATCCTCTTGAAGATTGAACAGTTTATTTTCTTATTTAACATTTCAGCTCATTTTGGGGGTTCTTAGAAGAAATTATCTTTTTTATTTAAAATAGTTATTTTGACCTTGATCTAATATTATTGCTCTGCATTTAAATTTTATTATGTGCCTTTTTCTATAGAAGCATGATTTATGACAAGGTAGGATAAAGTATGTAAGGGTTTTCCAAGGACTTCTAAAAAATACCCATCTCTGGCCTTCTCCTGTCTAGTTAATGCTTCCTTCCCAAATCTTATGGCTTTCTTTTTATATGTATTTTCCTCATTAGTCTTCATAATCATATAAGCAAAATTAAAATAAAAACAGTTGCACACATCCTAAATATGCTTTGAAATTCAGGAATATTCATGTTTATTTAACAAATTTGGATCAAATTTTTTTAGGTTATAGAAAGGTACAGGTTCTAAATGATCATGGATAGTTATAGTTATGTTCTTAAAACTTACCCAGAAGACTGTCTACAGTGTATCTGCAGTACCATTTATTCATCTAGTAGACACTTGCTGAGCACTGCTTTCACCAAACTAAAACATATGACTTCAAACTCCAGAAGGTTTCAGGATTTACTGGGGGATGAAAGTGGGAGGGGAGAAGATATAAACTAATACAAATTGATAAGAAAAAAGAAACAAAGCAACAACAACAAAAAAGAGAGAATGCTAGGGGAGGCATAGAGGGGGAAGCAATTAATTCTACTTAAATCATTTAGGATATTTTGCCAGAGGTGGTAACATTTGATATGAGCCTTGAAGTATAAGAATATATTAATAGGTAGGAAAAGGGGGGAGAAAATGGGAAAGGAATGAAACAGTGTGAGTGAGAAAGGAGTCAGTTGATAATTATGAAATTAATATAGCTACTAGTTTTGGTTATATAATCTATTTACCTATGATGCTCACTACCAGCTCTGTCCAGTGAAGTTACTCTTTTTGGTCACATGAGTTATCAACAGCCTCAGTCTTAGCGCCAAACTCATTGAAATGATTGCATTAATTTTCATTTTGCCCTATAATCATAACTTGAGATGAGACAAAAGGAATAAAAAGTAATAATCCACATAGCTTTTCATCTTTCCAGAGGTGGAAATGATCCCAATGAAATGATTCCATTTGACTGATGTATGCATAATTGCTAAATTTCAGGAATGATCAACTTCCAAACCATTTAATATGAAATGTTGAGGGCTAGCTTAATGAAAATACTGAAAAGAGAAGAAGTTCTTACCACAATCATGTGAACAGGAGAAACTAGGTAGAACACCTGTAATACAGGCCTTTCGCATAAGAAGAAATGTTTATGTGTAGTTATGCACACAAATATTAAAAGACCATAGGATAACCTATTTGAATGAGGCAATATTTCTATGTAGTAGTTTGAAGACAGAGAAGCACATGATTGGAAGGACACAAAAATAATAACAGAAAAAGGGAACTCTACATAAAAGAGAAGAAAACCATTGGTTAAGAGTACTTATGAGCTATGATTTGGTATAGAATATTAGGAATATCCACTAAAACACTTAAATAACTAATTCACATCCATGTTAAAATCTATGGTTGAGGTTAAAAAGTCAAGCGACTTCTTTTTTAAAAAATCAATTATTCAATAATATTTTAAAAGTACATTTTAGGCCAAGGCTCCTTTTTAAATGGACAGTTCTTTAATTCTAACTGCTTAATAAATATTATTATTTTTTAGTATAACATAGGCTGATTTATATATCCTTTTTAAGTACTTAGGCGTATCATTTTCTTATGTTTTCTGTACCTTCCTAGTTAGTGGAAACATTGTTTGTTCTTGGAGTGTGCTTTGTCTTCCTTTTCAAGAAGATCATCAAAGTTGCTAGTTTGCAGCTTCCAAAAAGAAAGAGCCTTCTAATCCCTAGTTCAGAGGCTAACCTTTATTAGTGCTCTTGTGGTTATAATGAGGACCCTGCTTCCAGCAGGGAGATTCTGGAATACTGAACAGATTATTCAACAAGTTCAGAGCAGATTCTGAAGTCCCTTATAAAACCTGCTTGTGAATACTGCTTTCTTTGCTTTGCTGTTTCTGGTTTCCATAGTATTCCTAATTACATAAATCATGTGGAACATGGGAGCTGTTTTCCATCCAGTATCAATTCTGACACTGCTTATGCTGTGGTATAGTTTTCATTTTTTTTCTAAGCTGTATTTTTTTTCTAAAATTCTTATGGACAGTGTAACCTGAAAAACCTGGAATTTTTGTTGTTAGATCTAGTAAGTGCTTTTTTTGGAGTCCCTTGGGTTGACATAAAGAATTTGAAAGTTATTTTGTGACAAGTATAGATAGAGAATCTGATAAAATTTTCTCGTGTTTAAATTCAAGATTAACTCTAGGGTGTAAATCATTCAAGCTTATCACCTACTCCTCAATTTATTAAATTTTATTTCAACTTAGTATCTAATTTATGTAGTGCCTTTCAGTGTTCAAAAAGTATGGCAGGTTCAATGAGTATACCAATTAAAGGTATATGAATTAAAATCTAAAGCATAGTAATATATAAATGTGTAGCAATAAACTAAAGGCACTGATGATTCTTAAGCTAGGTTTCTTTTGAAAAAAATTGTAATCAAGATTGATTTATATTTTACATTTTGTAAAGGTTGAAGAGTTATAATTCTGAATATAAGCTCATTTATCTTTTAATTTGTATTGCTTTTATAATATTTATGATCTTTTTTTTAAGTTTGAGGTGTTTGTTATGATAAGACTTAGAAAAGCAATTACTCTAAGAGAGTATAAAAATGGGGTTGATAGATGAATTTCAGGATTAGTTTCTCAAGCTAAATAAGTGAATTTTATGCACATATCTAAGAAGATGTTTCAGCAGTCATTGGCTCATAATTTCCTCCTAACTTTATTTATACTATATTAGTAGCAAAATCTTGAACTCTGTTTTCAACATTCTCCTTAGTGTTGAACATATTAGACAGACTATATATTATACTTTGCTAGAGAGTTGTGGAACTTAGTGCCATGAAATGCATAACTTTTTTACCAAGAGCAAAATTTAGCAGAATACCAGCAGCAAAGGCCATTTGCATAACTCAGCCTCTCAGCAGCTCAGCTGAACCTAATTGTAATTCAATTTCCAGATTGCTATGCTAGGCCTCTTTGCATAAAATATGCAACATATAACATAACTAACAGCATGACCTATTTTCTTTGCCGGACCTATTTTCTTTGTTGGTGATCTATTTAATTCCTTTTTCTAGCAGAAATGTGTATCAGAATAAGGTAGCCAATACATATAGTTATTATGTATGTTTAAGTTTGTGTCACGTGTATATACTTAAATAATGACCAAATACAGAAAAATATCATTTACTTTTTCTGGATTCCCAAGTGTGCCATTTTTATTTCTTGATTTCTGGCTTTTCAGGGAAAATCTTGAAAAATGTTACCTAGCTGCCATGTTATTGGACTGTTTTACACTAGAAAGACTTTATAAGCTAATCGTGTGAAAAAGTGTATGAACATGTTTGTCAACTCCTTGTGGATGTTGCAGTACATACCCATAAGTAAATATCTTTTATCTGTTTACAAAATGCATGCTGGAATAGCATTCCTAAATCCTTGACTGTTTCATATTCCAGAAACTGGAAAAAGAAAGGTATGATAAAATGCTTGCTTAAAATTCTCCCTGCTATTTTTAAACAGTCTTGCCATCCTGTTGTATGGATTACTTAAGGAATGCAACAAAAATCTTCAGATAGGATGGCTTATAAAGGTGTGGATTATATTTTATGAATGATTTCCAGATGTGATGTTTTAGGTATGTAGACTCCTCTGTGAGAAGCTATATACAGAAACAACATGGATCTTACAATTTTTTCAGGACAATGCAAGTAGATTTCAGCAAGGTTGGTTCCAACTCATCTGTGATAAATGAGAAGATAAGGCAATCAGTGCACACCATGACACTCTGTGCAGCTAGTTAGGCACACTTCAGAACTACTCAGGTGTGCTCACAAAGCTTATGAGTCTTGCATGGGGGGTGTCTCAATATAAATACATCCTTCATGGTGGCCACTAGTAACGCAGGAATTGCCTCTCTAAGACTTAACCCAGGTCAGATATAAATAATAGACGTTAAGAGTTAGCTCTGGTATTGGGGCTGTATTCCAGGCAGTGTATTTCGGTTGGGTTGGGTCAAAAGAATTTTTTCCCTTCTTTTCTCGCATAGTTCCTCTGCTTGAAAAATGCCTGCAAAATTCCATCACACCTTTGCGGGGACCACTTTGGGTCTCTAAGGGAGAAGGTTTCAGCCCCTCAGGAGCTAAGATGTACATCCAAGGAGTTCTTTTGGCCCTGTACCAACGATTAAAGTCTACAAAAAAATATTGTAAACAGGTGAGTCATCCCTCTTTAAAAATTGCTTTATTATATGTTTTAAAAATGTGCTTGGTTGTATAGAGGCAATGATTGGCATTGTGTCATAAAAGAACTGTGACATGTATTTTGTGAGCTCAGTGCCTGTTAGGGAGCCAAAAATGCTGCTTCTGTAATCTCAAAGCCAACAATAATGGAGCTAATTGTGTCTGTCTTTTGGTATAAGATGTCATATGTCTCATCTTTTCTTGCAGCGCATACTGGGCAAAGTGAAGGCAACTTCTTACGTGGAATTTCTGTAGACTATTACTTTAAGAAAATAAATAGCTCCTAAGTCATTTGAAGGTTTAAATGTTTAGCATTCTATTTTTTTCCAGCATAAAATCAGATTTTTGGGGGTTAGAATACAACAAATCACATTCTGAAAAATGAAATCGTGAATCAACTTCATGTCAAGAGTAACTTACTTCATTTATCCTTATTTAACTTCTCTGTTTCAGGAGTCAAAAGTATACAAACAGAGTTAGTTTATTTGAATCAGGTTAAACTGGATTTTGTCCTTTAATTCCTGTGTATTTATTTCATATTTGTATGTGTGTGTGTAAAGGGTGATATTTTTATAATCCATGTATAGGGACTTTTGATTTATCTTAAAGTATGATTCACATTTGTAAAACAGAATTACGAGCCATTTATAATATAAAAATGAAATTGCCACATTTAAAAAATCCTCTTTGTACTTGGTTTTAAGAATTGAAGCACATATTTTTACCAAGCTAAATAAGGACTAGGTTTTATATTTTGAACTGCGAGGTTCCAGTTTAGAACTGGGCTCATTATCTGAGACCACAGACTGCTGAAAAATGAATATTTTGAAAGCATCATGCTATTATTCTCTGCTTGCAGAGAGGAAGGGGAGGTGGGAATGGGCTGTCAGTCTTAGTGTTCACACAGCACCTCCTGCTGTAGAGTTTGGAAAAGAACAACTTGTATTGACTTTGGAAGAAAGTGTTGTACTAAGGTATCCAGAATTAGCAAAAAACATCTTCCCACGAAAACTTCGCAAAATGTGTTTGGTTTGCCTCGTTAATTTCAGCAGATCCAGCAACAGGGTTAATAATTGTAATAGATAAGGCTATTCATAATAATACAATGAAAGAAATAAAAATCCAAACTAATGTTCTCTATTAAGCCAGTAGAAAATATAGAAACCAGTATAAAATATTTTATTGCATTTAGATTAAATTATTTTAGTTGTAATATTTACGTTTTAAGATATAATGATATTGTAAAATGGATCATGATGAACTGCATTACAATAATTTATTTGAAATTATGTGGTTTGATTCCACTTACTGAAATTTAAAATTATTTAATGTTAGAAGAAATAATGAGACAATTCTCCAATTCAAGAAAAGTACTGTTTAAATAAAATCTAAAGACAAATTTAAACATTTTCTAAGTTTTATTTCAAGTAAGGATGTTAGAAATAAGAAACATCCCAGAAAGTGATGGCATGTTTTTCTTCCACTGTCTTAAACATGTAAAATTTAAATAAGTATAAATTGCTATACTAGATTTAAAAGAGCTCTGTGCATTGTAAGAAAAAAATACTTTCAGAATTACTTAGTGCTTTAATTTAAAAATTTCTTTATGATTCAAAATTGATGAAAAACATTTTATTAAATATTAAATTATGAACAAATATTAAATTAAATTAAATTTATAAATTTATAAATTAAATTATTTAACCTTTTAATGTCTGTAATTGTCTGTTTGGGAAATCTGTAAAGATTTCAACATTATATGAATTTAAGAATATTTTGAAACCTATGCTCTTTGCCATTTCTCCTAAAGCTTTTTTCTTCCATTAAGTTGTAATTCAGAGCTTTCCATTCAGCAGTTTTAATATGATACTTAAGTTTTATTTTGAAGTATAAAAATGAAGAAAAATAAGCAAAAATTTGCTCATTATGCATTTTTATGTAAATTTCTGTTGCTTTAGATCTGCTCTATTTTATGTATGCTTGAGGTTTTCTTCTTTTGTAGTGTTATACCAAGACTTAATTTAAAATTATTTGAATATTTAGATAAGTCACTATAGTGATATGCTTATCAGACCATCAATGCTTAGGTGTTAAGCCTGACAATATCTTTATTTGTGAGTGGGATTTCTTAGCAAATATCCTTCTTAAGCATTAATGAACTTTGTTTGAACTACACTTACTTCATTTGACCTTTGGTATAGCCTTTTCTATTTAGTTTTATATAAGATTGTGTTAAAGAATCTTTAGATAGGTGAAATGGAGTTAGGTGATGATTCCTATTTCCTTAACAAATTAAAGTTTATAAATCATATGATTAGATTTTTCTTGATATTATTTCAATTTATTTCACTTTTGAGATCACATATAAAAAAACAATATTGTCTTGATGTCTGTCAAAATATAAGCTTTAAATTTTGTCATTCCCAAAGGAAATTTCTTTTAAGAAATTGCGATAATATAGCTTTAAAAGAAAAGCCAGGGCGACTGGTTTTATGTTTACGAACTTACTCATTTTTCCATTTTTAACTTTAGCTTGGCTGTTATAGCATGCAACTGAATTAAGCACACTACATTAGGGTGGTCTTAAATATATACTGATTCGTGTGTATTAAAATGAGATATTATATTTAGAGCAGCATAAAGTCACTTAGTCTTACATTTATCACATTTATTTCCTTAAAAGTGGAAACATCTTAGAAATTGCTTGGAGCTAAGCAGAATCTGTTTAATTGGTAATCTTTGCAATTGCATGAACGCATTCCTATGAAATGTAGTTAACACTTTCAGTGACAGGGCCTGTTCCATCTCATTAGCATTCTTGTTATGTAGTGGTGCTGTTGGTGGGGGTGTTGAAGTAGGAATGCCATTGTGTCGAGTTCTAGTGTTTGGGGACAAACACTGCTGTGGAAGGAACGTGTGAAAAGGCCACAGTCCTGTCAGTGAATGAGGAAGGCTGTGCTTTCTGTGTGCTTCAAGCAGGGAAGCTGTCATTCATAGGCCTAACACAGCTAAGCAGAGGCCAAAACACAAGGCTGCACTACCTTTTAAAATGATATTAGTGATTTTTAAACATGATCTTCTTTATTTATGATCCTACATAGAGCTTTTAGTTGCTGTCAGTAAACAAAATATGGTAGTCTGTTCAGAAACACTGTAAAGATGCATAAATGTGTATGGAACTGTGCCAGGCAGCTATACAAATAATGACTCAGAATGGCTGATGGGCAGTGTTAAGTACAAATGTGATTTTTGAGAAACACTCATTTCTGAAAATGTCTTCCCAAGTTTGAATTTTTCCCCAAACCAACAAAATTCCTGGAGACTTTTACAAAAGAATGTATAGCACTTTTTTTAAATACAATTTTTGAAAACGCTTATAAACTTTCAGTTTTAATCATGTAAAGCTGTTCACAGTATGACCTAACAGTTCTTATAGATTGCATAGTTATTTTTGAAATTCAGAGAGATAAAAAGGGAAATGAGTATCTAACTATAATATTATGATAAGCACCATCTTAATTAGGAAGAGAGTCATAGCCCCTGAATTCGTTAAGCCATGAAAAAATGCATCTGTGAATTTATGAAATTTTAAGAAATTTTTAATTCTACTCCTAGTTTTTAGCACTTCGGAATAAAATGATTAAGTTTGAGATTAAATTTTAGCTGATTTGATTACTTAAAGCAAAATAAATAAACCAAAGTGTTTTCCAGTATTTCTTAAATTCTTGGGGTATTTTCTAAACTTTGGTAGTGTGTTGCAAAACACTGCAATTTCTATTTATGTCTGAAGTTGTGGGAAAATGTTTTATTTCTATAATTTTAATTTAGAAATGTGTATTTGAGCTATTTGTAGTAAATCATTACTTAATAAAATTTGTTGAGGATTATATAATTTTTGGCCTGAGTGATTTAAATTTAAATTTTTTTGCATGTGTGTAGTCTCTTTTGTTTATTAATTTAAGCAAGTCAACTTTTTTGGATGCTGTTATTTATGCTATATGTAAAAGTTCTATATTTGGCATATTGTGTTTAGCAATCTCAGGTACTGAATTTCTATTTCAAAAATTAGGTTTTACTTTTTAAATTGTAACAATATTGCGGATTTATTTTGTGGGCATATTATTTGATGAGGAAATAACCATCTAGCTTCAGTATATATTGTTTTTGCAGTTTAAAATTGAAATGTATTTTATTAACATGCTAAAACTAAGCTCTATCAAAGCACTTAGATTTTCTTTAAAAAATTGTGTAAGTTAATGTTGGCTCACTTTATCCACACTTTTAATAAGTTTAGTAATTAGGTATCAAACAACAGTATAATATAATTATATCCAGAATTGATTCAGCTCAAAATATGCTTGAATTACATTTATTATTGACAAAATTTGTTTATTGCATAAAGCATTTAAAAAGGAATCTTAGTGTTTTAATTTTTCAAAAAAGAAGTGCTTAAAGTTTGTCTTTTCAGATCCTGTGTCAATTAAAATAATTTATTGGTTCTACATTATTGAATGAATAACTATTTCTATTTTATTTTCTGTATATACTTTAAAAATTGAGCTCTTTCTTTGACTTAGTCTTTCTGTGAGAACACTTAAAATATTTCAATATTTAAAAAACTTCTTAATTATCCTTTGAAACCTTGGAACAAAATCTATAATATATAAACACAATGTACTATTAAAAACATGAAAATAGTGTGACAGTCATTTCGAGATGAAAACTACTTCTGAAGGTTCTGATAAGTAATTTTTTTTAGAATATTAGGTTGTTTGTAGATTTGAGTGATTGTTGATTTTTTTTTCCTGAAACCAAGCTGCATTCTAGTTACTTGAAGTATTTTAAGAACCTTAAACTTGTGTCTCTTTCTAAGTGTCATGCTTTGAGCAGGCCTAACATCAGTTAAATGAAGTGAAAATTGCATTCTTGTCTTGATAGAGATGAAAATGGATTTCTGGTCATGAAATAGATGTAGTTGTCACTTTTTAAAAAAGGTGTCAGCAGTTTGCTTCAGTGAGTAAGGTGCCAATTCAGTATAGCAGTAAACTTGTGATCTGAGCAATCAATAAAATGCTTCAATAACTTCTGCTTCATTACACTTATAATAAGAGGCTATAGATCCATGGCACATAAAATGTTGATAAAGAGGATATGTGGGGATCGACTGCGACAATTTTCTCAAAAGTACAGTAAGTGCAATATTGCCATCTAGAGTTTGTGCATAGGTAATTATTACAGAGAAGGGGGAAGCGACAGTGGAATAAAATAAGAAGTGATATTGAAATACTGTTTATTTTCCATCATTTATCCATGACACATTTATCTTCATGGAACATTTCATTTGACTTGTCATAAAGCTGTTTGTTTAGGTCAGGAGAAAATTTTGAAATCTGTATTTTTCTCTAATTCTCTTAGAATTATACTACCAAGTGTCAAATATGTATCTCTAGCTCAAAATTGAACTTTTTATCATGAAAACTATTTATTAAATAATTCACTTTGGAAAAAAATAGAGGTTTTTCTTTTTTACATGGTAATTCAGTTCTATAAAACCAGAGAGCTTTATTGACATCTCAGTTGGGTGTCTTTCAATTAGAAAAATTATCTTTATTAATGGTAAACCTCCTTCATAGAATAAGGGCCAACTTACGTTTCAAATGGTATTTTTAAATAAATTTTTTTAACTTAAAAACTGCATCTCATGAAGGAAAGATAGACTTTTCTTCTTACGCAATTCTGAACATTTTCATGAAAAGTGAATTCTATTTGGGGATCATCTTAGGAATATGTCTCCATCTTTATCAACACATTAAAAATATTAGTTATCACCTTACTGTTCTTGATTAATTAAAAATTATTTAAATTGTTTCATTTTATAATACTTTTTGAATGAACTAATATGGAAACATTTAAAAATCATTTATCCTCTGTACTTGTGACTGAATAGAAAATTTTATTAAAATCTGAATTTAAGTGTTTTAATTATAATACAGATAAAGTAAACTTAATATGGATATAGATGGACTTAACAAGGAAAGTTGTGTTTTTTTCTCACTGAACTCTCTCTTCACAAAATATGGACCATTTTTCTAAGTTTATAGAGCTAGGCCTTTAAATTTCCCTGAGATGAATAATTTGGCATTAATATATTATTAATGCATTTTTTCTAATACACTGTTGATGTATTTGGTTTTTATGTCTGTGTGTGAATGACTTCCATAATTGTAAAAAATGGAAATGATTATAACATAAATTTATTTTCATTTTCTGACCAAAAATTTATTCTCAGACATCCTACTGTTATATCCCCACTTATATTTAAGATAATTCTTTAGTTATTTGAAGATATCCTTCTTTAGTTAGATGAAGATATCCTATGTTGAAATTTCTAATCATATTGGGTAGAAATATTGCATTTTAAAAACTCCAAATAAAGATAGAATTGTCCAGGCAAAGTACTTGAAAGTAGACCTGACAAATGTTCTTTAAATTACTCAACCACCTACAGGTATTATTGCCTATGACTCTTTTGAAATGAGAATAAATTTTATAGAGTTACAGCAGCAAAGTGAAAGAGTGTATTTGATAGATTCCCTGAACAGTTTCAACACCCACAGGTATTATTTGTAAGAAAACAATCATGCCGAGTCTTCAGCTGGTTAGAGAGGGCATAGCATTCTATCTTCACCTGACATCCTATCTGTTCCGTCAACATCCTGGGCCCCCTGCCTTCTGCCCCCTCCTCCCAAAACAATAATGCTCACTGAGAGGTTCGTGTGAATGGACAAGAATATGAATGTTTTTTTTTCCTTGAAGAACTAAAACGGTATTGAATGTACATTCTTAGTGGGAGGAAAACCAACTCTCTTGAGGATTGACTAGTATTTTCTATTTACTATTCAAATGGATCATTGTTGTCAATGATTGCTAGTTAAGATCTTTGGTTGTTGAGAAGTCTGACTAATGATTGATAAAGCAATTGTAAACATGTTGGGAATCATTGCTTTGCTTTATTTTATTCAGAGACCTATATAGTGGCTTCCTCTCATTTCTTGTTAGTAGCGTTAGTTCGAGTAAACATCAATCTTAGAACAAACTTCTAATTTTCAAATAATATAATTCATTCTTTGCTCTTATTTTATATATTGCAAAAGGTGGGAATTAATATAACATTAATTTATTCCTGTCTTCCGTAAAACTTTCTCAATTATGTTAGAAAATCAGTTTTACATAACCTCCCTAAAATAATCAGTATCCTGGTACATTTCTAAAATATTTAAGTTTCTAAACATAGCCAGTCATGCATGGAAAAAGGATGTGGCAAGAGTTCATTTATTAACACTTAATATATGTGACTGGGAAGTAGATGTTGAAAGCTTCAGAGAAAAGAATTATAGCATAAATAAAAGGTGCTGGGAAGGGCTTCAGCCTTGGCAAACCACAGGTGAGTTACATTTTTTAGAACTGTACTGCCCAATACACTATACCTTGTGTTTTTAAACTAAAATGAAATAAAATTGAAAATTGGGTTCCTCAGTCTCCCTTGACACATTTTGATTACTCAATAGCTATATCATCACTGAAAATTCCACTGGACAATTCTTTTTTAGAAGGTAAAAATTCAGTCGCATGGGTAGTTATACTTCTGGCATTGGATTCCTCATTCTGTGATTAACAAGGTGACAAATCTTTGTTATGTCACCTGTAATACAGGCCTTTCACATAAGAAGAAATGTAACTTTGTAACTTACAGGTGTTATGACAAGGTAGGATAAAGTATGTAAGGGTTTTCTAAGGACTTTTAAAAAATACCCATCTCTGGCCTTCTCCTGTCTAGTTAATGCTTCCTTCGGAAATCTTATGGCTTTCTTTTTGTAATTATTTTCCTTCTTAGTCTTCATAATCATATAAGGTAAATTAAAATAAAAACAATTGCACACATCCTAAATATGCTTTGAAATTCAGGTATATTCATGTTTTTTTTGTTTTTTGTTTTTTTTTTTTTTGAGACGGAGTCTTGCTCTGTTGCCCGGGCTGGAGTGCAGTGGCCGGATCTCAGCTCACTGCAAGCTCCGCCTCCCGGTTTTACGCCATTCTCCTGCCTCAGCCTCCGGAGTAGCTGGGACTACAGGCACCCGCCACCTCGCCCGCTAAGTTTTTTTTTTTTTTGTATTTTTAGTAGAGACGGGGTTTCACCGTGTTAGCCAGGATGGTCTCGATCTCCTGACCTCGTGATCCGCCCGTCTCGGCCTCCCAAAGTGCTGGGATTACAGGCTTGAGACACCGCGCCCGGCCTATATTCATGTTTATTTAACAAATTTGGATCAAATTTCTTTAGGTTACAGAAAGTTATAAAAGTTGTAGAAAGTTGTAAAAGTTAAGGTCTTTTAAAGGCCTGTATTACAGGTGTTTAAAGGCCTCATGGCCTTTGCTACTGGTATTCCAATTATACTTCTGGCATTGGAATCCTCATTCTGTGATTAACAAAGTGACAAATCTTTTAACATGATCAGGATCTAATTTGGTGTTGGATAGGTAAGGTGCTCCATTCCTCATAAAGCAAAACAAAGAAAATATTTTGAAAAAACCAAACCAAACCATATAGTTCACAATCTGTTTGCCATCCAACTACCAGGTGGACACCTTTAGGCCCTTCAGTGTCTCTTAAGATCCTTATAAATGAACTATATAATGTGGCATCTTTAGGGACTATAATTCTACCAGTCACTGATTTAACCTTTTGGGTACCTCCCCACCCCAAAAAAGTAATTAGAGAACCAAAGAAGACAAACTCAAATGATGAAGTGTTGAATACCACTTATGTGCTCTGTGTATTAACCAGTATTGAAAATATAGGAGAATTCTCTAAGGCTTCACTCTCAGGAAGCTACTTTCTTGTTTTGGAGACAAGGCATACCCATGTCAAGCTACTAGGAAATATACTTATCAGTATAAAAAGAAGTGCTAAAATATGTGGTACAGATTCTATGTATTATGGGAACTTAAATAAAAGAAAGACTAACATGAAAATAGAATGAAAGCATTTTGAGGTTGAATGAATTTTAAAGGCTGTATAACCCAGTCCTCTCATTTTATAGATAATAAGACAGTAATACTTACCTCACTGAGTTTTTGTGAAGATTAAATCATGTATATAAAATTCTTTTTTTTTTTTGAGACAAAGTCTCACTCTGTCACCTAGGCTGGAGTGCAGTGGCACGAGGTTGGCTCACTGCAACCTCCACCTCCCAGGTTCAAGCCATTCTCGTGCTTCAGCCTCCCGAGTAGCTGGGGTTACAGGCACATGCCACCATGCCCCGCTAATTTTTGTATTTTAGTGGAGACGGGTTTTCACCATATTGGCCAGGCTGGTCTTGAACTCCTGACCTCAGATGATCCGCCCACCTCGGCTTCTCAAAGTGCTGGGATTACAGGCATGAGCCACCAAAGACTCTTAAAACAGTACCTGGAACTTACTTACTTACGAGTAAGTGCTCACTGAGGGTTAGCTATCATTACTAGCGTTTTTATTATTAATATTATAAAGTAATTAAGACCAATGGCAGTGAGGTCCTTGTCTAAGGTGAGACAGCAAGATAGGGTTGTAATGGCACTAAAGCCTATCTTCATTAGCAAATGCAAGGCATGTTTTATTAACTGAAGTGTGGGTAGAGTTTGAAAAGGAGATTCAGATAGGTAGTGGTATGAAGTCAGGAGTGAACAAGATATCATTTCAAACAGGTTATATGTGATTTTAAAAAAAAAAAGGATATCAGTGGCCTTTGGAAGCTAATGAAAACTTTGAGTGAATAGGATTAAAGAAAAAATTGGCGTTGGAGAATTAAGGGCAGTGGGTATAGACAGGACCTCTCAGAGGCTGAGAGTGGTATATTTTTTTAAAGTTCACAGCATATTAAATGATGAAGAAATGCCAAAACAGGATTTTAAAACCATTAAGTATATTTTACATGATTACCCTTAAAATTAACTCTATTAACAAAAAGCACAGTATGATATAATTGTTCTATTTACATGATAATTAAAATATTTCTTAAAAATATTAATCATGGCCGGGCGCAGTGGCTCAAGCCTGTAATCCCAGCACTTTGGGAGGCCGAGACGGGCGGATCACGAGGTCAGGAGATCGAGACCATCCTGGCTAACACGGTGAAACCCCGTCTCTACTAAAAAATACAAAAAAAACTAGCCGGGCGAGGTGGCGGCGCCTGTAGTCCCAGCTACTCGGGAGGCTGAGGCAGGAGAATGGCGTGAACCTGGGAGGCGGAGCTTGCAGTGAGCTGAGATCCGGCCACTGCACTCCAGCCTGGGCGACAGAGCAAGACTCCGTCTCAAAAAAAAAAAAAAATTAATCATAACCCATTTTGGGGGCATGATCTGGTGATGAGGCAGATGTTTCAAAATGACTGTCTTCTCCAGAGTATCCTGTCACTGTACCTTCTTGATTGTATGTGTAACTTTATTTGCAGATAATGAAAAAAGCTAAATTTGTGGCCTATTTTGAATGTAAGACTAAGGTCAGAAGACCTTCCTCAGTCTCAGGATCTGAGATCCTAACGTGGTTGGCTAGTGTGGATGGGGAAAGCAAATCATTGAAGTTTGGAAAACATCTTCTAGAGTTTACTTTAGGAAGGAGATACACACTGTAGGAGAGCAAATCCACTCACACTATACAAGACATGCCAAGAAGTGTTTTTGTTATTTTGTTTAAATCTGATTTTATCTTTCACACATGGTGGTGGGAGAAAAGTAAAACTAAATTTGATTCAGACCAAATAATTTAACCAGTTTATTTAGGCAATACTCAGCCTTTTGAATAAAGATGCCCAGATGTTCATCTTTCTGCCATTTTTTTTGTGTTCCCTCCAAGAAGTCATCTGTGTTTATGGAGGAGAAAGGCTTATTAAGTAACAATTGGGGTTGTTCCCCTGAAGGTATACAACGAGCAGGAGATGTACAGTGGTTTTAAGAGAATGAAGGTCCAGATTCCCAACTCCCATATGCACTTTTTACTAAAATGATTCTGATTGAGAATGTGCCTGCAGTGTAAAGGAATGCCATCTCTTTTCTCCTTTCCCATTTTCCATTCACCCTTTAAAAAGGCAAAGCACACCTCTTCCTCATCCTGAGTCTATTCTGGTGTATCACCTTGTGGTGTAAAAACCTCCAGGCACCAAACAAAAGGACACTTTGAAAATATTAGTGTCATCAGCTTGTGATAGGGCTCCAAATCTTTCCTTGTTGTTATATATGTATTTCTGTTAAGGAAGAAGTGGTATAGAAATACAAAGTTGAGAAGAAAAAGGAAGGGTGTAAACTTTCTGATTGTCTTAGCACTTTGGGAGGCAGGGGCAGGAGGGTCGCTTGAGCCCAGGATTTCGGGACCAGCCTGGGCAACATAGGGAGACACCATCTCTACAAAAATAAAAAATTTAGCCAGATGTGATGATGCATGCATGCTTGTGGTACCAGCTACTTGGGAGGCTGAGGTGGGAGGATTGCCTGGGCCTTGGAGGTCAAGGCTGCAGTGAGGTGTGATCATGCCACTGCATTCCAGCCTGGGCAACAGAGTAAGACCTGTCTCAAAAAAACATAAACAAAAACAAAATTTCATAACTTTCTGATTGTTAAAGAAGAGTTTTTTCATGTTTTAAAAAATGGATAATTATTGATGTAAAACTGCTCTGGTATTTAACCTCACTGGATAGATTTTAAAAACCAATTTAACAGTTTTCTTTGGTAATGGCAATATTTAAAACATGGCAGAAATTACATACTTTGTAACTATTTTTAAGCTAATGATAAAAAATGTTAAATGTCAACTTAAAATGTTGGTACGTAGTTTTCTAAGTAAAGGTTACCCAATTTTTATAAATTCTTTGAGATAGCATGTGAGTAAAATATTCTGGAGTCATCATGGTTCAAGGGAGAGAAAGGTGGTCCTTTGAGCCATGTGGTGTCTGACTGCAGAGATGATTGGTCTTGTCTGCTGCTGAGGTTGGTAGCTGATGCTGGATGTTCTCTGGGTGGGTGGGAGTGCACCCTGGAAGCTGTACTCTTAGCTTGACTCTTGCTGAGTTAGTACCACATTTTTCCATCTTGGTCTTGGCCTACATGAGCCACCCCTCAGCCTCTGCAGTGTAGTAATTGTAGGCATTTTGGCCCTTAATTTTTTTTTCTTTTTTCTATTTTTTTTCTTTTTGGCCCTTAATAGTTTTATGACTATTTCTTATTGTAAAAAAACACACAGCATTACATTCACCCATTTACCCATTTTTTAAGTGTACAATGCAGTAGTGTTAAGTATATTTACATTGTTAATTTCCTTTTTGGATTTCTCATTGTTAGTATATAGAAATGCAACCAATTTTTGTGCATTAATTTTGTATCCTGAAACTTTGCTGAAATTATTAGTTGTAACAGATTTTTGTGTGGAATTTTTAGGGTTTTCTATATGTAAAATAAACTCATCTGTGAACAGAGATAATTTTACTTCTTCCTTCCAAATTTGAATGCCTTTTCTTTTTCTTGTCTAACTGTTCTGGCTAGGACTTTCAGTGCTATATTGAATAGTAGTGGTGAGAGTGGGCATCCTTTTCTTGTTTTTGATTTTAGAGGAAAAGCTTTCAGTCTTTTACTGTTGAATATGATGTTAGCTGTGGCCTTTTCATATATGGCTTTTATTTTCATCCATCCCTACTTTGTTGGAGTGTTTTTATCATAGCGTATTGAATTTTGCCAAATGCTTTTTCTGCATCAATTTAGATCATCATTGTGTTTTTTAATCTTCATTTTGTTAATGTGGAGAATTACATTCATTTATTTTCTTATGCTGTGCCATCCTTTCATTCCAGATATAAATGTCAATTGGTCGTCGGCCCTTAATATCTGAGGCCTTTCTGGCTACAACTTTGCTACCTTTTTGTTCCCTGGGGACTGTGTGAGACTTTGTGGGTCTCATGTCTGATTCAGGTCATAATTTAGGTAACATATTTTGTCAAATACTTTTTACTGCATTTATTGAGATTTTCATATACATATTTTTACTGTTAATATAGTGAATTATGTTGATTCATTTTCAAATATTAAATAAACCTTATGTTTCTGAGATAAACCCTACTTGTTCATGTAGTATTTGCATATATATTATATATTATCCTCCTCATATATATATTACTTGAATTTATTAAATTTATTAAATCCTATTAATGATTTTTATATCTCTGATCTTGAGGGGCATTGGCCCTTGGTTTATCTTTCTTTTAATATCTTTGTCTGATTTTGGTATTAGGGTAATGCTGGCTTCGTCAAACGAGTTGAGAGGTACTTCTTCTTCTATTTTTCAAGTTTGTTTACCACCTCTATTATTTCTTAAGTATTTGGTGACATTCATTAGTAAAACCATCTGGGCCTGGAGTTTTGTTTACAGGTAGGTTTTAAATTATGAATTAAAAAATTTTTAGTATTCGTATAGCTATTTATTTGTTTACTCATATGATTTCACCTTTTATTTTACATTTGGCAGGGTACATGTACAGGTCTGTTATATGGCTATATTCTGTGGTTTGGGGTACAGATGATCCCATCACCCAGGTAGTGAGCATACTACTCAATAAGTAGTTTTTCAGCCCTTCTCCCTCTTTGCCCCTTCTAGTATTCCTCAGTGTTCCTATCTTTATGTTCAACATGTAGCTGTTTATGTTACATAATTCTTTTTGATCTTTAGTAGTTTAATGTCTTTGAAGGAATTTGTTAATTTAATCTAAATTAAAAATATATTGACATAAAGATGTTTATAATATTTTATTATTCATTTGAAGTCTGTAGAATTTGCTTTTTAATTCCTTATATTGGCAGTTTCTAGCCTCTCATTTTTTACTTAACTCGTCTAGATGAGGTGATCAATTTCATTTATATTTTCCAAGAAATGACTTTTCATCTAATTGATTTTCGATTTTTGGTCTGCTATTTATTTCATTGATTTTGTGCTTTATTAATTCCTTACTTCTGCTTATGTAGGGTTTAATTGATATTTCTTTTTCTAGTTTCATAAAATAAAAGCTTAATTGATTTAGACCTTTCTACCTTTCTAATTTAAGCATTTAATGCTATAAATTTCCCTCAAAGCCCTGCTTTTGCTATGCCTAACAAATTTCAGTATGCTGTTTTCATTTTTCTTTAATTCAAAAGACTTTAAAGTTTTTCTTGTGATTTTCACATCTGTTATTTAGAAATATCTTGTTTAATTTGCAATTATTTTTGGATTTCTGTATATCTTTCTGTAATTGGTTTCTAGTTTCCATTGTGGTCAGAGAACAAACTGTGTATAATTTTAATCCTTTGAAATTTTTTGAGATTTGCTTTATGTCTCAAAATATATCCAAATTAATATTCCATGTTTGTTCTGTCTTATTGGTTTAAGTGTTTTTAAATGTCAGTTTGTTAAAGCTAGTTGATAGTATTGTTCATATCTTCTGTTATTCTTGTTGTAATTTTGGATTTGTCTATTTCTCCTTTCAGTTCTATCAGTGTTTTCTACATATATTTTGAAGTGCTGTTATTGGGTTCGTATTATTTTAAGATTGCTATATTTTCTTGATAAATTGACTAAAAATCCTTATGAAATGTTCCTCTTTATTCCTGGTAATATTCTTTGTTCTGAAGTACATTTTGTTTTATGTTAATAAAGCTACTCCAATTTTCTTTTCACAAATGTTATTATAAAATACTGTCTTTTACTTTTCTGTCCTTTAATTTTAACTTATCTGTATTTTTATATTCTGTCTTGTAGAAAGAATATATTTGGGCCTTGCTATTTCCTCCAGTCTGAAAATTTCTTTTAATTGGAGTGTTTAGACCATTTACATTTAATATAATTAGTAATATGATTGGGTTTAATTATTTTACCTTGTCATTTGTGTTTTATTTGTCTCATTTGTTTATTATTTTATCTTTTTAAACTGCTTTATTTTCGATAAAATACATTTCTTTTTGGTCACTTCATTGCTACTGAAATAGCTAGTATGTTTGTCCCCTCCAAGTGTCATGTTGAAATGTGATTCCCACTGTTGAAAGTGGGGCCTAGTGGAAGATGATTAGATCATGGGGGTAAATCCCTCCTGAATGCTTTAGCACTTTGCTCCGTTGGTTTACATGAGATCTGGTTGTTTAAAAAAGCCTGGGACTTCCCCCTTCTCTCTTGCTCCTCCTCTTACCATTTGATGTGTTGACTCTTCCTTCACTTTCTACCATGATTATGAGCTTCCTAAGGCCCTCACCAGAGGCAGATGCTGGAGCCATGCTTGTACAGCCTACAGAACTGTGAGCCAATAAAACCTCTTTTCTTTATAAACTATCCAACCTCTGTCATTCCTTTATAGCAATGCAAAAATGGCCTAACACAGCTACCATAAGCTTATTAGCTATATCTTTTTGGCTTGCTTTGTATGCATGAGTGTATGTGTAGTTGCTCTAGGATGTTTTGTTTATATATTTAGCTTTTTATACTCTATCTTTGAATAATACTTATTACTTCATTATAATGTAAGAAGCATATTTTATTTATCCTTCCTATTCTTTGTGCCACTGTTGTCATGTATTTTATTTTTATCTGTTATTTTTCCCAGAAAATATTGTTATATTCTTACTTAAACAGAAAATTTTAAAAGATATTTAAAAATGAGAAAAATGTCTTTTTCTTTACCCACATACTTATGAGTTTTGATATTCTTTATTCCTTAATAAATCCAAGTGTCCACTTAGGTTGTCTTCCTTTTGCCTGAAGAACTTATTTTGTTAAAACTTTTTTTTTTTTTTAAGAGATGAGCTCTTGCTTTTTTGAGACCTTCCTTCCTTCCCACTGAGTACGGACAAAGTCAATAAGTTTTCTTCCCCAGACTTTAAAGATGTTGTTCTATTCATCACAAGTTTCTGATGTAACAATGGAGAGTATTCTTACCTTAGTACTTCTTTATGTAATGACTTTTTCTTTTATTGCTTTTAAGAATTTATATTGATCACTTTTTTTTGGCAGTTTGATCATGATGTGCCTTTTGGGTTTTTATTGGGGGGTTTACCTTTTGCAATTTGTTGAATTTCTTGGATATATGTGGCTCTAATTTTTGTTATTTTTTTTTTGGCCTTTATGTCTTAAAATACTTTTTCTGTTCCTAACCCTCTTTCCTATTTTTCTGGACTCTAGTTCCACAATATTAGTTTGCCATTTATTTTGTTTTTTTTCCCAATACTTTTTTCTGGGCACTTTATTTTGATTTGTTTCTGTGGTAGCCACCAGGCTGAGCTAGGACATGAGTCACCTTCAGTTCTGCAAGAAGCCATTAGAGAAGAAAGCTGCAGATACAGCATCTTGCCTGGAATTAAGGCATTTAGTTACAAAATTTTAAATATAAGAGAAAATTATACTCCAAATACAAATACTATCTTTCCTCTTATATTCCTCAGCCTGGTTCCTTAAGTATTACATCATCAAGATTCTCCTATCAGTTCATACTTATTTCTCCTCATTCCTTAATACTAGAATCTCTTCTTAAGTCAAGCTAATATTATCACTGTTCAATAACCATACCATACTCCTTCCTAGCTTTGTGTTTCCTGTTCTCCTATATGGAATAGGAATGTGCTTCTTCATTTTCCTTATGTCGAAATAATGAAAATATTCCAGACATGAAAGATTGGAATAAACATTTCTGTAAGCCAAATCCAACTCGATCAAATCCTTTCTTCAGATATTTTTTTCAGGAAATAAAGCATGTCTATATCTATATCTATCTAGATGCATATATATGCATCTAGAGATATATATATATATATATATCTTTCTAGATAGATTTATATATAATTTTTTTCCCTGTGCTTCCTCTCTAGAGGTAACCATTATCTGAATCTCCAGTCATATTTTATAGTATATATGTATATTATATTATATATAATGTATATTTTTATGTTATATATTACATATATGTACATGTATATATTAGCATACTTGCATATATATAACACAAATTTACATATTTATATTACATATTGTTATTATTTTATTTTATTTTAATAGTTTTTTGGGGAAAGGTAGTTTTTAGTTACATGGATACATTCTTGAGTGGTGATTTCTGAGATTTTGATGCACCCGTCCCCTGAGCAGTTTATGCTGTACCCAATATGTAGTCTTTTATCCTTCACTCCCTCCCAACTTTCCTCCATGTCCCCAGAGTCCATTATATTATTCTTATGCCTTTAGTTTTCCATTCCTGAGTTACTTCACTTGGAATAATGACCTCCAACTCCATCCAAGTTGCTGCAAAGGCCATTATTTCATTCCATTTTATGGCTAAGTAGTATTCCATGATGTATATATGCCACATTTTCTTTAGCCTCTTGTTGATTGATGGGCATTTAGTCTTGTTCATATTTTTGCAGTTGTGACTTGTGCTGCTATAAACATGCATGTGCGTGTGTCTTTTTCACATAATGACTTCTTTGCCTTTTAGTAGATTCCTAGTAGTGGGATTGCTGGATCAAATGGTAGTTTTACTTTCAGTTCTTTAAGAAATCTCCATACTGTTTTCCATAGTCATTGTACTAGTTTACATTACCACCAGCAGAGTAAAAGAGCTCTTTTTTGTCACATCCATGCTAACATCTATTATTTTTTGATTTTTAAATTATGGCCATTCTTGCAGGAGTAAGGTGGTGTCTCATTGTGGTTTTAATTTGCGTTTCCCTGATAATTACTGATGTTGAGCATTTCCTTCATGTGTTTGCTGGCTGTTTGTATATCTTCCTTTGAGAGTTGTCTATTTATGTCCTTTGCCTACTCTTTGATGGGATTATTTGTTTTTTACTTGCTGAATCGTTTGTGTTCCTTGTAGATTCTGGATATTAGTTTTTTGTCTGATGCATAGTTTGCAAATATTTTCTCTTACTCTGTGGGTTGTCTGTTTACTTTACTGATAGTTTCTTTTGCTGTGCAGAAGCTTTTTAGTTCAATTAGATCCCATTTATTTATTTATTTTTGCATTTGCTTTTGGGTTCTTAGTCATGAATTATTTGCCTATATCAATGTCTAGAAGAGTTTTTCTGATTTAATCTTCTAGAATTTTTATGGTTTCAGGTCTTAGATTTTAATCTTTGATCCATCTTGAGTTGAGTTTTGTATAAGGTGGGAGATGAGGATCCAGTTTTACTCTTCTACATGTGGCTTGCTAGTTATCCCAGCACCATTTATTGAGCAAGGTGTCCTTATGTATATGCATATGTATATATTTAAATATATGTTGTATTAGTCTGTTTTCATGCTGCTGATAAAGACATACCTGAGACTGGGAAGAAAAAGAGTTTTAATTGGATTTACAGTTCCACATGTCTGGGGAGGCCTCAGAAACATGAAGGAAGGCTAAAGGCACTTCTTACATGGTGGCGACAAGAGAGAATGAGGAAGAAGCAAAAGCAGAAACCCCTGATAAACCCATCAGATCTTATGAGACTTTTTCACTATCACAAGACTGGTATGGGAAAGACCGGCCCCCATGATTTAATTACCTCCCCCTAGCCTAGGTCCTTCCCACAACATGTGGGAATTCTTGGAGATACAATTCAAGTTGAGATTTGGTGGGGACACAGCCAAACCAATCATATGTATATATGCATGTGTGTGTATTAAAGCATATGCGTTCATATTTACATGTATATATTACACATATATCTGTGTTTTGCCTTTTTTATACTTTATATAAATGATATACTACACATATCACTCTGCACTTGCAACATTATATTTATGAGATATATTTATGCTGAAATAAAAGATGCTATGCCTTGACTTTTAACTTCCACACAGTAATTTATTCATTTTATTGTATGAATATACTACAGTCTACTTATGACTTGTTGACAGACATTTAGTGTCTTTCCAAATTGTGCTGTAACAAACACTGCTCCTACAAATATTTGTGTACTTTATGTAAACCTCATGTGCATGTATTAAAATTTCTCCAGGGTATATATCTAGAAGTAAAATTGGTATGGAAAAAGTATGCAGTATGCCTATCATTGTGGGCTATTGTTTATTTACATTATATGGCTATTGTATTAGTCAACACTTTCACCAGCAATTTATAAGATTCTCATTTCTCCTCATTTTCCCACGTATGCATACATACATACATACATACCCTTTGTGACTTATTTATCTAATAGTAGTTAATGATATGTCTGAGCCGTGCTAAAGAGGTCAACTATGGTTATGTGCTATTGTACTTAATAACCATTCTCCTATTGTAATACAATTACATCATTGTTTTATTTTCCTAAAATCAACTTCTTTGCAATTATTTATTCAGGATAATGTTCAAATTGAAAATTATTGAGTCTAAGTTGGTGACTATATTAAACTCTTGATAAGTCCTTCAACATGGTTTTACCAATGTAACTATTTCAGAATCAGGTATAATATTTTAATGTTTGATACTTCAATATATACATACTTTATTGTTCTTACTAGCACTAATTATATTACTTTCAAGGTTAAACATTATAAATATATCTGTGAATTAACAAAAATCTCTTTGTAGTAAACCAAATGTTTATGTCTTCCCAAAATTTATGTGTTGAAGTCCTATCCCCCTGATGTGACTATATTTGGGGATAGGGCCTTTATAGACTAGTTAATGTTAAATGAGGTCATAAGGGTAGGGCCCTGATCCAATAGGATTATTAGGCAAGACACCAGAGAACAGACACTCTCTCTCTGCCATATGAGAGTACTACCAGAAGACAGCCATCTTCAAAGCCATAAGAGACTCCTCACCAGAACCTGACCATACTGACACCCTGATCTTAAACTTCCAACCTCCAGAACTCTGAGAAAATAAATTTCCCTGCTTAAACCACCCAGCCTATGATAGCTTGTTATAGCAGCCTGAGCTGACTAAGACAGATTTTGTTACCAGGATGTGGAATATTGCTGTAACAAATACCTCAACATGTGGAAGTGGCTTTGGAACTGAGTAATAGGTACAGACTGGAAGAGTTTTGAGGTGATGCTGGAATTATGTATGTTAAGAATAAATCTGGTGAGGTTTCAGTGGAAATAAGTAAGATGTTATTAGAAACTAGAGGAGGCCAGGTGTGGTGGCTCCCTCTGTAATCCTAGCACTTTGGGAGGCTCAAGTGGGTGGGTCACCTGAACTCAGGAGTTCTAGATCAGCCTGGGCAACATGGTGAAACCCTTTCTTTACTAAAAATATAAAAAAATAGCTGGATGTGGTGGTGCATGCCTGTAATCCCAGCTACTTGGGAGGCTGAGGCAGGAGAATTGCTTGAACCTGGGAGGTGGAGGTTGCAGTGAGCCAACATCGCACCACTGCACCCAAGCCTGGGTGACAGAGTGAGACTCTGTTTCAAAAATAACAAAAAATGAAAACAAAAACAAAAAACTAGAGGAAAGGTGATCCTTATAAAGTGGCAAAGAACTTGCGGAATTGTGTTCTAGTGTTTTGCAGAAGGTAGAACTTGCAAGTTATTAAATTGGATTTTCAGCTGAGGAGATTTCTTAGCAAACTGTTGGGAGAGCCTCTTGATTGCTCCTGACTACTTATAGTAAAATGTGAAAAGAGACAGTTGAATTGAAAGAATTGTTAAGCAAAAAGGAACCAGAGCTTAAAGATTTACAAAATTCTTAACCCATCCATATTGCAAAAAATGAGGAAGCTTGTTCTGAAGAGAACACTAAAGGTGTGGCTGAGCAACCCTTTGATAAAGAGATCACCGGTGTGATTCATAAACTTAATTAGCTATCTCAGCAGAGACCAGGCATAGAGATGGAATTATGCCAGCAGAGATACTACCAGTTTGAACTAAAGGGGACAGAGAAAGTGGGACAAAAGGAAGGAAGGCTGTCAAATATCCTGCCTTTTATGTTTGAAAGGGCAGGACCAGGACCCACCAGAACCATGTGGATGGGGTGGAGAGACAAAAGAGGAGGGTCACTACCCACCCCAATGGGCCTGGAAGGTGGAGTATCGAATCAAAGAAGATTATTAAGATCTAATAGAATTTGCATTGCTAGGTTGTGGACTTGTTTGGGACATGTCACCACTTCCTTCTGATATCTTCCTTTGGAATGGAAACTTTATCCTATGCTTGTCCACTACTGTATTTTGGAAGCATATAACTTGTCTAGTTTCACAAGTTTATAGCTAGAGAGGAATTTTGCCTCAAGATGAATTGTACCTTGGGTCTGACCCATATCTGATTTAGATGCTATTTACTTGAGCCTCTAGACTTTATAATTGATGGTAGGATGAGTGAAGACCTTTGGGACGATTAGAGTGAAATGAGTGTGTTTTGCATGCAAGAAGGACATGAATTTTAGGGGGCCAGGTATGGAATATTATGGAGTTAGTGTTTGTGTTCCCCGTAGATTCTCTGATTGAAGCCCTTACCCCAAATGCCACTATATTTGGAAACAGGGCCTTTATGGAAGTAATTAAGGTTAAATGAAGTCATATGAGTAGGCCCTTGCTCCAGTAGGAATAGTGTCCTTATCAGAAGCACCAGGATCTGTCTTTCTCTTTCTCTCTCTATACCATGTGAGGACACAGCAGGAAGGCAGTTGTTTGCAACCCAGGAAGAGAGCCCTCGAAAGAACTTGACCATACTCACACTCTATCTTGGACTTTCATCCTCTAGAACTATGAGAAAATAAATTGCTGTTGTTTAAGCTATCCAGTCAATGGAATTTTCTTATGGTAGCTCAAGCTAATAGAGTCTTCTTGTTCAAATGGTACTTTGCACATTCAAAATTGGTTTTTAACATCAATTGTAAAATCAGACGTGTTGAATTTTTAAAAAGTTGATTTACCTTACATAAAATTTTAACACAAAATACAAAGTGTAATTATAACGTAATGCATCTGATTTTTAAAAACAAACACATCAGAAATTACACAGCCTGAGTACAGTAAGCAGACTTCAAGCTTCAGAGGTTATTTTAGCAATACTGCCTTGCTCAAAACCATTCTGTATTAACCTTAATTGCATTCTTTTTAGTATCGTCAATGATGATGTTTACATCTTTGCAGTGTGAATTTAAATTTTTGGAAATTCAAAAAGTAATTTTTGTTAAATTTGGTGAAAAGTTTAGTATTAAGTATCAAAAATAGTTTCATCAAGAATATATTATGAAGCTATGTATTTTCACTAGGACCTAATTCCTAGATAAATATTGCCCATTACATGTTTCAAAGATTCTTCTAAATGCTTCAGGAATTATACATAAGAATCCTTACTGACTGTTTTGTTTTACGGTATGAATTTTATAAAAATGTCATTTATGTCAAAGAAATAAAATTATCTTCACTGGTGAGTTTGACATGGACTTCCTAGACTATAGGGTTATTGATATTAAATCTTCTCTTTTTCTGTTCACATGAAATTCATGGCATATCTTCAGAGTAATTTAAAAAATTTTTCTGGCCAGTCAAGTATCCTATACTGTTTCAGAGTGTGGGAATTGGAGTCAGATTGCCTCAGTTCAAGTCCAGGCTTTCCTGTTTAACCAGCTCTGAGGTCTTAGGCAAGTTAACCCCTGTTTTCAGGTTTCTTATCTGTAAAATGGGGTTAATAATAGGATTGTTGTGAGATTATACCTGTAAACACTTAAAAATGAGATAATACCTAAAAATGGTAAAATTTATATGTGTTTATATGGTGCCTGACTTATAGAAAGCAATAAATATTAGTTATTATTACCCTCGTCATACCATCACTCTCTGCTCATATCCAATCACTTGCCACCGTTGTTGAGCACAGTGCCTTGTTCTTATATTTGTTGATAAACCAGTGAAAGAATGAAAACCTTTGCCAACATTTCTTTTGGAATAAGTCTAATTCTTTGACTAAATTTAACTCTTTTGTCACCTTTCTTTCAATTATTTATTTGAATGCACTAAATATCATACTTTCAACATTTTCTGTCTTGCAATAAGGAGTTTCTAAGCCTGACAGCATCAGAATCACGTAGGTCCCGCCTCTGCTCATGTTTACATTCAGCAGACCTGGGGCAGGACCAGGTGACTAGCTTATTGAAAATGCACTAGAGTTGATTCTGATACTCAAGCTAGGTTGAAGTATTATGAGAGTGTGTCTTATTTTCGTGATGAAATTTTTGAGATCAATTTTTAAAAATCTTCTTTTTGACATAACTTGATCCCCTTCAGCTTCTTTTTACAGGTCATGTACTGTTTTGCAGATACATTTATTAAAAATCTAAATTTATTCTAAAATTTTTACCCTAAACTTTTGTTTTGTTTTGTTTTTACTGTAAATTGTTTTGTGCTCTAAATTGTTTGCTTTGTAATGTGGGCTGTGTGTGTGTGTACGTATGTGAGAGTGTGTGTGTTTCTTTAGCACCAGCTCAGGCATGGGCTGGCCAGCCTTTAGAGCTCCGTTCTTCCAGGTCAAAGCTTGTTTAAACTTGTCCTTGCTATGATCAGTCCTTCACTGCTTCTTCAAGCCATGCATGAGAATCAGCCTCATTACTTTAAAGCAGCACCTTATATGCTCAGAATGTTCTGTCATCCAATTTCAACAAAATTGTGTATCTACCCACCAAATTTTACTAAAAAGTAGGACCTTGCCATAATATTAGGATGTTTTCCAGTTTTGGGACACAACTAATATACTAGTTAATGGGAGTGAGGGAGGGAGAATGAAGGTAGAAAGCTTCAAAGTTAAAAGTTAGAGTATAGGTTTGAAATATTAATGTTTCTTAGAGTTAGACACTGAGTTTTTAATCCTCTCCAACTTATCATGTTTGACATTTAGCTGTTACATTTTATTATGACCCTTTTTTTCTTTTATAAAAGTATATTTATGCTGATGTCATAAAAGATAAAATTTAGTTCTGGAAGCTCTCTGCAAATGTCATTGGACACTGAGCAATAAATGTAACCCAAATAACCTGATGTCAGGGAAAATAAAAAGCAAGGCAGCATTCTAATGATAATAGCTTTAAAAAGATGATGCCTGTTTAAGGAAAACAGACCTTTTATCACATTTAAGTAGTGACTTGAAATCGGAAACACATAAAGTAAGTTTTCAAAAGGAAGTGATTGCTTTAATTTTTCCCTATAAACATTTATTCTTAGTGTATCAAGAGAAAAGCTTTTAAGAAGAATAGTGATGATAATATCTTGTATTTTATACCAATATGTATTATCAGTTGCATTAGTCTTCTAGTGTTTTGGCTTTTGTGAGAACTTCAGTACACATTAGAAATATTTTCTCTTCTTTCTTTTTCAATATTCTCATTAATTTAAAAAATCTGTAATTATATTTTCTGCTTTGGGAATCTTTATATTATGACTTTTTTTTCTTAAAGCAAATGACAAAAGATAAAAAGTAAAAGATAAAAATTCAGGAAAAAAGGTTTTCTCCACTTAGTGGGTACATATTTTAGAGAGGAGATATTTCTGCATTTTGTAATGATGATATTTCTTTGAAATATATAGCATAGATTTTCAAACAATAGCCAATAGCCAAAATACATTGGACACACTATCTTTGTTGGGAGACATGGGCAGAGATATAGAGTACACATTATGAAAAAATCTATTTTTTCAGTTGAATTCCACTTGTGTATTACTTCTCTGACAATTCTATAAAAATGAGGAGGTATTACTTTAGTGACTTTTGTTAAAGTTAGAAAGAAAATCTTATTAGCATGCATATGGGATTAAATGTTGTATCATTTATAACAATATGTGTTTTACTACTTCTTATTTTTAAAATATCCTGTCTTTCAGTAATTAATTCCCCTTTGAGTTGAGTATATCCTTGCCTGAAACAGAATAGTTTCAGTGTATAAACAGTGGGATGGCACCTACAAAAGTACGTTGTTTTTCTGTAGAAGACATAGTTTCCAGTGATAACATTTGGATATTTTCCTACAGAAGTGCTTGTAGTTTTCTATTTTATGTCTAATTTATAGATGGATAATATGGACTGGTTTGTGCTCTTCCTTTGTATCCATATATACTTGACCCATTTGTGATTTAACTTACTAGGACAGGTTTTCAAAATCGACCTGAATTGTTTGTAGCCCTCCAGATCAGAGAATCTAAAAACTTAGTTTCTTAAAAAATTGACTTAAAATCATTTTGAAGTCCATATAATTCAGATTATACATAAAAATTTGTATATACTTATAAATAGACCTACCTATTTTCAAATATGCAAATCAGCATAGACCAAAAGTAAAGATATTGCACTGCTTCTCCCCATAATTTATCTTTGTGAAATGACAGCTTGCATTTGACACTTCTGTGAGATGTTAAAAGTTGAATGTGTCTCTCACTTCCCTTTTCTATCATCTCCCTCTTCCTGTTGTAGGCTCAATGTAGAGGAGGGGGAGTGATTTACCCCAGCAGGGAGGATCCTTCTTTATTGTCCTTTTCACCCCATTTGTAACGTTGTTTCTAAGAGAAATGCAATATATGTTAATTAAGAAACATATTTATTGAAGTAAAATTCGCATGTAGTGTTAATGTTTAAAATAAAGATTTAGAAACCAAACATTGAGGATGAGCGGAACTGATTTATGCTTTCTAGACTACTCTGGATGTTTTGAGAGTAAAAGCAGGAAACCCAATCAGCACAGAATCTAGGCTTCAGCATGAGGTTCTGAGGTGGGAAAATGAGGGAGATCTTTTAAAATTAAAGGCCACAGACCAATCTCTGTCTTGCACTGGGAAAGTTAAGTCCCTGAGTAGCTAGTACTGTCTGGGCTTATCTATGAGGTAAGCATTGGGATGGCTGGAGGTGTTTCTGTGCATGAACTATGAAGCACCTGCCTTGAGATGATGACATCCAGATGCCTTGGCTGATCTGGGACAAAAATCTCTAGTTTGATTTTACGACATCTGCTTGCCATTTCAGTAGAATTGAGGCCTGCAGTGGGCTAAATGGCCGGGTAAGGCTTCTTAAGTAGTTTGGACTCTACAGTGTAGATCTGCCCCTTTTGCAAATGTTTGCCACTTCAGCTGAACAAGTCAAAGTTCTCCTCAAGAGTGCAGAGTAGTATTTCAGCACCTTCATGGATTCTGAAAGGTGAATTCAAATGCTATAGGCTTTTACAGCATAAATTTACCTCAAAGTTTTTGTATGTATGTATTATAAATTCCAGTTCATAAGCATTAGGAAATTTCTGTGAATATCTAATCCCCTATCTGTCTACCCATGTCTATCATACCCATTTTCTATGATCCCTTGGCACTAGGGGAAAGTAATGTTAATATTCATATTAAAAGTTGCAACCCCTTTCTGCCCAGATTAGCAGGAATTCCAGTGTTTCTCTGGGATTCTCCCTTTTGAAGTTTCTTGGTGTCCTTTCCTATTAACACACCTCAGTGGGGACCATCTCATTGCATTAGTGAAACTGTACTAATAGCTCTAATTGCTCTAAAGGGAAGAGGGCAGGTACTCCATCACATTCTGCCCTAAATGCTCCTTGGCTCTGCATGGCAGAGGTATGAGATGGGCAGCCATAAATAAGAATCTGTGACACTCTTTCCCCAGAGCATTAACTGCCTTTTTCTTTTATATTTATGAAATTAACAGGGGCCACTCAAGAGCTTCTTTTTAGAAGGAAAAAGGCCCTATTTAAAAGGATTCGTGCTGCTGCTGCCTCCTTTTTTTTTTTTTGAGGTGGGGTCTTGCTCTGTCACCAGGCTGGAGTGCAGTGGCACTATCTTGGCTTACTGCAACCTCTGCCTCCCGGGTTCAAACGATTTTCCTGCCTCAGGCTCCTGAATAGGTAGGACTACAGGCGCACACCACCACGCCTGGATAATTTTTTGTAGTTTTGTAGAGATGGGGTTTCACCATGTTGGCCAGGATAGTCTCAATCTCCTACCCTTATGATCCACCCACCTTGGACTCCCAAAGTGCTAGGATTACAGGCATGAGCCACTGCACCAGGCCTGCTGCCTCCATTTTTAGGCAGAGAAGTAGCTGACAAGTTTTAAGTGGTAGATAACAAAATATTTAAAATTTTGGTTAACTGGAGATTTTGTAAATAGATACACACATGACATACACATGTATATTGTACATGTGTCTCTTATCTACACATACACATGTCATAACCTCTCATTATATTACTAGTTTTCAACAGAAATTTCTTATTTTAAAAATGTATTTATTTATGAATTATTTATTTTATTTTATTTTTAGAGAACTGGGTCTTACTATGTTGCTCAGGCAAACCTCAAACTCCTGTGCTCAAGGGATCCTCCTGCCTCAGCCTTCCGAGTTGCTGAGACTACAGGTGTGAGCCACTGCACTTCTAAGAAATTTCTGTTTTAGTTGTTCGCACATGTTTGAATTTGCTTTAGATAAGTTTAATTTTTAAAATGTGGGACTTCTCACCCAGTTTAGACATAGGTTTGATGAAATAACTCACTTGTATTTATATATATACATCAGTTTAATATGTAACTATTAAAATGTCCTGCTTAGATTTATGACATGGATATTTAAAAATATTAAATATATAAAAATATTAAGTTTCACCTTTATATTTAATTATGGAAATGTTTATAGTAATTTATTTTTTACGTTAGTTAAATTATTGAAGGTAAGAAGCATAAATTACCCTGAATTAGCATATATTTGAAATTTATCTGTATTATAGAACAATCTCTTTCCCTTCACAAAGAAATTTGTATTAGTGAATTAAAATGATAAAAACACATTTCTGTTATCTTATTTGTAACCTGTAATTTCTAAAGACCAATTTAAGGTATATTGTCTCTACAAATGACATTAAATTAGACCTCAGTCGTCTGTTTCCTGTCACTTCCTATTATTTTGTACTTGTTCATCAATCCTTGGGGGAAATCAGAGCCTGTTTGGCTCTTTCTAATCTGCATAATGCTCAGTGAGGGCGTGGTCAGGAGGCTCCTCCCCTCCCCACCACACTGAGGATTTTACCTATCTCAGGCCCACTGATAATTCCTCCAGATCCTGCTGCTGTGCAGCAGAGTGAATTTGACTCTTAAAAAAAAAAAAATTAGGCCGGGCGCGGTGGCTCAAGCCTGTAATCCCAGCACTTTGGGAGGCCGAGACGGGCGGATCACGAGGTCAGGAGATCAAGACCATCCTGGCTAACACGGTGAAACCCCGCCTCTACTAAAATACAAAAACTAGCCGGGCGAGGTGGCGGCGCCTGTAGTCCCAGCTACTCGGGAGGCTGAGGCAGGAGAATGGCGTAAACCTGGGAGATGGAGCTTGCAGTGAGCTGAGATCCGGCCACTGCACTCCAGTCCAGGCGACAGAGCGAGACTCCGCCTCAAAAAAAAAAAAAAAAAAAAAAAAAAAAAAAAAAAAAAAAAAAAAAAAAAAAAATTAAAATCAAATTCTACTATTATTTTAAATGTTTAAATCTACTTTTACATTATACATTTTGAAATGTAGTTTTTAAAAAGTTGTTGTTCATAATTTTTATACCTTATCAACTAGAGTTACATATAGGTTAAGTATTAACCCTTGTTCCAAGATTTTCACCTCGGTAAATAAAGACTGTATTTTGTAATAGTCTGAGGGATTATATATGTACACATTCCTAATTATGGTGACATATTGTTTACAACAGTACAACAGAAAGAATCAAGGCCCCATGTGGTCACCTATTCACCTTATTTTAAAGAAAAAACTTTTTTACAATGAATTAATATTTTTATCTATCTTTTAAAAATTGTTCTATAAGTGAACTAATGATCTTTTGTAAAATTACAGAAGTTTTAAATTATAAAATGAAAGTCTCCCCCACCAAAACTATTCCCCAGAGATAATTGCTGTTAATAACATTTTCTAGGCATATTCATATATATATATGTGTAGATGCATGTACATATGTGCATACTCAACAATATAAATAAATACTTCTTTTTCTCTGATATGACTGATAAATACTCCCTTTTTAAAACAAGTAATAGTCTGTAATATTAGTAATATTCTTGTTTTATTATCTACTATGTCATGGACCTCTTTACATGTCAGTATGTAGAAGGTGACTGCTTAGGTTTTTTTTTTTTTTTTTTGAGACAGAGTCTCATTCTGTCACCCAAGCTGGAGTGCAGTGGCTTGATCTTGGCTCACTGCAACCTCCACCTCCCGGGTTCAAGTGATTCTCCTGCCTCAGTTTCCTGAATAGCTGGGATTACAGGTGCCCACCACCACGCCCAGTTAATTTTTGTATTTTTAATAAAGACGGAGTTTCACCATGTTGGTCAGGCTGGTCTCAAACTCCTGACCTTGTGATCCACCCACCTTGGCCTCCCAAAGTGCTGGGATTACAGACATGAGCCACCACACCCTGCTGAAGGTGACCACTTTTAATGCCTGTGTTAAGCTTTGGGGATTTAATACTCCTACTTTAGATGTTAAACAAATCGATAAATAGACTCAGGAGCCAGGCAGGAATTAAAATCCAATCTCTACTTTACTAACGATAAGGCTAAATTTGAAAAGATCATTTTGACATGAGGCTAAAATAGCCCCTGAATAGAAAATATCCAACCAGTCTGGGGTGAAGTGACTGAAGAGCCACATGCCTTTCTTGGAGGACAGCAAACCGCTGCCCTGGTAGAGAAGGAGTAGCAAGCCAACCAGAGAGAAAGAAAGAGAGAAAGAGAGAAAGTGAGCGAGAGAGAGAGAGACAGAGAGAGAGAGAGAGAGAGAGAGAGACTGGACTTTATATAGATAATGACCTTACACAGTTACACCAATGCACATGTCCATGTCTGGATCATCTACTATGGAAGAGCAAGTGAGGGGCAGAGAGAAGGAGGAAAGCTTCTTCCTGGGAGGGCAGAGCCATCCAGAAGAATTTCTTCTTTACATAGTACACATTGTATAGCTACTGATGGACATTTAGGTTTCTTCCAATTTCTATTACAGCGAGCATTGCTGCATTGCAGTTAACGTCTTTGTACATAGAGTTTTGCATAATTTTGCTAGTAATACTGAATATGAACTCCTAAAACTAGAATTACTGAAAAAATACAGATTTAATTTTCCCCCAGATATTTCCTAATAGCTAAAAGGAAGTTTGAGCCTATTTACATTGTATCCAAAGATAAATTAATATGCCATTTTCTTGCATCTTCACTTTTATTCGCCCGTGTCAGCCTGGTAGATTTTTAAAAATCTCGTTTGAAAAATCTGTTAATTCATTATTAGTGAAGTTAAATATATTTCTGTAGGTTTATTGTTCACTTGTACTTTTTAAATAACTCACCCATTCATATCTTTGCCTAGTTAGCTATGTTCATCTTTATTGAATTGTAAGCATTCCTTATGGGGTGTGTTTAAATTACCTGTTATATAAAAATGTAATACATTTCTCCCTAAATTTGTCCTTTGTCTTTTACAGCTTTTAGTGTGTTTTGGTATATAGCAGTTAAATTTCTACTTAATCACCTCTGTCACTTAAAAAAAAAGTAGTTCTTGATTTTTTTTAATCAGGAAAAACAAAATTTTCACATTGTAAGAGTATATTTTTCCTCTAGTATATTTATTTTTTACAGTAAAATTTTTCATTCATATAGAATTTATGTTTCTAATTGTGTTGGGAGTTTAAAAGTTTATATTACTACTATAAAATTTAATTCATTTATTTACATTGTAAAACTTTAAAAGGTATTACTTAACTATGCTTGACTTTTTTTTTTTTTTTGAGACAGAGTCTCGCTCTGTCACCCAGGCTGGAGTGCAGTTGTGCTATCTCAGCTCACTGTAAGGTCCACCTCCCAGGTTCACACCATTCTCCTGCCTCAGCCTCTCGAGTAGCTGGGACCACAGGTGTGTGCCACCACGCCCAGCTAATTTTTTTGTATTTTTAGTACAGATGCAGTTTCACCATGTTAGCCAGGATGGTCTCGGTGTCCTGACCTCATGATCTGCCTTCCTCGGCCTCCCAAAGTGCTGGGATTACAGACGTGAGCCACTGCACCCAGATGCTTAGCTTTTTTTTAATGCTCAATAAGTTAACCTGGAGGTTTAGATATTCTATGACACCTTATATGGAACGTAAACTATAACTGCTTATAAACTCTACATTATGTATTCCTGTAGCAGAAAATACCAAAAGGAAAACTGCACCATTGACAGCTTGTATACAGGAGGCCTTAAAAATACTGAAAACGATTATTCCATTTAGATTTTTTCTGATTACAGAACAAAGTATCTAGGCATGTCTGTAAGTAATTAACTCATGTAATCTCGATTCAGGAAGCATGTTCAATTCATCTCATATTGTAATTAACTCTCAAATCCCTAGGCCTCACAACTTAAAACAGTGCAGGTGGGATGGGGTGATAAGGCAAATAATTAAAAACCAATGCAGATAGTAGGCATGTGGACAGTAGTCACTCATTTTTGAGGATGCAGTTGTGCAATTGTATATATAAATACTTGTTTCTGGTAAATACATATGGTCTTAAATAAATAGAAAATTGAGTGTATCCTAGTCTAGCCAGTTGAGACATCCTATATGCTTTATCATCATAATAATTTTTACATATTGGTAGATTTTATGGTTAGTGCAGTTTGAATAATATAGTGTGAGAAATACAGTCTAGCTCTGATCCCCAAGCTCAGTCTGATTGCTAAAGATGGAGTCTTGAATATGCTCGTGGAGTCATGGTGAATGATCATCTATAGATGAGAGCAGTCCCTTTGTCTCAAGTATAAAAGTCATAAATGTTTTCTGAAGTAGTCCACCGATCAACCAGGTAAGTTTGGCCTCTTACAAAATAGGCTTCTTCAGAATTTATGAAACTTGCTTGCCTAGATAGAAAAATAATAGATTCCAGGCTAATAGAGATACTTATCCATTCATGGATTCAAGGAGGCAGTAGAATCCAGAGATGCCTCTTCCCATGTGAATGTAAGTAAGATATCGTCTTTGTGCTTCAAGGTTTTATTTATTGAATGAAGATATCTTAGGGTTAGTATTAATGAATTAATATATGAAAAGATCTGGAAACAGTGCTTAGCCCGTTCTCTTTTGTTTCCTTTTTCTTTTTTTTTTTTTTGAGATGGAGTCTCACTCTGTTGCCCAGGATGGAGTGCAGTGGCACGATCTTGGCTCATTGCAACCTTTGCCTTCCGGGTTCAAACAATTCCCCTGCCTTGGCCTCCTGAGTAGCTGGGATTACAGGTGCGTGCCACCATGCCCGACTAATTTTTGAATTTTTAGTACAGACGGGATTTCACCACATTGACCAGGCTGGTCTTGAACTCCTGACCTCATGATCCACCTGCCTCAGTCTCCCAAAGTGCTGGGATTACAGGCATGAGCCACCACGCCTGACCAGTCCATTCTTACACAGTAAGAGCTCAGTAAATGCTAGCTATAAATGCTATTAGTTATTCAATCAACAAACATTCCTTTAGTACCTACTTTGGGACTCACACAGGAGTGTAGTACCTCACTGGAACTGGGAACAATTGATAGTCAGTGACACAGAATTCAGCCATGCAAAAGGTTTTGCTATGGAAGAACCACCTCTCTTTGCTTAGGAGGGCACTGGCTTTCTTCATTCAAGAAAAGCAGAGAAAACCAGAAAACGCTGGCAGCCCGAGAAACTGGCACACCAAATTCTTTCATATACTTGAAGGGTGATTGACTTCTGGTAAGAAATATATGGGCATGGATGTGGGGAAAAACCAAGATTTATCGGATACCTCCCATGTAGCAGACACTGGTAGACGTTTATGTTTGCTCATTCAATTAATAATGAAAGTGAAAAGAGAAAGAAATGACTCTACTTGTTGCAAGGCCAACCCCATTCATTTGTTTTCTCTGATCCCACATCATCTCATTGTGTCTGGTGGACTGACCGTCCCTCTTTCTTTTACTTTCCTTTTTTTTTTGTTTTGTTTTGTTTTTTTGAGACGGAGTGTCGCTGTGTCTCCCAGACTGGAGTGCAGTGGTGCGATCTTGGCTCACTGCAAGCTTCACCTCCAGGGTTCACGCCATTCTCCTGCCTCAGCCTCCCCAGTAGCTGGGATTACAGGTGCCCACCACCACACCCGGCTAATTTTTTGTATTTTTAGTAGAGATGGGGTTTCGCCACGTTAGCCAGGTTGGTCTCAATCTCCTGACCTCGTGATCCACCCGCCTCGGCCTCCCAAAGTGCTAGGATTGCAGGCGTGAGCCACCACGCCTGGCCTTTACTTTCCTTTATCTCTCTCTATGCATTGGCCTCCCTCCTGTTCATGCTTATTCCTTTATCCTTGCTTGAAGAGGTCTTTCCACAATTCTTCTACTGTCTTGACATACCTTTCCAGCATTCCTCTCTGTTGCTAAACTGCTCAGAAGAGGAGTTTTTATTCTCTGCCTTAAATTTCTTGCTACTCAGTCATGGCCCAACCCCTTAAATGACTTCTGCCTCAATCAGACTCTGCAGACTCCTGTCTCAGTGAGCTCTGGCTGAAATCTGCAATGCAGTAACTGCCCCTCTGAGATGTGTCAACCATACATTTTAGATGTTTCAGGACTTTTTATTTCATTTGAGTTTATTCTTTAATTTAAAAAATACAGTTAATTAACTAAAGGTGGAAAAGGGTAATAATGATCCCTAGTTACTCAGATCACTGGCTTTCTATCATCTTCAAACACTGTAATATTTGACACTATTTAATTGATTTGGGAAGCCATCTTCTCCCTGGCTTTTGTGAACTCTTCTGGTTTTACTTCCCCTCTCAGACTATTCATTGTGTTCTCCTTTTTAAAAGTGACTACCACTGCCTGCCTTTGCCAGGTATGTTTCCTTAGAGGGAACATACTTAACTTATTTAAGTTCAGGACATTCTAACTTCTTTTCCTGCTGTTTCTTTCTGGGTAGCTTCAGTGGTGTCTATACCTACCTCTGTGTCAGTGACTGCAAATTTTGTATTTCTACAATTAGTGCCTGTGTACAGTCAGACTGAATTTCCAAGTATCCATTAAACATCGTGTTCTCCTGACCCCTCAAATTCCACATTCAATGGCATGTATTTGAGTATCTACTATCTGCCAAGCATTCTAGGAATTGAGAAATGTACACGCATACAAGGCTGAGTTCTTGCCTTAAAGAGCTTGCCGAGGGGTAGGGCAGAAAATAAAACACACAAAAGATAATTTCAGGTGCTGTTGGATGCTATCTAGACATGAAATAGGACATTTTTTTTCAGAGAATGGCTAGTGGTTTGGTTTTTGTTGATAAGGCAGTCTCTGAGGAGGCGATAGCTGAATGATAAGAAAGATCCAGACATGTGAACTTAGTGAGGGAAGAGCTTTCTAAGAAGCAAAAGCAATTGCAAAGGCCCTGGTGTAGGAGAAAGTGGTGCATTTGAGGAGCAGAGGGATAAGGCTCTTGGGCTGGAGTATGATGACTGGGGGTGGGTGACCTGGGGATCATGCAGATCATTGAGAGCTTTGTGGAGTATGGTAAGGAGTTTCTTTTTTACTCTTGGAAAGTACTGGGAAGTTTTAAGCATGGAGGTGACATGATCTAATGTGTGCTTCAGAAAGATAATGCTGACTTCTATGTGGAGAAGGCATTGTAGGATAAGAGTGGAGGCAGACAAACCTCCAAAGAGTGGAGGCTGTTGAATTTTATTCAGTACAAGTTGATTTGCATGAACTCTGTAGTGAAAATTATGGGGAATTATATGACTCAGGATATATTTTGGAAATAGTCCTGAAAGAATTTACCATTGGATTGGATATTGTGTGTGAGGGAAAGGCAAGAATGCAAGATGTGTCCTGCTTCTTTAGCAGGAGCCTGAAACATTGGCTCCATTTACTGAATGAAGAAGACTGGGGTGATGGGGAGGTTGTTTGCCATTAGGTAGTCAAACTAAGATGCTGAGTAGGTAATTGAACAGACAGAAAAGTGATCTGTGTAAGAGACAAAAGTTTAATAAATAACTATTAATATATAGATAGTAAGTAAAACCGTGGAAATGATTGAGATCACCAAGGGTGAGAGGATACATAAAGAAAATAAAGATAACAGAACTTGGGACTCTGCAGTGTCCAGTGGATGAGTAAAGGAAGGATCATCTAAGGAAGCTGAGAAAGAATAGGTGGTTGTTAAGACATAAAACTCAGAAAAGAAAATATTTAAGGAGGGAGTGATGAAGCATGTCAGATATTGCTGATGATTCAAGTGGGAAGACAGTGGAAAATTACCATTGGCCTTGACTAGACATGGGTTTTTAGTGACCTTACCAAGAACCCTTTGGGTGGTGTAGTGAGGATGAAAATCTGATTTGAGTAAATTGAGGGAAGTGGGAAAAAGTAGAAACTAGGTATAGACAACTTTTTCAGTGTTGAGGTAAGCAGAGTAGAGAAATAGAAGGGGCTAAGTGGTCAGGGGAGGGTTTCTTAAAGTGAGTTTTACATTAAGGCATGTTTGCATGCTAAATAGAAATAATCAGATAAAGGAGGACAAACTGATGTTGCAAAAGATCCGTCATATAATTTCAGGGGAATAGACAGTTCATCCGATGTAACAGGGAAAAGGATGGAGTTTGTGAGCACACATGCAGGTGTGCTAGTAAAATGGGTGGAGAGAAGATTATATAGTTCTCATTTGTTTACCTGTTTTAGCTAGGAAGAGAATAACTCAATCAACACTTAGTTGTGGCACAAATACCAGTTGAGAAGAAAGAATTCATCAAAGAAGACACACGTGGACACACTTCTGCTTAACTTGGTTTTATGTCTCGTATATTTTATAATCAGAATTTACTTTTATAATATTTAGTATAATATTTATAATGTCACTTTAATAATATTTAGTTTTAATAATAACAAACATTTAATGTTGCTTATTGTGTACTAGCCACAGGCCTAAGCACTTTTACATATGTTGTCTCATTTAATCTTTAAAACAACCCAATTTACAGGTTCTATTATTATCTCATTGTGCAAATGAGGAAATAGGTACATAAGGGTTAAGTAATTTCCCAAGGTATGGCATGCTATACTGGCTTTCATCAAAGTAGATATAAAAATATGTAGTACTAAATCTTTGTAATGTAGGATTTTGTTATTTGCAATGTTTTAGTAATAGTAGACAAAACTCTGCCTCCCATCCCTGTTTCTATTTCAAAGTTGAGTGTCAACAATATTAAAAATATATGCAACTATAATGTTTTATGAAAATATCTGTGATTTCTCATATTGAAAGTCCCAATTATTTCAAAACTGATTGTAATGTTATGTCTACATTTATAATGTAAGGGCATGTTAAATTTTAATAAGAAGTTAGAATAAATAGAGAATTCATCTTTTCTCCATTGAAGGTCATGAGTCTCTGAAATTCTTTTCACAGACGCCTTAGAAATCCATGGACCTGGGCCAGGTGCGGTGGCTCACACCTGTAATCCCAGCACTTTGGGAGGGGCTGAGGGGGGCAGATCACAAGGTCAGGAGTTCAAGAGCAGCCTGGTCAACATAGTGAAACCCCATCTCTACTAAAAATACAAAAAATTAGCAGGGCATGGTGGTGCACGCCTGTAATCCCAGCTACTCTGGAGACTGAGGCAGGAGGATTGCTTGAACCCGAGAGAGAGGGTGAGGTTGCAATGAGTGGAGTTCGCACTACTGCACTCCAGCCTGGGCAACAGTGCGAGACTCCATCTCAAAAAACAAACAAACAAACAAACAGAAATCCATGGACTTTAGATTCAGATCTCATTATCTTAAGACTTGGATAGATTCAGGGTAAACATTTTTGGCAAGAATAATTCCCAGCTGATGCTTTGTATTTTGCTTTGCCTGACATCACCAGGGACTTATTGTCTCCTCATCCCAGCAATGGGCTTTGAGGTAAGGGTGTAAAGTTATACTTTTCCCTTTTTAACCACAAGTAATCTATGAGCACCATGCAAATATTCATTTTCATATCAACTTTTCACCTACTGGTTTTAATATCTATGGATGATTCTTTATCCATTTGCCTTGAAGATAGAGGTAAGTATTCATTTTTAAAATTCTGTTAAAGTCATCTAAAATTCATCTATCCCAGGAATGTTCATGGTTGTTGGAGACAGTGATAGGTGGGTAAGGTTCAGCTTTTCTTTTTTAATTTTTAATTTTTATGTGTACATAGTAGGTATAGATACTTATGAGGTAAGAGTCAGCTTTTGAGAGAGAAGTAGAGTTGCCAGATAAATTATAGGGCAACTAGTTAAATTTGAAATTCAGATAAACAGCAAATAATTTTTAGCATAAGTATACCTCCAGTATTTCATGGGACATACTTATATTGAAAATTATTCATTGTTTATTTAAAATTCAAATAAAATGTGCATCTTAAATTTTTATTTGCAAATCTGACAACTCTAGGTTGCTAAGGCTAGGAGGGCTAAGGTGAATGGTAGTGATTGGAAATATGTATGTATAACTTTACCAGGATAAACTATTAATAGATTTTAAAATACCATTGGAGCTCATGTGCTGGAATTAATATTGGTACTTACACAAGTAACCTGCAAGATCTATTTCTACTTTTATTGGTCAAAAGAATAAGAATTGTAGTTAAAAGAAGCAAAGTACCTTTCCTTTATTGTGATCCAATAACATTAACTGTGGAAATATCACCCCAGCAGTACTATTAATTATTACCCTAGATAGCCAAACCTAACTTCTTAAATATGTTTACAGTAGGCTTATTTAATAGGAAACATTTTGTCATATTTTAGGCCAAGGGTCTGTAATTCTTTTCTGGAAAGGCTTGGATAGTAATATTTTAGGCTTTGTGTACCATACAGTCTCTGTTTCAATCTCTGCTGTTGTATCATACAAGGACCTATAGACAATATATAAATGAAACTTCATTTATACAAACAGGCAACAGGCTAGATTTAGCCTGTAGGTTGTAATTTGTTCAGGCCTCTTCTAGAAAAGCAAAGTATATATGATTATCTTATATATTGTGACCCAGAATTCCTCCAGCACGAAGGTTTCACAGTGTGACTAAGAGGTCTGCTGAATTAAGAGACAACTCTTATAGATAAGAAGGTGCCTATAGTGATATTCCATTGGCTCAGAATCCAAAGCCTGCTGAGAGTGTTGTCAATGCCAACTCTACTTTATATAGATTGGAAATGGCATGACTGAATTTGAAGGGTCTGCAACAAAGTAGCGAAATGTTAGGTTCTCCTACCTTTTTATTAAGTCATTTGCCATTTGAGTTTTTTGTTCATTTATTTTGTTTTGTTTTTGAGATGGAGTCTTGCTGTGTTGCCCAGGCTAGAGTGCAGTGGCACAATCTTGGTGAGTTCAAGTGATTCTTCTGCCTCAGTCTCCCGAGTAGCTGGGATTACAGGCACCTGCCACCATGCCCAGCTAATTTTTGTGTTTTTGTAGAGACGGGGTTTCACCATGTTGGCCAGGCTGGTCTCGAACTCCTAACCTCAAGTAATCCATGGGCCTCGGCCTCCCAAAGTGCTGGGATTACAGGCATGAGACACTGTGCCCAGCCACCATTTGTTTTGTTTTGATGAAAGTTTTCAATCTATTCCAATCCCATTTAACATGGGATATTGTGATACTGGAACTCCCTATGTAGGAATATGGAATGTATATCCCCCTTTTTTTTTCAGGCTATCTCTTTTATCCTTAAATAATATTTTGTCACTTTATATACAAAGGGCTTGCATATCTTATGTTATTGTTACCCTTGGCACTTTATATTTGGGGTCTTGTACTTTTTCTACTCTCTTGAATGGAATACTTAAATTAATTATTTTAGCTCATTCTTAATGTTAATAAGCATATCTAAAGCTATATACTTCCCTCTGAGTAAAACTTTATTCATCAACCAAATTTGGCATATACTGCCAATGGTGTGCTGTGGTTGGTTCACAGTTCTCATAGAGTCAGTTATGTGCATCTCTTCCCAACACTGCATTCAAGTCATATGCCTTGAGATTGGACATGGTAGGAGCAATTGCACCACAGAAATTGGCAAACACTAAAAATTGAATTAAAAAATTATGAGTACATTTCCAGTTGCTTATTAATGTTATATGAGAAGGCTGCACTTTTGGAATATTACTATTGGTCCTTGTAGATGCTCTTGTTTGTAGAATATTATTTGTACACAAGGAGAGTTTCACAAGCTTTCTGACTTACATTTTATTTTTACTTTTTGTTTTACTGCATTGGGTCAATATTCCAGTGTAATGTTGAATAGAAGCAGTGATAGTGATATCTTGTCTTTAACAGAATAAGTGCTTCTAAAATTTTATATTCAAAATCATATATTTCTTACCATTGGAAAATATATATATAAATGATCTATTCCTTATAGGTTTATAAAAACTATCCTATAAAATGATTGGGAAAGGTATCTTTTGTGGAAGGAGACATCAACTCTCCCACACTTCTGAATTATACATTTGAGAACACCAAACATGTTCCCACAGCATCCTCCACCTCAGCATCAACAGGGGAGCCCCTGGGTAGGAGTGAGAAGCCTAGGCTAGGCCCCAAGATTATGCCATATCAGGTCATGACAATGGATGACATAAGGAATCTAGAGCAGCCATTATATAGGTGTCTCAGTCTGTAACCAGTGGCTGCAAACTATCCCTATGACCTCAGAAACACAGCAAGCCTCTGCTCCAGCTACTCTGGTCAACATGCAAGTGCTCAGTTCTGGGGGTGAGTGGGATACTATATTTTTCTTTTCTCACTATTTGTAATTGATTATTTTTAGTATCCACTTGCTCCAGGTTCATTTTTGCCTTTTTATTGTTTTTGTTCTTTATGAATAATTGATTTGTTCTTTTATCTCTTATAGCATACTAGAATGCTTATTTTCATCAGATCATTCATCTTTCATTGTTTAAAACTTTTTGGCTGTCTTTTGTGACATTTTATTTTTTTATCTGCTTTGGCATTTTGGTTTGCAGGCTCATCAAAGTGAAAATTTTGGTTGTTTTTCCTCTTCTTTCCTCTGTGCTCACCCTTCACTGTTCAGCAGTTTTTAAATTGTTTTGCTTGCCTCCAGGGAGTCCAGAACCCAGCCTTTTAATGCATGTTGGAATTTCTAACCAACAGTCATATATTCTATTTCCTTCCACCACCCTCTAACCAACAGGCACATATTCTGTTTCCTTCCATCCATCCCCTCAGCTTTCCGTAAAGTCATATATCCAAACAGTGAGTCAGCTGCTGGGTTTTGTTTTCTTGTTTTTTCCTGGCCTCTTTTCTTGGGAAATGCCTTCACTGAACCTATCCATATGTGGAGCAGAGGATCTAAACTCTCAACAGACTCTATCTGCTTCCACACTTTGGAACCAGTAGTCCAAGAACTTCAATCCCTTCTTGTCTCTTATGTTGGTTATCTTGGTTTTGAGCTTGGCTATGTCCTTTTGATTTTCTTTTTTGATTTTATCTTATTGTTATAAATTTGGAGGAGTACCAAGTTATCTTGGGTAAAACTGTATAACTTTATTGTTTGTTTGTTTGAGACAGGGTCTCACTCTGATGCTTAGGCTGGAGTGCAATGGTACAATCTTGGCTCACTGCAACCTCCACCTCCTGGGCTCAAGTGATCCTCCCACCTCAGCCTCCCGAGTAGCAGGGACCACAAGCAAATGCCACCACAGTCAACTAATTTTTTTTTTTTTTTTTGGCAGAGATGAGGTTTTGCCATGTTGCCCAGGCTGATCTCAAACACCTGGACTCGAACAATCTGCCCGCCTCGGCCTCCCAAAGTGCTGGGATTACAGGCGTGAGCCATTGTGCCTGGCATAAAATTGTGTAACTTTAAAGTTCGGTCATTTAAAAAAATTAAAAGAGAATGGCTAGTGTTGAGAGGACTATAGTATCCACCATGCCAGACTTGTGACTGCAGTGGAGACCTGTGGTGCAGGGTTCCTGGGTGCATAGTCTGTGTTTCTTGTGTTTTTTCATGGCACATGATTCAAACCACTTTTGAGGGTTTTGACACTGCAGTGCACTATGGAGGAAGATGAAAAGTTCACATTGTATATCCTTGCCTGTATCAAACTGAAGCAAATTGGAAATCTAAAATTGATCTATTTAAAAGCAAATACCATTTTATACTTTTAAAGCACACAAGAAGAAAACAAACCTGAGAAGCATAAAAGTAGATATGCTAGCTCTGACACATCTTGTATATTGACAGTGAGCTACAGTCTTTTAAGGATTTAAAGTGAGTGGCTTGTCTAATTCGTTCTCTTCGTTTTCACTTCTTTCCTCCCAACTGTCTTTTTATCCCACTGTCATATACTTTTCAACCCCTGTCCAGCTCTTGCAAATTTCACAATCTTATTTTTCTTAATGTGGCCAACCCCTTTCTGATTTAACACTTCATCTTGCATTTCATTGTCTTTTTTTTTCTCTCTCTCTCCTTCTCCATCTTGTTTTTTAGTTTGGGTACCACTTCTTAATATATTTTTATTTAATGGTTGCCTATTTTAGAAACGATAGTTGGGAAAAAAGGGTACTGGGTGAAAATGACACATGTCAAGAGACTTTAAAAAGCTATTCTGAGTACAGGTGGTAATTGTGGATATTGTGACATTTTCTTCCTAATCTGAATATCACACTTTTCTAGGCTTGCTATCTTTAAGTACACTCAGTACTCTTAAGGAATATTCAAGCTATATTTGAGCATGAATATTTTTGTTATATGACAGATGTTCAACTTTATAAAATGGCCACAAAGAGAAAGTATATAGGTGATACATATTTATTACTAATAATGTTAATTTTAATGACATTAAATATATTACATATTTTATACTGTTCTCTTATTTAAGGAGTATTTAAGGCAACATAAAATAGATACAAAGGAACCATCGAAGTAAGCTAGTAGGTCACATTCATTCATTTATGCATTGGGCATTTAATAAATACCCTCTAAGTTCAGGGATATAACAATAAAGATGATAGGCCTGCTCCTTGTCCTTAAGAAGCTTAAAGTCTAATGGAGTGGACTGACAATCATCTGATATTGTGAAGTGTGGAAAGTGCTCAAAGAGAGAATAAGTAGGAAGAGCCAATTAGAGAAGATTTGGGGGCTAGAAGGTTTTTTTTTCTCCTAAGAGCAAGTAATACTCAATGTGCTAGTGATCATATATTTCTGGAGTACTTGCGAGCTTGACATGTCATAAAAATGTGAACGTGCAAAATTTTAAATAATTAAATATCATTGTAAGATAATAACAAAACTTCACCAATATAGGTTGGTTATTAGTAGCCAATGATAGCATGCTGTCAATTTTACTGATTTTAACAAGCTTGTTACCTTATTTCTGGAAATAACAGATGAAATATAAAAATTACTAAAGCAGCCTATCTAAACAAAATTAACAGAAATTTGTTCCTTTTAAAAATAATGTTTTTTAATGTGAAAATTAGATATTTGCTTGAACAGATGAATAAAGTATCTAACTTATTAATATTTACATTAATTACAGATCTAACAATTGACTTGTGTTTCTTTTTAACTTGTTGACTTTCTGACCATTGTGACAAAAAGGATAATTTTTTCCTTACTCAAAAATTTATATCGTTACCATCCTGGCACTTCTTCCTTGTTTTTCAAAAATCCTTTTACTTTTTCTTTTCAAATTACCAAATATGTTCTGTAATTCTTGTCACACATTAATGTCAGTGAATCTAAGCTATGTTTAAGTTATCCACTGGCATCTAGTAATTATCCAGAATCATGAAATGCAAGGCAGTATCTTCTGATGTGTAAAATTTCAATCCTGAAGAGAATTCCTTAATTTAAAACACATCTTTAGACAGTTTTAATTTAAACTTTTTTTGTATTATAAATTACAGATACTTCCCTTAATTAAAATTCCCCTTTTGATCAATAGTTTACTAGAGTCCTGAGTCTCCAAACTTATTATAAATTATTAGAGAGATGGCAAATTTCAAGAGAGAGGGCAAGTTTCAAGTCATCTCTTTAAAAGCCCTTTAATTTTCTAAACATATATAAGCATTTTCTTCATATAAAAACACCAGATTCCTTATAAACATTGATCAACTGTCTATCTATGATCAACTCTCTATAAAAGTAGTCATTCAGACCAACTTATTTCATATGGCATTTGCTTTAGTATTTTTCAAAAATATGTATTCCTCCTACATGATGAAAAAACATTGAATTACTATTTTTGTCATGAGAACTTTATAACTAAATTTTATTTTCAATCCTGTTTTGGACTATCATTAAAAAACCAAAACACCCAAACCTGAGAGTAGTGTTGGTATCAGACACGAAGTATGTGAATTCTGATACCTTTTCATCACTTGTACACTAGGAATTCTATTTTTTAAATGATATCCTGCCAGCTTTTTCACAATCCATTAATTCCTGGATCAACATCAGAAGGAATGTCAGAGCAGAGTGAAATTCTTGTAAGACACAGATGTCAGGATCAAAAGTCAGAGACATTCTCTGAGCAGCAGGGAAGCAAGCTTGTTAGACTTTAATCGGAACAATTAGTATCTGCCATGTGACAGTCTCGATGCCCTGCCTTACATTTCTGTTAAGTTCCAGGCATGCTGAAAACACAAAGTCTTCTTCCAAGTTTGATGGAAAATTTCACAAGCTTTTGGACTCATTTTTGGCCAGGATTCTTAAGTTTTGTTGATCCTCTCCAAATTTCCTTAAATGGTAAACTATTGATGTACTTAATAAACTAGGGTCTAGCTTATTATAGAGGCAAATTTTTATATTTTCTGAGTGCCTGTAATAAAAAGTGACATGCGTTCTGGATGTTTGTGATTGTTAGTGCTCAAGAGGCTTTTCCAGGGAGTTTATATCTCACAGACAGAGAGCTTTTATGGTTTAGTCCTTGATTGCTCCAATGGATGTTCAATAAATGTGAATCATTGATGAAGTAATTAAAATTGGATGTTGGAATTTAAAGAACTTCTTTGAAATTTGCTATCATATTTTGCTTGTGTCTCCATTAAATCAAAATACCGCCTCTGAATAAAAATAAAATCAATCAAGTTGTTTTATTGACAACATGTAGTTGTAATGTAATTTAATTCATGTTTTTTCCCTGTAGTAAGTTGTTGTGATTTTTTTTCACTCATTTCTTTTGTAGAAAATTTAAAATGATTTTTTTATTCAGAGGTCAGCTTTTGGGGGCAACTTCAAGAATCAAGAACTGTAAGTTCAGAAACATTTCTGGCAATGAGAATGGTCTTTTAAGGTGTGAACAGTAATGAAAATAGTTGAGAAGGCCCAGACACCAAAATTATCCCTGTTGTGACAGAATTAATCAGTTCACTATTGGTAGAAAGGGGCCGCTCTAATTGACTGGTGATAAGCTAAAAATCTTGGAAGAGGGTACAAATGAAAGAATAGAGGAGGAAAGTAAAGAAGAGGCCAAGAGCATGACTGTAGAAATAGGGGCAAGAATTTTAAGTAGGGACAACACTAGCAAGTAGATTTTCCCATTAATATTAATATTATGGTCAAGAGCTAGTCAAAGCAGGCCTGAATCTGAACTTCTATCCACTTCAGTTCCACTGTCAGCAGCCATTGACTTGCTACATGTGTGCTGTTAAGGATTGACATGAGTACTTTCTAAAAATATTTTTCTTTGTCCTAGAACCATAAACTTAGGTAAAACATTTTAAACCATAAGACCTTGGTAGAATCAAGTAAGCAACTCTCTGTGTGAGTCAGCATGGTTGACAGAGTAAAGCGTTCTCTTGGTTTGTTCTCCACAGGGCTAGTGAATGGCTTTGCAACATCCAGTGTGATGGTCCTCTCTGTAGGAGGGAAGGCCATCAGAGTGCAATGGAGCATTTGTCTGGTGACTTGTGTGCCATCTATTATTTTTCCAAGGGAAAGGAGTCAGTCACTCTGTTAATGTTTATTGGGCACTTGCTTTCTGCAAACCTTGTGCAATAACTATTCAGAGAAAATAAATAAACAGAAGTGGGACCAAAAGTGTTTCACATTTTTAATTTTTTTCAGATTTTGAATACTTGCATTAGACTCACTGATTGAGCATCACTAATCTGAAAACCCAAGGTATAAAATACTCCAATGAGCATTTCCCTTGAGCATCATGTTGGTGCTCAAAATGTTTCCAACTTAGGAGTATGTTAGATTTCAAATTTTCAGATTAGGGATACTCAACCTGTAGTTTAGTTGAGGGAGACAGTCCTTGTATTAGTCAGGGTTCTCTAGAGAAACAGAACCAATAACATATATAGAGATATAGATATATAAGAGAGAATTGATTTGTTATGGTAATTGGCTTATGTTAATATGGAGGAAAAGAAGTCCCATGATATGCCATCTGCAAACTAGAGAACCAGGAAAGCCAGTGATGTAATTCTGTCTGAGTCCAAAGCCTGAGAACCAGCAGAGCCAATGGTGTAACTCTCATTCTGAGACTGAAGATCTGAGAACTTAGGGCAACTTGTTTAAGTTCCAGAGTCCAAAGGCTTGAGAACTTGGAGTTGTGATGTCTAAGAGCGGGAGAAGATGGATGTCCCAGCTCCAGAAGAGAGAACAAATTCACCTTTCTTCTACTTTTTTGTTCTATCCAGGCCCTCAAGGAATTGTATGATGATCACTTACATTGGTGAGTTCAGATCTTCTTTACTCAGTCTGCTGATTTAAATGGAAATCTCTTCCTGAAACTGCCCCAGACAAACCCGAAATAATGTTTTACCAGCTGTCTGGGCATTCCGTAGCCCACTCAAGTGGACACATGAAAACTAACCATCACAGTCTTATAGATGAATCATTCAATATACTGCAATAATTGCTGTAGCATAGGGTCTGAAAACAAGGTAGTATGGTGGTACAGAGAAGGGAATGAATGACACATTTTTTTCCACATGTGTATGTATGTGTGTATGTATGCATATCAGCAGAGAAGGCTTACTAGAAGATGTGATGTTTAAACTAAATTGTGAAGCATAATTAGGTCTTAGGGAAGGTAGGAGGGAACTCTGGGTAGAGGAACCAACTTTTGTGAAAGAGAAGTGGCTTACTGGTAGACCAGTGGTGGATATGGGAACTTCTAAATACCGACTTGACATAGCTGGATCATAGAGTTCAATGAAGAGGAATGGTGGGACACACAGTTGGGAAGGCAGCCAACGTTGAGTCAATAGGTCCTTGGTATCATGTGAAGGGGTTTTTCCTTGAAGGGTTTTATTTGGAAAATGATGGGATTAGATTGGAACTCTTAGGAAAAAAATTGTCAATACAAGAGTGGATAAGTCAGTGTGGGCTAATTTTGGAAGCAGAAAGAACAGTTAGAATGCTATGGCAATAATCCAAGTGAGTGCTGATGAGGTCCTAATGGTGAGAGTGAGGAGTAAGAGATAAGAAAAGATTGAAGAAATTTTGGTGAGCCACAATTGGTGAGACTTAGTGATTAGCTGGATAAGGAAAAGGAGGGCATGACTCCCTGGTTTCTGGTTTCTGTGATAAGATTGTGCCACTTACCCAAGGAGGGAAGCCTATCTGCTTACTGAGGCCCTACCATGTGCTGGACATGCCAAGAGATACATTGAAGTTTGAAATATAGTCCCTGCTTATTTGTAATATACACTTCTTTACAATAATGGATACTGAAGAGGTGGAATAGAGTGTAAGAGGCATGATAGATAAAGGAAAATGTATGGCCAAGCAAAAGTAGATAGATGGAAATGAATATGCTGAATTCTCAATGCTGTGAGAAAGCCTACTGGACTGGAGCAAAGCCTTCAACCTCTCCATTCTTTATCTTTTCACTTATGTGTTTCTGTTGAAACCTAACCCTCTGTGGACCTCACTCTTTCTCATGACCTTTATTTGAATTTGTTCTTTTATCCATTTCCCACCCCCTACCACCCATGATTTAATGAGAACCGATTAACACCTATGGTCTATCCATTGATCATGTACCATTATCAATCAACAGAATTTCCCTTTTAGAGTTCATACTGCTCATCTCTACCACCCTTTCCATACCTTTTGATATTGTCTTTGGACCTCTAGGACTCTCTTCTGTCTTCCTTGATAATATTTGCTACAAGGTTTTATATATATGGCATAAGCTAAATCATAAATCATGCTAAAGGGAATACTAGTAGAAATGTTATTATTAAAGGAAAAAATTGAAAGAGAAATGATAGACCAGAAACAAAATTTTCCACACATAAACAAAGGCCTAATTTATGAACATAGTAGGGTTTCTGTATCCATGGGTTCCAACCCATGGATCCAATTCTGTATCCATGGATTCAACCAACCATGGATCAAAAATTGTCAGAAAAAAAATGGATGGTTGCATTTGTACTGAACATGTATAGATCTTTATTTTGTTATTATTTCCTAAACAACACAACATAACTGATAACAATCAGTTCCTAGAACAGTGCCTGATACATAACAACTATTTATATAGCATTTACATTCAATTAAGTGTAAGTTATCTAGGGATTATTTAAAGTATATGGGAGGATGTGCATAGCTTATATGCAAATACTGCACCATTTATATAAAGAACTTGAGAATCCTTGTAGTTTGGTCAGGTCCTGGAACTAATCCCCATGAATACCAACGGATGACTGTGTATAGAGTCCTTTCAAATTAATAAGAAATAGATGGAAAGTAGAAAAGGGGTCTAAGATTATAAGCAGTCAGTTCATAGAAAAAAAGAAATCACAAATGGCCATTAAAATATTAAGTAATGTTAATTGAGCTCAGATAATTTAAAAATGAAAATCAAAACACAATGTAAGTTTTTACCTAACAATATGATAAAGATTTTAAAGTTTGCTCACACCTGGAGTTGATAAGAGTGTGAGTGAAATAGATATTTCTACACACTCTTAGTGGGATTGTAAATCAGGGTAAATTTTTTGGACAGTGATTTAGCACTATGTGTCAGAATGAGGATTTATGTTAACAAGTGTTTGAAGCAATATATTCAGTGTTATTCATTACAGCAGTGTTTGCAATTGCAATATGGAAACAACCTAAATGCCCATTAATAGGGAACTACTTGAATTTGGGTAAATATTTAAATATTATTCTGTGCATTGATACTAAGTCACATATATGCAATGAGTAACATGATCCTGAATAAATATTGCTTCCACTTTGCTTTTACTATCAATTTTTATAGATTAAACACATTCAGTATTTTGTTCCTGACTGCAGTCTTTGTTTAATACATGGAGTGTCACTGAAGAGCTGACAGATGAGAATGGGGTAGTATTACACCCTTGTTTGGTGCCTTTACAACTCCTACGCATCTTTGCCTTGTGGATTAAAATTCTCTGGAATTCCTTTTTTTCCCCAGGAGTTCTCACCGGCTCTCTCAGTTAATGAAACAATTTTTGTTTGTAAACAGAACATATAAATTATAATTATCAGCATTTTCTGCTGTGAAATAAAGAATTTATGGGGTTACTGACTGACCCCAGGCATCACATCTGTAGGTAAGGACATTCACATTGTAAGTATATACCACAAGGGAGAAAACAGAGTTTCCAATGTTGCACTGGAGTTCAAATTCTTGCCCTGTTATTTAATAATTGTGTGACCTTGAACAAGTTATTTATCTGCTCAGCCTCAGTTTACATATCTGTAATGTAAATGTAAATGTATAATATAATATAAATGTAAATAATGTAACTAACCTTTTGGTTGTTTGGATGATCAGATAATATAATAAGTCAAGCACCTTACATGTAACTAACAAAACATAGGTCCTTAGGAAATAAGAATTCTTCTTATATTCCTAGCTGACTCGTCAGGTAAAGTATGTGCTATCTTTACCAGGTTAAAGAGTGATATACTTGATGTTCTTTACACCGATTCAGTGAAACATACCCTTAAAATAGTAGTTCAATATTTCCAACCATTTTGTGTTACTTGTCACTATATTTATAGAATTATCTAGGAATAAGACCAACATCTAGAGCTCTTCAGTATCTCTGATTATATCAGTCAACTTTGGTAAATGTGGTAGGCCAAATAATGGCCCCTCAAAGATGTTCATGTTCTCATTTCTCAAACCTGTGAATATGTTACTGATATGGCCGATGGGACTTTGCAAATGTGATGAAGTTAAGGGTCTTGAGATGGGGAGACTATCCTGAATTATCCACGAGGGCCCTGTGTAATCACAAGGGTCCTTACAAGAGGGAGGTAGGAGGTTCAGAGTCAGAGAAGGGGATGCGATGATGGAAACACAGGGAGAGAGGGCAATGTGATGACAGAAGCAAATGTTGAAGTGATGAGGGGCCACCAGTGAAGGAATGCTGGTGGCTTCTAGAAGCTGGAAAAGGCAAGGAAACGGGTCTCCCCTGCAACCTGCAGAAGGATCACAATCCTGCCAACCCATTTTAAACTTCTGATCTCCAGAGCTTTCAGATAATTAATTTGCATGGTTTTGAGCCACTAAGTTTGAGATGATATGTTACAGCAGCCATAGAAGACTAATATAGTGGATGTTTCACTCCTGAGATAAGAAGCAATTTTGAAAAAATAGAGATCACAGATGGATGGCAGTTTAAACTTTACAGTGAAATGTTTAGTTCACAGCAGTATGGTTGCAGAAGGTACATTTGTTAGACTATAGGGGACATTATCTACTTTTCCAAGTGTGAATTTAACACATTTTAGATTTCTTGTGCCTTTGGAGTGATGTAATAGCATTCTCATATTTGGGTACTTTCCATGGCCTTGAATAATTAACTATTATGAAGAACTTATCATACTATTTCTCATTGTCTTAGTATATTTGCACTGCTACAACAAAAACACCTTAGACTGGGTAATTTATAAACAACAGAAATTTATTACTCATAGTTTTGGAGGCTGAGAAGTACCAGATGAAGGCACCAGCAAATTCAGTGTCTAATGAGAGCTTTTTCTCTGCTCCAAAGATGGCACCTCCTTGGCTGCATCCTCACATGGTGGAGGGGGTGAACAAGTGGCTTTAGGTCTCTCATAAAAGGGTACTGACCCCATTCATGAGAGTAAGGCCCTCATGACACAATCACCTTCCAAAGGCCTCACTTCTTAATACTATTGCATTGAGGATTTAGGTTTCAACATATGAATTTTGCGGGGACACAAACATTGAGACCATAGCACTCATCTTGCCTTGAATGGTGAAAATTGTTTCTCATTTTGCCTTGGATGGTGAAAAATTTATCACAGCTATGGTTAATCTCCAAGGTTGGAGGTTGCCCCTCCAAAGCCAAGGCTCGTAGTTCCCTATTTAGGACCTGGACATTCAGAATTATGGAGATTAACCATAGCTATTTCCAGTCATTGATCTTGCCAGTGCTTTCCAATTTATTAATCAGTCAAACATTGTTTTTTTGAGAGCAGCTGTATGCTAGGTATTATGCTAGGCCTTGGCAACATAGCAGTCAACAAGATAGATTTAGTTCCATTAAATCTCCAGTTACCTTTGCAGTCAAATTGGCATGTACCAATGGCATTAGATATTGTGCTGTTGTGGTCTTCGTATTCATTTAACAAATATTTACTAACTACCTACTATGTGTCAGGTCCTGTTCACAGCCCTAGTGAACAAGACAGATAAAGTGTTCTCAAACAACAAATTTTTACATTCTGGGTATGTATGTTGAAGTGGGGATCTAGGGGCCAGTGAGGCTGGAGTTAAAGAAAATATCAGGAAGTGAATGAAAATAGTGTCACTCTTTTACCCTGAGCTCTCTAGAAAACAGACCCTGAGATAAAATCTTTCAAGATAATGCTTTACTGAGGGCACCATAGCAGGGAAGCAAGAGTGAGGGAAAAATGGGAGAGGCAGAGGAGGGAAAGCCAATTCAAAGGCATGCGTTAGCAAACTGGCCACAGATTTGCAACAGATATAGTTGGATGCTAGTTTATTGGGCTCCTAAATGTCATATTACTAATGATTGTTCTCAAAGTCACAGAGATTGTCAACGTTTTCTCTATGATGTTACTCATCAAAAAAGTAGTGACAACCCTCCCCTATTATATCATAGATTTAACTCCTTTTTTCCTTTTAAGTGGAAAGGGGCAGTGATTGCCCCCTCCAAAGCTGAGGCTCATTGTTCCCCACTTAGGACCTGAACATTCAGAATTATGGAGATTAACCATAGCTATGACTGGTATAAGAGTTTGGGCTGGAGACAGTGTTATGAGTAAATCCACCTTGTCACCTCGAAAACTAAGACAACAGATTGATTTACACTATTTCCACACAGCCAAAAATATCACTATGGCAATAGTCAAAACATCAATTCAAAGATAGGACAGTAAAGATTATAAGGACTTATATCCCCCCATTGCTAATGTTCCCCCACCACCTCTGAACCTATTTCCCCCAACCTCACATTCACAGAAAAGTATACCCTCCCAAAATATATATACTATCTACATGGAATCCAACAAAAGATACCACTTAAAAGTTGTGTTAAACTGCCATATATGTTATTAATAGGAAAGATGCATATTAGTTCACAAACCAGCATAATTACATGTGTTAATTGATGCATGTATACTTGTATTGACTCATCGTTTAATCAGTATCATAGTATTTTAATAGAGCCAGAGAAGGTATTTGGCTCCCCATAGCCTTACATAGGCCTTGGGAATCTTCCCCTTCTATCCCTGTTATTAATAATATTCTACAGAAAATTCTTAAAAGGAGTCAATGATTTATTTTTACATTAATTGCAGCAATAATGGGCTTGATTGCTGTTACTGCGACTGCTGCTACTGCTAGAGTTACATTACATCAATCTATTCAAACTGTTCATTTTGTGGATAATTGGCAAAAAAATTCTACTTGGATGTGGAATTCTCAGTCAGGTATTGATCAAAAATTGACCGATCAAATTAATGATCTAAGACAAACTGTTATATGGATGGGAGATAGAATTAGGAGTTTAGAACATAGATTACAAATGCAATGTGATTGGAATTCTTCTGATTTTTGTATAACTCTGTTCCAATATAATGAGTCTGTTCATAATTGGGAATCAGTAAAACGCTATTTATAAGGAAGTGAAGATAATTTAAGTTTAGACATAAGCAAGCTAAAAGAACAGATTTTTGAGGCCTCTCAAGCACACTTAACTGCTTTACCCGGTACTGAAGTTTTAGATGGTATCTCTGAGGGGTTATCTAATCTCAATCACATTCAATGGGTAAAATCTTTGGGAGGATCCACTATCATTCATTTTGTTCTATGTATAATTTGTGCTATTGGTTTATTGTTCATATGCAAAACTGGAAAAAATATTCTTCAGTCGTGATCAGTGCAAAGCTATGATTGCTATGGTTCATTTAAGTCAGAGAAAAGGGGGAGATATAGGGAGACCCCCTGAAACTATTGCTATGGAATAAAAGATGAAATGCTCCTGATTATTGTAAATACAAAATTGCATGCAGGATTGTGTAAACACAATGCCGGGTTGCACTGCCAGAATGAGCCAACAGCACGTGATGTGCTTCCCCCTGCAGAGAGCCTATGAATGGATGTGCAGTCAGGGAGGTTTCACATCACCAAGATTCCTATCCCAGAGAAGCGGATGTTCATAGCTGTGGGAATGGAATGTGACCCTTGTGGAGAGCCTATAAACGGACACATGGAGGGGTGCCCATCCATATGGATAAGATAGGGCTATAAATGCCCTCATCTTTCCACGGCTCTTCTAGGCCTCTTTAGGGTTAAGGCATACTCCCTTCTGAGAATTTCTGGTCTAACCGGTTGTGTAGCTTCACATCCTGTTTCTATGGATTGTTTGTAACCAGCTTTTACTGCAACTGTTACTGCTGATTAATATCTTGCTAATCATAGTTTATGGAAAGACTGTGTTTCTGTTTTAAGGCTCTGTTAGAAATTACTGGTGCATACACTATATTGTAAATTCTTATCTCTGTATACTGTACTTCTGCATACAGATGTTATGTTAAAGAATTACTTCATCCCCATGTGACCATCTCACCTCATAATCAAATAACCCTAAATCCCTCACTAACCTACTGCTGCCCTTGCTAAACTTAATAATAAATGCTGGTATATCTAGTGCATTGTTGGGACTGCGGGACCAGAAGGCGGTGACTCTCCTGGACCCAGCTTTTACTATCTTTTGTGTGTCTATTATTTCTCGACTTGCCAATCCGCCTGGGAACAAAGAAAGAGCCCCGTTATATTGCAGGCTGCTGGCCAGATCCTGCAATAGCTGTATGAAGCTGCTGCATCTCAGAATGGCATGGAAGGGTAGGGTAATAAGGCTGAGAAATTGATCTTCTGCTTCTTTGCCATCTCCAGTCTTCCACAGGATTCTAATTGCCCTGCAAGTCCCTCCCAGCAGCTTCTGGTGAAGCCATATTCAACCCAGTAGGCAGGCATGGTGGTCATTGCTTGTAATTTGGCACTGTCTGTGGGGCTTTTTGGCTTCTGAGGAGAGCAGTGGTGGCCATGGTCAGGGCTTATGACTGGAGGAACTAGTATGAGTGGCACTGAGGCTGTTCTGGAAAGAAAGCAAGGCTATAACTGAGGACCTAAGGTGGCAAGGGACAGAGGTAGGTGGGCCTCGTGGGTCTGTAATGGGACACAAACTGGACCCAGTACAGTTAAGTTATACAGTGGGTGAGTGGCTGCTCAAGGAGGCCCTCTCTGAGGAAGTGGCAATTCAGCTAAAACCTGAAAGATAAATATAGTCTAATCAAGCTGTGGGAATAGGGAACAGCTAGTGCAAAAGACCCCAGATAAAATGAGTAAGGAGTGTTTGTGGAGGAACCCAGAGAGTATGGCTAAGTGAGTGTTGGAGAGAGTGGAGGGGACTGAACTCTGAGAAACAAGCAAGAGTCAGGTCACGTGAAGCCAGTAGGGCAGCTTGAGGATTTTGGATTTTATTGTAAGTGTAGTGGAAAGCCTTTCAGCACCTAAACAAAGGAGTTAAATGAGCTGATGTATATTTCAGGAAGGTCTCCCTGGCTCTTCTGGGGAGAATAGATGGAGGAGTGGAAGCAGGGAAACCAGTGAGGAGGTATTTGAGAGAATCATCTAAACAAGAATGAAGGGCATATTAGCACCAATTTGCTATATTCATAGTTGTATTTTGGCTTAACATGTTTGGTATACTTATTTAAATGACCCGTGATGCTGATGGTTGTCCCTTGAAGCTTCAGGTTCAGTGTATTGACAGGCTCAGATTATCTACTAAAAGTTTTAAGCTGCTCCTAGGTGATCCATTTTTAAAGCAGCTGATCTTTTGTGTGGCAACTCTAGCCTTCAGTCTGTAATTCTAGCAAAGTTCCTTTACATTTGACAACCAACAAAACTTGGTGTGGAATATAACTTTGTGATTGGCATCCAAATCTTAAAGCAAGGCAGAAAACCAGGTTTTGACATATTGTTTTATTTTATTTTCCACACAATTGACTGCCCTGACAGTGAGTCTAAAACCTTCTTGCAGGTTGCTGAGCAGAGTTTTTTTTTTTTTTTTTTTTGAGACGGAGTCTGGCTCTGTCTCCCAGGCTGGAGTGCAGTGGCCGGATCTCAGCTCACTGCAAGCTCCGCCTCCCGGGTTTATGCCATTCTCCTGCCTCAGCCTCCGGAGTAGCTGGGACTACAGGCGCCTGCCACTTCGCCCGGCTAGTTTTTTGTATCTTTTAGTAGAGATGGGGTTTCACCGTGTTAGCCAGGATGGTCTCGATCTCCTGACCTAGTGATCCGCCCGTCTCGGCCTCCCAAAGTGCTGGGATTACAGGCTTGAGCCACAGCGCCCGGCCGCTGAGCAGAGTTTTGGAAGCTAAAGTTGGTGGTGATGATGCAGAGAAGTGAAAAAATAGGAGTATTTCTCCACTGATTCTAACTATATGTCTTTCCTTTTTTCTGCTAATCTTTATTTTATTTTATTTATTTTCTATTTCATTATACTTTAAGTGCTGGGATACAGGTGTAGTACATGCAGGTTTGTTACACAGGTATACACATGCCATGGTGGTTTGCTGCACCTATCAATCTGTCATCTATATTAGGTATTTCTCCTAATGCTGTTTCTCTCGTAGCCTCCCAACCCCCGACAGGCTCCAGTGTGTGATGTTCCCCTCCCTGTGTCCATGTGTTCTCATTGTTCAACTCCCACTTATGAGTGAGAATATGTGGTGTTTGATTTTCTCTTCCTGTGTTAGTTTGCTGAGAATGATGGTTTCCAGCTTCATCCATGTCCCTGCAAGGGACATGAACTCATCCTTTTTTATGGCTGCATAGTATTCCATAGTGTATATGTGCCACATTTTCTTTATCCAATCTATCTTTGATGGTCATTGGGTTGATTCCCAAATAATTTTTGCTATTTGTGAACAGTGCCACAATAAACATATGTGTGCATGTGTCTCTATAGTAGAATGATTTATAATCCTTTGGGTATATACCCAGTAGTGGGATTGCTGGATCAAATGGTATTTCTGGTTCTAGATCCTTGAGGTTCTGTCTTCCACAATGGTTGAACTAATTTACATTCCCACCAGCAGTGTAAAAGCATTCCTATTTCTCCACATCCTCTCCAGCATCTATTGTTTCCTGACTTTTCTAAATGGCATGAGATGGTATCTCATTGTGGTTTTGATTTGCATTTCTCTAATGACCAGTGATGACGAACTTTTTTCATGTGTTTGTTGGCTGCATAAATGTCTTCTTTTGAGAAGTGTGTTCATATCCTTTGCCCACTTTTTGATTTTTTTTTCTTGTAAATTTGTTTCTGGATATTAGTCCTTTGTCAGATGGATAGATTGCAAACATTTTCTCCCATTTGGTGGGTTGCCTATTCACTCTGGTGATAATTTCTTTTGCTGTGCAGAAGCTTGATTAGATCCCATTTGTCAATTTTGACTTTAGTTGCCATTGCTTTTGGTGTTTTAGTCATGAAATACTTGCCCATGCCTATATCCTGAATGGTATTGCCTAGGTTTTCATCTATGGTTTTTATGGTTTTAGGTCTTATGTTTAAGTCCTTAATCCATCTTGAGTTAATTTTTGTATAAGGTATAAGGAAGGGGTTCAGTTTTAGTTTTCTTCATATGGCTAGCCAGTTTTCCCAATACCATTTATTAAATAGGGAATACTTTCCCCATTGCTTGTTTTTGTCAGGTTTGTCAAAAATCAGATGATTGTAGATGTGTGGCATTATTTCTGAGGCATCTGTTCTGTTCCATTGGTCTATATATCTGTTTTGGTACCAGTTCAATGCTGTTTTGGTTACTGTAGCCTTGTAGTATAGTTTGAAGTCAGGTAGCATGATGCCTCCAGCTTTGTTCTTTTTGCTTAGGATTGCCTTGGTTATACGGAGTCTTTTTTGGTTCCATATACAATTTAAAGAAGTTTTTTCTAGTTCTGTGAAGAAAGTCAATGTAGGTTGGTTGATGGGAATAGCATTGAATCTGTAAATTACTTTGGGCAGTATGGCATTTTCACAATATTGATTCTTCGTATCCATGAGCATGGAATGTTTTTCCATTTGTTTGTGTCTGCTCTTGTTTCCTTAAGTGGTGGTTTATAGTTCTCCTTGAAGAGGTCCTTCACATCCCTTGTATGTTGTATTCCTAGGTATTTTATTCTCTTCGAAGCAATTGTGAATGGGAGTTCACTCATGATTTGGCTCTCTGTTTGTCTGTTATTGGTGGATTGGAATGCTTGTGATATTTGCACATTGATTTTGTATCCTGAGATTTTGCTAAAGTTGCTTATCAGCTTAAGGAGATTTTGAGCTGAGACAGTGGGGTTTTCTAAATATACAATCATGTCATCTGCAAACAGAGACAATTTAACTTCCTCTCTTCCTATTCGAATACCTTTATTTCTTTCTCTTGCCTGATTGCCCTGGCCAGAATTTCCAACACTATGTTTAATAGGAGTGGTGAGAGAGGGCATTCTTGTTTTGTGCCAGTTTTCAAAGGGCTGCTTCCAGCTTTTGCCCATTCAGTATGATACTGGCTATGGGTTTGTCATGAATAGCTCTTATTATTTTGAGATATGGTCCATCAATACCTAGTTTATTGAGAGTTTTTAGAATGAAGAGGTGTTGAATTTTATTGAAGGCTTTTTCTGCATCTATTGAGATAATAATGTGGTTTTTGTCATTGGTTCTGTTTATGTGATGGATTACATTTATTGATCTGCATATGTTGAACCAGCCTTGCATTCCAGGGGTGGAGCCAACTTGATTGTGGTGGATAAGCTTTTGGATGTGCTGCTGGATACTATTTGCCAGTATTTTGTTGAGGATTTTTGCATCGATGTTCATCAGAGATATTGCCCTGAAATGTTCTTTTTTATCTTGTGTCTCTGCCAGTTTTTGGTATCAGGGTGATGCAAGCCTCATAAAATGAGTTAGGGAGGAGTCCCTCCTTTTCTATTGTTTGGAATAGTTTCAGAAGGAATGGTACCAGCTCCTCTTTGTACCACTGGTAGATACCAATTTGGCTGTGAATCTGTCTGGTCCTGGGCTTTTTTTGGTTGGTAAGCTATTAATTACTGCCTCAATTTCAGAACTTGTTTTTGGTCTGTTCAGGGATTTGACTTCGTCCTGGCTGAGACTTGGGAGGGTGTATGTGTCCAGGAATTTATCCATTTCTTCTAGATTTTCTAGTTTATTTGCATAGAGGTGTTTATAGTATTCTGCAATGGTAGTTTGTATTTCTGTGGGAGCAATGGTGATATCCCCTTCATCATTTTTTTTATTGTGTCTATTTGATTCTTCTCTCTTTTCTTCTTTATTAGTCTGGCTAGCGGTCTATCTATTTTGCTGATCTTTTCAAAAAACCAACTCCTGGATTCATTGATTTTTTGAAGGGTTGTTTGAGTATCTCCTTTAGTTCTGCTCTGATCTTAGTTATTCATTGTCTTTTGCTAGCTTTTGGATTTATTTTCTCTTGGTTCACTAGTTATTTTAATTGTGATGTTAGGTTGTTGATTTTAGATCTTTCCTGCTTTCTTCTGTGGGCATTTGGTGCTGTAAATTTTCCTCTAAATACTACTTTCACTGCATCATAGAGATTCTGGTATGTTGTGTCTTTGTTCTCATTGGTTTCAAAAAACTTCTTTATTTCTGCCTTAATTTCGTTATTTACCCAGTAGTCATTCAGGAGCAGGTTTTTCAGTTTCCATGTGGTTGTACAGTTTTGAGTGAGTTTCTTAATCTTGAGTTCTAATTTGATTGCTCTGTGGTCTGAGAGACTGTTATGATTTCCATTCTTCTGCATTTGCTGAGGAGTGTTTTACTTCCAATTACGTGGTCAATTTTAGAATAAGAGTGACGTGGTGCTGAGAAGAATGTATATTCTGTTGATTTGGGGTGCAGAGTTCTGTAGATGTCTATTAGGTCCACTTGGTCCAGAGCTGAGTTCAAGTCCTGAATATCCTTGTTATTTTTCTGTCTCATTGATTTGTCTAATATTGGCATTGGGGTGTTAAAGTCTCCCACTGTTATTGTGTGGAAGTCTAAGTCTCTTTGTAGATCTCTAAGAACTTGCTTTATGAATCTGGGTGCTCCTGTATTGGGTGCATATGTTCTTGTTGCATTGATTGCTTTACCATTATATAATGCCCTTCTTTGTCTTTTTTGATCTTTGTTGGTTTAAAGTCTGTTTTATCAGAGATTAGGATTGCAAATCCTGCTTTTTTTTTTTGCTTTCCATTTGGTTGGTAAGTATTCCTCCATTCCTTTATTTTGAGCCTATGTGTGTCTTTGCACATGAGATGGGTCTCCTGAATAAAGCACAGCTATGGGTTTTGAATCTTTATTCAGTTTGCCAGTCTATGTCTTTTATTTGTGGCATTTAGCCTATTTACATTTAAGGGTACTATAGTTATATGTGAATTTCATCCTGTCATTATGATGCTAGCTGTTTATTTTGCCTGTTAGTTAATGCAGTTTCTTCATGGTGTCAATGGCCTTTACAATTGGGAATTTGGTATGTTTTTGCAGTGGCCGGTACTATTTTTTTTCTTTCTTTTTTTTTTTTAACATATTTAGTGCTTCCTTCAGGAGCTCTTCTAAGGCAGGCCTGGTTGTGACAAAATCTCTCAGCATTTGCTTGTCTGTAAAGGATTTTATTTCTCCTTGGCTGGATATGAAATTCTGGGTTGAAAATTCTTTCCTTTTAGAATGTTGAATATTGGCCCCCAATCTCTTCTAACTGGTAGGGTTTCTGCAGACAGATCTGCTGTTAGTCTGATGGGCTTCCCTTTGTGGGTAACCTGACCTTTCTCTCAAGCTGCCCTTAACATTTTTTCCTTCATTTCAATCTTGGTGAATCTGACGATCATGTGTCTTGGGGTTGTTCTTCTCGAGGAGTATCTTTGTGGTGTTCTCTGTATTTCCTGAATTTGAATGTTGGCCTGTCTTGCTAGGTTTGGGGAGTTTTCCTGGATAATGTCCTGAAGAGTGTTTTCAAACTTGGTTCCATTCTCCCCATCAATTTCAGGTAAACCAATCAAATGTAGGTTTGGTCTTTTCACATAGTCCCATATTTCTTGGAGGCTTTGTTTGTTCTTTTTCATTCTTTTTTCTCTAATGTTGTTTTCACACTGTATTTCATTAAATTGATCTTCGATGTCTCATATCCTTTCTTCCACTTGATTGATTCAGCTATTGATACTTGTATATGCTTCACAAAATTCTCATGCTGTGTTTTTCAGCTCCGTCATGTCATTTATGTTCTTTTCTAAACTGGTTATTCTAGTTAGCAATTTGTCTAACCTTTCTTCAGTGTTCTTAGCTTCCTTGCATTGGGTTAGAACCTGCTCATTATGGTTTTTGGAATTTTCAGTCTTTTTATGCTGGTTTCTCCTCATCTTCGTGGATTTATCTACCTTTGGTCTTTGATGTTGGTGACTTTCAGGTGGGCTTTCTGTGTGGACATCCTTTTTGTTGATGTTGATAGTATTTCTCTCTTTTTGTTAGTTTTCCTTCTCATAGTCAGGCCTCTCTGCTGCAGGTCTGTTGGAGTTTGCTGGATGTCCTCTACAGACCCTGTTTGCCTCCGCCTGCAGTGGAGTCTGCAGAACAGCAAAGATTGTGGCCTGTTCCTTCCTCTGGAAGCTTTGTCCCAGAAGGTCACCTGCCAGATGCCAACCAGAGCTCTCCTGTATGAGGTGTCTGTCAATCCCTGCTGAGTGGTGTCTCCCGGTCAGGAGGCATGGGGGTCTGTGACCCACTTGAACAGGCAGTCTGTTCCTTAGCAGAGCTTAAGCTCTGTGTTGGGCAATCTGCTGCTCTCTTCAGAGCCAGCAGGCAGGAATGTTTAAGTCTGCCGACGCTGCATCCACAGCCTCCCCTTCCCCCAGGTGTTCTGTCCCATGGAGATGGGAGTTTTATCTATAAGCCCCTAACAGGGGCTGCTGCCTTTCTTTCAGAGATGCCCTGCCCAGAGAGGAGGAATCTAGGGAGGCAGTCTGGCCACCACGGCTTTGCCAAGCTGCAGTAGCCTCTGCCCAGTTTGAACTTCCTGGCGGCTTTGTTTACAATGTGATGGGAAAACCACCTACTCAAGCTTCAATAAGGGTGTATGCCCCTCGCCCCACTAAGCTTGAGCATCCCAGGTCAACTTCAACCTACTGAGCTGGCAGTGAGAATTTCAAACCAATGCATCTTAGCTTTCTGGGCTCCGTGGGGGTGCAATCCGCTGAGCTAGACCACCTGGCTCCCTGGCTTTAGCTCCCTTTTCAGGGAAGTGAACGGTTCTGTCTCACTGGCGTTCCAGTCACCACGGTGGTATGGAAAAAAATTTTTTTGCAGCTAGCTCAGTGTCTGCCTAAACAGCTGCCCAGTTTTGTGCTTGAAACCCAAGGTCCTGGTGGTGTAGGCAACCGAGGGAATCTCTTGGTCTGTGGGTTGCGAAGACCGTGGGAAAAGTGCAATATCTGGGCTGTAGTGCAACATTCCTCACAGCACAGTCTCTCAAGGCTTCCCTTGCTAGTGGAGGGAGTTCCCCGACCCCTTGCAGTTCCTGGCTGAAGCAGTGCCCCAGCCTGCTTCAGCTCACCCTCCATGGGCTGCTCCCACTGTCTAACCTGTCCCAGTGAGATGAGATGGTTACCTCAGTTGGAAATGCAGAAATCACCTGGTTTCTGCATTGATCTCACTGAGAGCTGCAGACCAGAGCTGTTCCTATTCAGCCATCTTGCCAGCCCCCCAGTTTGATGTTTTGATACATATCTATGTTATATGATGATCCAATCAGGGTAGTTTGGTAATAAATCCATCATGTCATACATTAATTATTTCTTTGTGGTGAGAATATTCAAAAGCCTGTCTTCTGGCTATTTTGTAATATACAGTATTTTGCTGTTAACCTTAGTTTTACCCTACTGTGCACTAGAATACCAGTATTTATTTATTCTATCTAATTGTAACTTTGTACCCATTGGCTAACCTCTCCATCTTTCTCTCATCCCTTACCCACTGAAGTATGTTCCTTCAGTGTCTAGTTTGTTGGGAGTTTTTATCATGAAGGGATGTTGAATTTTACCAAATGCTTTTCCTATGTCTATTGAGATGATCATATGTTTTTGTCCTTCATTCGGTTGTTATCGTGTTTACTGATTTGCATGTGTTGAATCATCCTTGCATTCCTGGGATAAATCTTACCTGATTATGGTGTGTTATCTTTTCAATGTGCTGTTGGATTTGGCTTACTAATATCTTGTTGATAATTTTTGCATCTGTGTTTTTCAGAGACATTGACCTGTAGTATTTTTTGTTGTTGTTGTTGTCTTTGTCTAGTTTTGAAACCAGGGTACTGCTGGCCTCATAAAATGAGTTTGGAAATATTTTTTCCTCTTCAATTTTCTGGAAGAGTTTGAGAATTGGTATTAGTTCTTTAAATATTTGGTAGAATTCACCAGTGAGGCCATCCAATCCTGGGATTTTCTTTGGTAACTACTGTTCTACTCTCTTTGATATCAACTTTAAGTAAAAAAGATCCCACATAGCAGTGAGATCATATGGTATTTGTCAATCTGTGACTGACTTATTTCACTTAACATTATGTCTAGATTCATTCATGTTGTCACAAATGATAGCATTTCCTTCTTTTTAAAGGTTCAATAGTATTTCATTGTGTATGCATACTACATTTTCTTTATTCATTTATCTGTTGCTGAACACTTAGGTTGATTCTGTATTTTGGCTATTGTAATAGTGCTACAATAAACATGGGAGTGCAGATTCTCTTGGACATAGTTATTTCATTCTCTTTTGATATATATCCAATAATGGGCCCACTAGATCATATGGTAGTTCGATGTTTAATATTTTGAGGACCCTTCATAGTGTTTTCCATAATGGCTGTAGTAGTAGTTTTCAATCCCACCAACATTATGTAGGTTTTCACTTTTTTCCACATCCCAGCTAACACTTGTTTTCTTTTCTCTTTTTGGTAACAGTCATTCTAACTAGAGGAAGGTGGTATATATCATTGTGGGTTTGGTTTGCAGTTACCTGATGATTGGTGGTGTTGAGCATATTTTTTTTTCATACACCTGTCAGCCATTTTTATATTCTATTTTGAGAAATAGTTACTAAGGTCTTTAGCCCATTTAAAAAATTGGGTTGTCTGGGCGTGGTGGCTTACACCTGTAATTCCAGCACTTTGGGAACCTGAGGTGGGCAGATCACGAGGTCAGGAGTTTGAGACCAGCCTGGCAAACATGGTGTAACACCGTCTTTACTAAAAATACAAAAATTAGCCAGGTGTGGTGGCGGGCGCCTGTAATCCGACCTACTCAGGAGGCTGAAGCAGGAGAATTGCTTGAACCCAGGAGGCAGAGGTCGTGGTGAGCTGAGATTGTGCCACTGCATTCCAGCCTGGGTGACAGAGCAAGACTCCGTCTCGGGGAAAAAAAATTGGATTATTTGTTTCTTTATTGTTGAGTTGTTTAGTTGTTTTTATAGTCTGGATATTAACCCCTTGTCAGATGTATACTTTAAAAATATTTTCTCCTATTCTGTAGGTTGTCTTTTCATTTTGTTAATAGTTTCCTTTGCTGTGCAAAAGCTTTTTAGTTTGTTGCAATTTCATTTGTATATTTTTACTTGTTGTCTGTGCTTTTGAATTCTTATTTTAAAAATCTTTGCAGAGCCCAGTGTCATGAAGCATTTCTTCTGTGTTTTCTTCTAGTAGTTTCAGGCTTTACATTTTTGTTTTTAATCCATTTTGAGTTAGTTTTTGTATATGATGAGAGGTAGGATCTAGTCTCATTCTTCTGCATGTGAATATCCAATTTGCTCAGCACCATTTATTGACAAGATTGTCTTTTCTACAATGTGTGTTCTTGGCAACATAGTTGAAAAATCAGTTGGCTCTGGGTGCATGAATTTATTTATGGGCTCTCTACTCTGTTTCATTGGTCTATGAGTCTGTTTCTATGCCAGGACCATGCTATTTTAGTACTATAGCTTGTTACGATGTGTTTTGTGGCCTAACAAGTGATCTGTCCTGGAGAATGTTTCATGTGCCATTGAGACAAATGTATATTATACAGCCATTTTATGAAATGTTTTGTAAATATCTGTTTGGTCCATTTCGTCTCTGTTGCAGTTTAAGTCTGATGTTACTTTGTTGATTTTTTGTCTAGATGATCAATGGTGTATTGATTACATAGCAGTGTGTTGAAGTTCCCTACTATTGTTGCATTGCAGTTTATCTCTGCTTTTAGATCTAGTAATATTTGCTTTATATATGTGGGGACTCTAGTGTTGGGTGTATTTATATTTATAATTGTTATATCTTCTTGTTCAGTTGATCCCTTTATTATTATTATATTGTAATCTTCTTTGTCTCTTTTTACAGTTTTTGACTTAAAATCTATCTTGTATAAGAATATCTACTCTTGCTGCTTTTGATTTCCGTTTTGTGGAATATTATGTCCCATCCCTTCACTTTCAGTCTATATTTGTCTTTAACTGTGAGGCGACTCCTCTGTAGGCAGCATAGAGTTGAATCTTGTTTCTTTACTCAATTCAGCCACTCTATATATTTTAGTCAGATAATTTAATACATTTATATTGAAGAGTGTTATTAATAGATAAGGACTTACTCCTACTGTTCTCTTAATTGTTTTCTAGTTGTTTTGTAAATCTCTTACAATTTTTTTTCCTTTTCATTTCAGTCTTAAAATTATTTCTTCAAAGACGCCTTTTTTATTTTTTTACCTCTGTGGTTTGGTGGTTTTCTGTGGTGCTAAGCTTTTTTTTCTTTTCCCTACTTTCTTATTTGTGCATTTGCTGTAATTTCTTTCTTTGTCATTATCATGGGGCTAACATAAAGAGTTTTGTAGTTAATAACGGATTGTTTAAACCTGAAAGCAAATCACCTTTGGTCTCATAAAAATACTCTAGACTCCCTCCTCCTCCCAACAATTTACATTTTTGTTGCCTTAATTTATTTTTTTAATCTATTATATGTCCCTGAGCCATTAATTGTAGCTATTATTATTTTTGACCATTTTGACTTTAAACCTTCATGCTAGGTGATTAGGAGACTTTACATAGCACCATTGCATTACTGGGGTATTATGAGTTTGATTTACACATTTACCTCTACTAGTGATTTTTATACTTTCACATGTTTTCATGACAGTAATTATTTATTGTTCTTTTGTTTCCAGTCGTAGCATTCCCTTAAGTGTTTCTTGTAAGTCCAGCCTAATGGTGATGAATTCCCTCAGCATTTGCCTGTCTTGGAAGTTCCTTATTTCCCCTTCATTTCTTAAGAATAGCTTTGTGGATATAGTATTCTTGGCTGAGTATTTTTTTTCCTTCAGAACTTTGAATATATTATCCCATTTTCTTCTGGCCCAAAAGATTTCTGCTGAGAAATCTGCTAATAGTCTAATGGCCATTTCCTTATATGTGACTTGATACTTTTCTTTTGCCACTTTTAGAATTCTCTGCTTGTCTTTGATGTTTGATGGTTTAATTATAATGTGCCTTGCAGAGGATCTTTTTGAGTGGAATATAATTGGAAACACTTTGGGCTTACTGAATCTAGATGTTCATATCTCTCTCAATTACTTGGCAAGTTTTCAGCTGTTATTTTGCTAAATAGATTTTCTTTGCTTTTCTCCATATCTTTTCCCACTGGTATTCCTATAATGTGAATATTTCTTTGTTTAACGATGTTCTATAAGTCTCAAAGGCTTTGTTCATTTTTTTATTCTTAATTTTTTTCTCAGACTGAGTTATTTCAACAGACCTATCTTCAAGTTCAGAAATTACTTATTGTGCTTGATCTAGCCAGTTATTGAAGTTCTCAATTATATTATTTATTTCATTCACTGAATTCTTCACCTTCAACATTTCACTTTGGTTCTTTTTCATGATATCTATCTATTTCTTGAATTTCTCACCCAGATCATGAATTGTTTTATAATGTTATTGAATTGCTTGTGTTCTGCTGTATCTTGCTCAGTTTCCTTAAGATCATTATTTAGATTTTCTTTTTAGGCATTTTGTAAATGTCCTTTTCTTTGTGATCTGTCATTGAAGACTGATTACATTCCTTTGGGGATATCACATTTCCTTGCTTTTTCATGTTTCTTGTGTCCCTACATTGATATCTGTGCATCTAGTGGAATAGTTGTCTTTTCAAATTTTATGGAATACCTTTGTAAGGAGAGGCTTTTTCCTATAGATAGGTGTCCATTGGGTAGGGTGCATTAACTTTGGTTCTGAGTAGACTCAGTAGCATGGTCTTCATGCAGTTGCAATCCTTGTCAATAATATCTGTGATTGCTTTAGTGGCCTAGCCTGTGAGAGTTTGTGATGGCAGTGGCACAGTTTTGCTAAAGGCAGGGGTGCTTGACTGATTGTCAAGCTGCACACATGTGGGCATGGAGGCTGATAGGATGTCTGGAGGGCTCTCTGGGGAAGTGATGGTTCCTGTTGAGATGGCCATTGACTGGGCACAGGTGTGCATGAGCGTGGCTGGCTGAGCAGCCCTGTGATGGTCTTTTGAGAAAAACAAGTTTGCTTCAAGGACTGACTGTTGGGTCGGGTATGAACACATGTATGCTTGGTGTACTGGCCAGCTGTGCAGTGGGTATGTGTGTGGGTGAGGCAGCCAGCCAGCTTTAGCAGCTGCCCTTTTATACAGGTCCCACTGTTCCTTGGGGGGATGGTGTGCCACATGGGTTCAGATGCTAGGGTCTTGGTTCTTTCATCTGGCGTAGGCTTTGAGCAATCAGGGTTATGGTTGTGTGGGGTCCGGCCACTGCGCACAGCCAGGAACACTGGCTGCAGCTGGTCGGGTGGCTCCAGGCACTGGCACAGGTGCCAGCTTCCTGCGAGGCTGTGGCTGAACCAGGCATCCTGCAGGAAGCTCCCATGGCTGGCACTGGGGAATGCAGTGGCACCTGGAAGCTTGGAGATGCCAGGAACCACTGAGACTCAAAGAGTGTGTCACAGCCCTGGTTCAGGAAGCCCCTAGGTCTGGGCTCCTTGAAGGGCCACAGCTCCTCTCTCCTTCTTTTATCTTTCCTTCTTGTCGACTGCAATTTGGTGAGCAAGTGGCATGTTTCAGACCTGTTTGTGTTACATCTCTTTTAGCCCTGCCATTTGGTGGGTCCAAGTTCTTGAATTGTGTCCAGGAAGGATGAGGTAAATGAACAGGTTGAGGGTAAGCAAGATGAAGAGGGGGTTTATTGGCCAATAGAACAGCTCAGAGGAGACTTGCAGTGGTAGCTCCTCTCCACAGCCAGGGTGTCGTGATGAGTGTTCAGCTCTCGGCAGAGAGGAGACCTTGGAGTGGGTAGCTCCTCTCCACAGCTGGTTGTCCCAATGTCTTCTCAAGTCTGGCTGAGTCCTAGGTTTTTAAATGGGCTTCAGAGGGGAGGAAGTACATGCTGATTCATCCATGGGCGGCTATGGGCAGGCCTGGAAAAAGCATCACAAGTTTCCACTCCAGTCCACGGGCCTGGCACCCCTGCCCCAAGGCTTCAGGCTTTCCCTGAGTCTGAAGGTGGGGCTTCACCAGTGACCCACTCCTTCCCACTCAGGAGCTTGTCTGCCTCCTGCTGCTGTTCATAACGCCTGTACTGTTCATGCTGAGGGGCGCCTGCAGGCCAGCACCGGGCTGCCCTCAGCACCCCTCTTGGCCTCTGTCTTGTGCTGGTCGGTGCCCAAAGTCCAGAGGGGCCCAAGGCGGCAGTGGGCTGGCATGTCAGCATTGCCCTGAGCATGTGCACATCCAGCCAGGTTGCGACAATGCCTGGGCTCGGCCTCAACTCTGCTCTGAGATTGGAACTGGGAGAGGGCAGGCAGTGGGAGTAGGCAACTCCAAGCCTGCAGGGACTGGGTGGGGCCTTCCGAGGCATCTGAGAGTGCAGACATGCCTGGGTCTGCAGCTGCAGCTATGCAGCTGCAGTTACACCTGGGAGGGTGGGGCTCCTTTCTGCTTCTGGCTCCCAAGAGCACAAGGATGCCTGGGTCTGCAGCTGCAGCTGGGTGGCTGCAGCTGTGTTGGGGAAGTGCAAGACTCCTGCCCTGACAACTCAGAAGGGTGTAGGGCTTCCACCTGTTCCTGGCTTCCATCAGCTCTTTGGAGCAGGCAACCCCAGCCAAACCTCCCTCACTGCAGCTCGTGTCATGGCAGCAGCTGCCCTAGACAGGCCGCCACTCTCATCATTTGGACAGACAGCACGTGAATGAGATCCTTTATAGAATATGCACATTCTAGCTTGATGAAAACTTGGCCAAATTTTCTTTTTTTGGTTGTCACCCAAAAAAGATGTCTAAAAAGATGTGTGTGTGTGTTTTGGGGGGAGGGGGTCTGTGTGTGTGGGTCTGTGTGTGTGTGTAAGTGTGTGAAGAGGAACATGGGGAAATCTTTTAGAACCGATTATAGTAATTTCATATTTTGAACAAGGTTAACGGCAGTTGTTGAGAAGTGAGGCTATTCCAGATATCTAGTCAAACCTGTTTCCTATAACTGTTGTTTACTTTTATCAATGTACTTTAGTGGTCTGTCATTCTCCAGTTGAAATGGTGCCTGCGAGCAAATTAGAAACTCTCTGATTTATACAATCCAGAGATAAAATAGCTTTAATTCAATGAAATGGAAGATGTTACTGAAATAAGTGTTGGAGAACTTAAAATTCCTTTTTGGATATTGCATTGCAGTAAGAAAAAAATCAGCTTTGATTTTTGTATTTTCATCTTAATATGTGAAACTCTTATTTTATTAAATGCAATGTAAATAATATCCCTAATTGTACCATATCAGTGTGAATGAGTCTCGTTCACACTGAATTAATTGTTGGCCTACTCCAAATTCTTCCTCAATTTCTTATCATTGTATCTTCCTTATCAGAATAAATTTACTTTCTTTCATTTTCATTCTAAAACAAAAATATTTTTATACATTTAAAATTATGTTGTAATATCAATGTAACTTTCAAAGTAAATCAGCCTCAATCCTTCAGGCATTGATACATAATCCCTGTGGTCTTCTGTTTTTTCCTTTGAGAACTGAGTAGTGTAGTAGTTGTATTGATTCCTTCTAAGGTCTCTTTCAGCTCTTATGAGTCTATGAATCTATTTACATGTTCATCATTTCTTCAGAATTTTATTACTTTTGGTTTTAGAGTATGTGACTGGGAGAGTCCTTCTTATAACTACAGTTGATCTTTGAACATGGATTTGAACTGCATGAGTTCACTTATGTGCAGATTTTCTTCTGCCTCTCCATTCCTAAGTTAACAAGATGAACCTCTTGTCCTCCTCCTCAGCTTACTAAACAGGAAGAGGAGGATGAAGACCTTTGTGATGATCCACTTCCACTGAATAAATAGTAAATATATTTTCTCCTTCTTATGATTTTCTTAGTATCATTTTCTTTTCTCTAGCTTATGTTACTGTAAGAATACAGTGTATAATACATAAAGCAATACAAATAGGAGTTAATTGACTGTTTATATTACTGGTAAGGCTTCTGGTCAAGAGTATGCTATAAGTAAATTTTAGGGGAGTAAAAAGTTATATGAAGATTTTTAACTGCATGGGGTGTTGGTGCCCCGGGCCCCCATGTTGTTTGAGGGTCAACTGCATTAGTTTATAGACTTCTTTATATTGATGTCAGTAAACAGGCAATAATAGAGATGGAAAATATTTTCAACTTAATCTCATCAATTAAAAAATAAATGGCTTTTCCAGAAATGTCTCTCATTCTCTTAAAAATTAATATATGACCCCTAGTGTCTATGCTTATATTAAAATATCTTAGAATTCTTAGACCAAAGCTGATAATTACTTTTTTCAAAATATGTTAAGAAATAAAAAATCTGGTTGATAGATGTTAGAAGGTATCATCTTGGATCTGAAGTTTGGATTACAGGGAAATATATAATTTATAAAAATTATGATTGGCCGGGCGCGGTGGCTCAAGCCTGTAATCCCAGCACTTTGGGAGGCCGAGATGGGCGGATCACGAGGTCAGGAGATCAAGACCATCCTGGCTAACACGGTGAAACCCCGTCTCTACTAAAAATACAAAAACTAGCCGGGCGAGGTGGCGGGCGCCTGTAGTCCCAGCTACTCGGGAGGCTGAGGCAGGAGAATGGCATAAACCCGGGAGGCGGAGCTTGCAGTGAGCTGAGATCTGGCCACTGCACTCCAGTCCGGGCGACAGAGCGAGACTCCGCCTCAAAAAAAAAAAAAAAAAAAAAAAATTATGATTAAGAAGCATAATACACATTGATAATTAAATTGTGTATACGCATATCTAAGCTATTTTATATCTTTTACATGATGGAAATCTGTCACTGTGACCATCAGTTTTTTCATTCAGTCACTTGTTTTCTCTTCTATCAATTTCTCTTTCTTAATGTATTTTATAAAGTAAAATAGGCCAAATGAATTTCTCACAGAAGAATAACTCTTTTAAGAGATCATGAGTCTTTCAACCACATCTATCTAGAATGATTATTAGATCAGTTGAAATGTCTATAAGCTTACCTTGATGAGCTACAATTTGTCAGTACTATACACATGAAACTTGTTTGAATGAAAGAAAACTTTTCCTAAAACAACCTTTAATTTAAGCTTGATCAAGTAATTACTGACTCTCTTTGCCAATATATTAGGCTGTCTGCATTCCAGACATTGTAAAATTATACTAGAAAGTTCTAGTGATTGGGTAGGCCATATAATGACTCCTGGCCCGTAAGCTGTAAATAATTGATCATTAAGGAAATAATGATTGTCTGTTTTAGGATGGAGTATTTGATTTCCAGTTCAAGACACTTCAAAGCTTTTCTTTCCTTCTGCCACTGTGACTGGTAGGAGATGTTGGCTTCTCCATCAGTTTGGGTCTTGAAGTGAGTGAAGAGATATGGTGTATCCAGTCAACTGTAACAGACATGTAGGTTGAGAGAAATAAATCTTAGTTGTTAAAATTCAAATTGCAGCACATGGACCAAATCCAGCCTGTAGCCTGTTTTTGTAAATAAACTTTTAAAAGAAGCACAGCCACATTTTTTTTTCGTATTGTTTATGGCTGCCTTTGTGCTACAACACCAAAATTGAGTAGTTGCAACAGAAATTGTATGGCCAGCAAAACTGAAAACATTTGTTATCTGGCCCTTCAAAGAAAATGTCTACCTTCTCCTGTTCCACTGATGGATCCTGTGGTCTGTTCTGATAGGTTGGTACTATAAAGATTCCGGTGCAGAACTGTCACATCAAAATGCTGATTTTCAGCCAGGCGCAATGGCTCACATCTGTAATCCCAGCACTTTGGGAGGCTGAGGTGGGCAGATCACCCGAGGTTGAGAGTTCGAGACCATCCTGGCCAATATGGAGAAACCCCATCTCTACTAAAAATACAAAATTAGGCTGGCATGGTAGTGGATGCCTGTAATCCCAGCTGCTTGGGAGGCTGAGGCAGGAGAATAATTTGAACCCAGGAGGTGGAGGTTGTGGTGAGCCGAGATCACGCTATTGCACTCCAGCCTGGGCAATAAGAGTGAAACGCCGTCTCAAAAAAAAAAAAAAAAACTTGACTTTCCTATCCTGTCTTATCTAAGCCCAGATATTGATCTCAATAGCCTCTTATGGTAGGCAACAAACATCTTTGATGCTGAGGACCATATGCCTTTACAGTATGTGGTACCATGCTGTGATTGAGGTAGCTAGATGAAACATCAGATTATATAGTATGAAAGGCAAATCTGTTTTTGTTCTTATCCCCAAGTGAACAGAATCTAAGATGTTTTATTTGAGGAATATCAATATTCTTTTAAAACTAAAATGTAGGTTTTGCCAAAAGGGTTGGAAAACAGAAGCCTCAAGAGGTTCTAACTAAATTTTGAAACAGTAATGAATTTGATCATTATTACCTACTCCATACTTCTCTGTCACCCCTACCAAGTCTTTAGCATCAATATGAACTCTGAAAAATAAATAGAACCTGCAGATCTAGTTTTGGGATTTATAGCTTGGAGGAAAGGAGAAACTAGAAATGACCCAAAAGGTAACTTCTTTTCGGTCTACTGACTTGGACCCAAGAAGAGCAGGTGGATGGTCCAGAATGACATCAGCATACATCATGTGTGATGAAGAACGTGTCCTAGCTCAGCCTAAGCTAGGCCTTCGGTACCTTTCATCTGGACTACTGCAGTAGCTCCTAAATGGTGCCCCAGTTTCCCTTATCTGTAGCCAAACTTAGTGCATTCTACTTTGTAAAGCATACATCTAAAATTTTGAATAGTATGTCACTTTTTTTCTCACAAATTGACATCTCTGGACCCCATCATGCAGCCTCACAACAGTCTCTCACCACTCCCATTCACTCACCCTATGCCACAAACAGAAACTCAGCCACATGCATTCCACATTTTCCTTCTTTGGGCCTTAGCTTATGCTGCTTCTGCCTCAGAAAATGCAAGAATGCTCCTTACCCCCAAAATCTTTGTCTCTCCAAGACCCAGGTTGGTCGCTTCCTCTTCTGTGAAGTTCTTTCTTATTTCTTCTTCCTATAAACTGCAGTGATTTGTGTACGTATCTCTTGTGACAAGTACTACTTTCTGCCTTGTGTTTATATGCATGCTTTATCTCCCTAACTATACCACAAACTCATGGGGGAAGAATTCATAATTCTCTCAGCATCTAGTATAGTGTCTTGCAAATAATAATAAATATTTGTTGAATGAATGAATGAATGAATGAACAACTCAACTGCCCTTTTTGTGTGGGTAATGGCAAAGAGGGAAATGAGGACAAAGGTAGCATGTATAAGTCATTGTCTGGCCTAGTTCTCTATCTGCCTTTCAGGCCATCCATAGAACCTGAGGAAAGAGGCTTGCTCTGAGTAGGTGCTTAATTTTATTTGAACTGCCACTTTATATCTTCATATTCATTTACTTATTAAACTAATCTGAATCTATATCCCCAGTTTCCCCCACAGTCATAAAACTGCTTATTTTATTTTTTCTTTTTAAATTTTACTTTATGTTCTGTGGTATATGTACAGAACATGCAGGTTTGTTATATAGGTATACATGTGCCATGGTGGTTTGCTGCACCTATTAACCCATCATCAGGTTTGCTTCCCTTGTCCCCCACCCCCCAACAGGCCCCAGTGTGTGTTGTTCCCCTCCCTGTGTCCATGTGTTCTCATTGTTCAACTCCCACTTATGAGTGAGAACATGTGGTTTTTGGTTTTCTGTTCCTGTGTTAGTTTGCTGACAATGATGGCTTCCAGCTTCATCCATGTCCCTGCAAAGGACATGATCTCATTCCTTTTTATGGCTGCATAGTGGTCCATGGTGTATATATGCCAGGTTTTCTTTATCCAATCTATCATTGATGGAAATTTGGGTTGGTTCCATCTCTTTGCTGTTATAGTGAGCCATTTTAGTCTTCTTTTAATACTCAATCTTATTTTATTGCCTTTATCTAACCAACAATAATTAAGCTAATTAAATAAAATATAAATTACATAATTAACATTTATTAAATGCTGGTTATATAACAGGTTGTGTGTTAATTCACACACACACATACACACATACACTCACATTTACTCCTTACAACAATCTGGTAGATACTATTATTATTTCTGTCTCACAAGTGAGAAAACAGGCATAGTGATATGAAGAGATTCCATTAAGTTATAGTGCTGCATAACTGGTAAGTGAAGGAGCTGGGCAACTAACCCAGTCAGTCTTTCTTAAAAACCCTCTATCCCAATTTGTAGAAAACTGCTTCCTCAAAGGATTTTCTCTGACTTGTCCATATTTATTTATACTGCCTCATTTGGTTTAACGTATCAGTAAATGTATGTTTAAGCATCAAGCATTATGCTAAGGGCAGGAATATACCAGAGAGCTAGAAAATCATGTTCCTTGTATTTAAGGGGCCTGTACTTTACTTGGCCACATAAAATACACAAATATCAAATAAGTATTGGAAAACATCATCTATATTGAGTGCTAAATTGGGCAGTACAGACAAATCATAAATTTGTAGATTGTTAGAGTCAAAGGTAGGAACTCTTGAGGTCAGCTAGGCCATTGTGCTACAGGTGAACAACTTGACAACATATCATGAGGTGCTAATTGTGTGATCCAAATAAACAAGCAAACAAAAACAATCAAAGGAGATTAAAGAGATTGAGGGGGTAGAGAGTGGGTGCATCAAATCAGGTTAGAAGCAAAGGAAACCAGCGTTGATGGTTGTCATCAAAGCATGATTCACAAAGGAGGTGGGACTTGATTTCAAACTCAAAAGATGTGTAAGTTATATTAGGGAGAGGTTGTTTGTACGTGTGTTTGTGCATGCATGTGTGTGCGTATGAGTGCACACATACCCAGGGCATTGCTTAAAGCTGTGAAGTGACTGAAGCATAAGATTTATACTGTCTGCTTGTTCACCATTGTATCTTCAGCACTGATGGGTGATGGTGGGTTGACATTTCAAAAGATATGGATGCCTGTGCGTCACGCATATTAGTTTAATCAGAATCTTCAGGAGTTGGCTAGAGTCATCAGTATATTTTTTAAAAAAGCTCTCCAGATGTTTCTAATGAGAAGACAGGACTGAGAACTGTGAAAAAGACACTGAGTATAGTGTCTTCTATAATGTTACCATTTAGTAGAAAAATAAGATATACAAGAATAAAGTAAGTGTGATCAGGAGTCTGTGGTCAGTGCTCTATAGAAAGAATGGTGTAATAAAATAGAAGGATTAGATTATAGATGAGATGAGATAGACTGGTGAAAGAGCCATTTTTCACTAGTGGGAAAGACCATTTAAAAAGCAATTATAGTAATTATGGATTAGGAGATTGAAGTCTGGCCTAGGGTGGTTTTTCTAGAAATTGTAAATAGAAAGGTGTAATTTGAGAATTTTCCCAAAGGCTTGCTGACTAGTCAAATCTAAAGGGTGAGGGAAAAAAGAGCTCATGAAATTAAATGGCAAATACCTGACAAATGAAAGGTTGCTTTATTAAACTTCTTAAGGGTGATGTTTGGCCTATAAAAATCATAACATTTACTGAACAGCTAGTGTTTAAGATTTAACAAGTCAACATTTAGGATTGATGAACTTATGGTGATTTTGAAATCTCATATTGACTTGTGGTAAGAGCATTTTCTATTGACATGTTTGCTTGGACATCCAACAGTTTTTCTTAGATTTGCGCTTAAACAAATTTGTGTCTCCTTGTCCAAGCCTCTTCTCACCATGAATTGAGTGAAATATAGTTGCATAATAGTTCCACCTACATTCATGACATATAATTTATGGGCTGTGTTGGTATTAGATTTGACTACAGTATTACAGACAGTCTACCTAGCTGTGGCTTTAATCAGTAGATGAGAAGTCTGGAGGGAGACAATTGCTGGCATTGGTTCGGGGTATCAAGGATATCAGAGTTGAAGTCTCTGAGATTCTCTGAGCTTCCTCTCATGGTTCAAGAACTCTAATCATCATGTATATTCCAAGCAGTAAGAAGAAGAAAGCATGGCTGGGCGTAAAGAGCTTTCCTGGAAGTCCTGTGGTTCACATTTATAGCTCATTGGTCATTTCTATTTGCAAAAAAGGTTGGGAAATTCACTGATTCAACTAGGCACGTTGCCTAGAGTTCCATTAGTGAGAAAGTCACACAGACAAATAATATTCTGCTTTTTATCTTTCTCTTTCTCTTTCTATCCCCATCCCTTTTTCTTTTGTTCTTTCTTAAAAAAAAAAAAAAAAGATGACCCATGTATATCATACATACTTCACTCATTTCTAGTTACTTAGGTCAGCATCTTTTCTCTCCAGCTCCTATAGTGAGACTGTCTCAAGCATTTGTAATACACTTGATTCTTTTGTCATGCTTTGCATTACATCCTGGAATTTTTGCCAACCTTGTAAATACTTTTATTTTTAAATTTGCATACATTAAGGTGCATTCCCTCTGCTGTAAAGTTCTATGGATTCTTTTTTTTTTTTTTTTTTTTTTTTTGAGACGGAGTCTTGCTCTGTCACCCAGGCTGGAGTGCAGTGGCCGGATCTCAGCTCACTGCAAGCTCCGCCTCCCGGTTCACGCCATTCTCCCGCCTCAGCCTCCGGAGTAGCTGGGACTACAGGCGCCCGCCACCTCGCCCGCTAGTTTTTTGTATTTTTAGTAGAGACGGGGTTTCACCGTGTTAGCCAGGATGGTCTCGATCTCCTGACCTCGTGATCCACCCGTCTCGGCCTCCCAAAGTGCTGGGATTACAGGCTTGAGCCACCGCGCCCGGCCGTTCTATGGATTCTTATATCTACTTAGCATTCAATTTATTTTCTATTTCAGTTTGTTTCACAGCATTGAAATAACTGGTTCACACATAAAATAGTTGCAATTAGTAATGGTTTTTAAATAGCTTTCCTTACAATTTCATGATATTCATCAATAAAACAAATCTAGAAACTTGAGAGATAAATAAGGAAAATATTTGCTTCAAAGTTGAATTGCTAATAATATAGAACAGGTGCTTGAATATTTAGTCATAAATATTAACATTAGACCCCCCAAAAAATTTTTGCTTCAAAGTTGAATTGCTAATAATATAGAACAGGTGCTTGAATATTTAGTCATAAATATTAACATGAGACCCAAAAGAAGCCAGAACTTACGAAAAGCAATGAAACTACCTGTACTTATATACTGATAGCTAAACACAATACAGTAGGTACTAAATTTATTCTAGTTAAATAGCAAATTAATAGGTTAAACTCAGGAACTGCATTTATAGCTGCTATATCATACTATACAGTTTAGGTTGTTTATTTAATAGGATTTAGTGTGTGAATTTTAGACATGGTAAGCACATGAGCTGTGTAAATCCCTGAAATTTGTCTGGCATTGTACTGAGCAGGGTACATGAATAATAAAATAATCAAGCTTGTTATAGAGATTTTTACATGCAGAACCCAAGTTATTTTAAAGGTCACTCCAGCACTACAACCTCCTAATCAAAGAAATTCAAATCTGTGCACAGTACATATGAAAAACAAAGGGATAATTCCCTTAATATATAAAGAGTTTTTACAAATCAACAAGAAAATTACTAATAATCTAATAGAAAATGATCAAGGACATGTAGAAAAAGTTCTAAAAAATTAAAGTAATCCCAGCATTTTGGGAGACCAAGGTGGGAGAGTTGCTTGAGGCTAGGAGTTCAAGATAAGCCTGAGTAACATAGTGAGACCCTGTCTCTACAAAAATAAAAAAATTAGCTGAGCGTGGTAGTGTGTGCCTGTATTCCCAACTGCTCAAAAAGCTGAGGTGGGAGGATTGCTTGAGCCCCAGAGTTTGAGGCTGCAGTGAGCTGTGATCACACCACTGCACTCCAGTCTGGGTGACAGAGCAAGACCCTGTCTCTTAAAAAAAAAAAAAAAAAAAAAAAAAAAAAAAAGGCTTTCAAGCATATTAAAAGATGTTCAACATCATGTATAATATGAGAAATGCAAAATATAACTCAAAGAAATTGCTTACATATTACAATGTTTACCTATTAGATTGACAACAATTAAAAACATCCATAATATACTGCATCATCAATGGGTTAGGTAAACAGGCACTCTTATATGCTGTTGTTTTGGAAAGGCAATTTGACATCTATGACTATTTGATTATTTTTCAGTTAACAATTAGGCAATTTTGTCCTTGCGCAAGGCTACGTGGTATAGCCTATTTGCTCCTACGCTACAAACCTGTACAGCATATTACTTTACTGAATACTGTGGGCAATTGTTACATAATGGTAAGTATTTGTGTATCTAAACCGAGAAAAGGTACAGTAAAAACATGATAGAAAAGGTTTAAAATGGCACAGCTGTACAGGGCATTTACCGCGAATGGTGCTTACAGTACTGGAAGTTGCTCTAGGTGAGTCAGAGAGGGAGTGGTGAGTGAATGTGAAAACCTAGGATATTACTGAACGCTACTGTGGACTTTATAAACTCTTTTCACATAGGCTACACTAAATTTATTAAAACAATTTTCTATCTTAAATAATTAGCTTCTGTAACATTTTTACTTTATAAACTTTTTAATTTAAAAAAGCTTTTTGACTGTTTTCTAATAAGACTTAGCTTACAGCACAAATTGTATAGCTGTATAAAATATTGTCTTTCTTCATATCCTTCTATAAACTTTTTTCTATTTTTAATTTTTTTTTATGTTTTAAACTTACTTTGTTAAAAAAAAAAAAAAAAAAAAGACTGACACCAACACGCACATTAGCCTGGGCCTATTCAGGGTCAGCATGATCAATAACACCACCTTCCACTTCCACATCTTGTCCCACTAGGCCTTCAGGGGGAGTAACATGCATAGAGCTGCTATCTCCTATTATAATGATGCTTTCTTCTGGAATACCTCCTGAAAAACCTGCCTAAAGTTTTGAGGAGGTGTCACTCTTTTAAGAAATATGTCCATGGTGGTTTGCTTGGTTTGTTTCTTTTTTTCAATCATAGATTTGCTACGTCACTAGGAGTTAGGAATTCGTCAGCTCCATCATAATCTTGTGGGACCACCTTTTTACATGTGGTCTCTTGATCAAAATGCTGTTATATAGACATGACTATACTTCAGATTTTGGGCTAAAACCTCAAATAATTTTATTTATAGGATTTGATGATTTGTCCTTTGCCCTTTCTCAGAAAGGTTTCTCTTCCTTAGTTGCTT